>NC_141151.1:73830130-74188630 GCF_053477565.2 Lygodium microphyllum | reverse complement strand
CGTCCATGGACTCTTTTTCCATAGCCACCAAGGAGGCCTTGTCATCTACAAAGAATTGAAAAGACATTTTATCATGACCTTTAATTAAACCAACTTGGATATTTGTGTCAATCTTGCACAACAATGAGTCCATTACAAGGATGCAAAGAGGAGGGATACCAAAGGTCACCACTTCCTGATGGATCTACTTAGGAGAAAAGGCTTGGAAATTACACCATTGATGCTAGCTACCACTAATACATTTTTAAACAATGAAGCAACCGTACTAGTGAATAATGGACCACATTTGGATGTTGATAAAACCCCCAATTTGAACAACTAGCTAACATAGTCATAGACTTCCTCTAGGTCCATGTTGACCAAGATGAAGTCATCTTGTAGAGGGACAAGGCATGATCTATCCCTAGGGGTCCACCTATAAGAAATCATTTATATAATGTGCATTCAAGGGATATTACGAAATGCCCTTTCTTTACATGCTCTATGGCCTTAAAATGGCCCCTTAACACCATATTAGAGAATTTAGCAAATTTTCAAGTCCCAATTTCAAATAAGTGATAAATATTTGACCATGTGGTAAAATCTTGATCTATACTTGTAAGTGGAATTTGGAAAGGTAGATTATATAGTATTTAGGGTAAACTCTACCTTTAAGACAACAATATTTGACCATGTGATCAAATAAAAAAGGTACTGGGGGTACCCAAAGTGCATGGAAATTCCCAAATTTTCCATTAAGATTATAGTTTTTTTTCAAATTCTAATTTAAAAATCCCTTTTATAAATATAATCTTGTAAATTTTACTAAATATAATACCCTTTCTTTTGAACTCATGTGGTATCTTGCATGTTCTATCAGGTGGACCCCCAAGGATTTATCAAAAAGATTAGGTTAACAATATTTGACAATTTAGTAAAATAATAAAGGTATTGGGGGTTCCCAAAATACATGGAAATTTCCAAATTCCCTAATGTAATGCTCCTTTTACTTTACTAATATTATAGTTTTTTTTTCAAATTCTAATTTAAAAATCCCTTTTGTAAATATAATCATGTAACTTTTACTAAATATAATACCTTTTCTTTTGAACTCGCATTGTATCTTGCATATTCTATAAGGTGGATAAAAGATTAGGTTAATTATAGCATCATGAATATGATAGCCAAAAATAAAACCATAATGTCTGGTGATGGACAATCCAAGCACAAAACTTGGTGCAAACGAAGGGACTTAGGTATCAATTTGATAAATTTCTAATTGAATTTCTCCATCATGTTTAATGCCTAAGATGATTAAGTATATTGACTAGATCAATCATGCACACTCCCCAAAGCTTCTAGCAAACTCCATAGGAAGACCATCAGGTCTTGGTGACTTTGCAACTTTCGTATGGAATATCGCATCTCTGATTTCTTCGACCATGAATGGCCTATCAAGCAATAATGCTTCATTGCTATATATGGGGACAACTACATCACCAAAAAACTCACACAACAACCTCTCGCACTATTGCAGTTTAGGTAGCTCTATGCCAACTATAGAAGCTAGATAGGCTTTGAGCACTAAGGCGATGGATTACCCATCTTAGCGCATTTCTCCTATGGGCCCTTCCATGGCTACAATTGTTTCTATTTTGTATTTAACCTTCAATGCATTGAGAAAATGATTAGAAGGATCATCAACTAGGAGTTTTCACCTTCCTTTGAGCTACATTCTCATTGACAAGCACTTGATGCATGCGCTGATTGCTAGTAGGCAAGAGCTAGAATACCCATGAGGTATTGCCTTAAGTATGTGGAAAAGGCTAGGTCATGCCTTTTATTATGAATCTTTTTCCTTCCAAAATCCTTAGCAACATTTGAGATTTGAATCAAGCATTTCTTCCACTTGAAGTCCAACATCAACATTTTATTGGATTCCATTTGCCAAACTCTATATGCTTGCTTGAGAAACCCTAAATCCTCTATGAAGGAGGTGTTGAGTCTTTGGAGGTGAGGGAGGGGAATGATGGGGCGTAAGGGTAAGAGGCCTTGTAGATATACCATGAGATTGCCTATGGATGCACCTATATAGGGAGTAGTAGTTGCTCAAGCTCTGCTTGGCTTGTACTTTTACATGTGATTCCCTAGGCTTAATGGTGACCCCTCACATGTGTGGCATCATGAGGGTATAGTGTTGAGATATGTCTCAATTTTATATCTTTCAATATCATGAATACAAATATTCCTTATTGATGTATCTTGTGTGCCTTTCCCTTATGACATTTCTATGCCTCATGATAGGTTTAACTTGAAATCCCTTGAAATTACTATCAGAAGTCTCGTGAAGGTCCATAACACTTGGCATCAAGGCAACTCTAGCATGGAGCAAACAAGCTCGATAGGGGAATAAGCTCATGGACACAGGGAAGATCCTACCACAACATGATGCTATCGTGGTGTTGCATGTCCATTCATGAAAAACTCAGCAGGATCCCAATTTCATAGGATCTCAATGTTCTTAGTGAGTTCCATGTGAACCTATTATTTTGCTATTTTGTTATTCATGTAAGTGCTTACTTCCAAGATATAATGCTAAAGGAATTAGTGTATGCTTCTAGATCTCTAGTTTGTGTAAGAAATCATGTCCAGAGACTATCCAGTAGGGCCAAAGGTAAGAGAATAGGTTTGAAGACACATGATAGTGTGAAAAGAGATAAATTTGTGGGCTACCCATGATTATGAGAAAGGAGAGTATTCAATGTCTATGATTCATGCTCAAAGGGGCCCAAAAAGGGGAGTAATGCCCATGAGTAAGTGGGGTAAGGGGGCCTTATTAAAAAATAGAATTTGTGGACAAAAAAATAGGTAAATTTTCACCTATTTTTCAATGTCATGTGGACTACTTACATGCTACTCAAACAAGAAAGAACTAAACCAAAACTAAACCAAAAGAGGGGAACTTACATCCATGAAAGTCTGATGAAGGGAGGGCTAAAGCTTCTTGACGTCTTCAAGGGTTGTTTGTGGCCTCTCAAGGAGAGTTTTGGGACTGATTTGAAAGAGATATATGTTATCCTAAATAGGTATGATTGTTTAATTAAATTTACTTCATTCTCTAAGGTTCTCTAAGCTTGAACAAGCAAGAATAGGATTGATTACTCTTTGGCATTGAAGGAAGGGTTTGGGGTCATCAAAAATGGAATTCTTTGGCTTCTTTAGGCTAGATTATACGTAGTTTTGATAGGGTATATAGTAGGATGTTGTTGTACATAGAGGTTTATGAAGCCTCTTTCATTGATTCCAAGGTCTTAGCTTGAAGCATCTATCTCTCTACAATAATGGGTAGAGGCTTCAAGCTATTCAACTGGATATTTTTCATGGGATTTGGAGTTGATTTAGTGGATTCTTCCACTATTTTTTATTATAATAAATAACAAGGCTGAAGTGAAGAATGGAGATCCATACATGATTTTCATTAGAATCATTGTATATCGACTCTATGTCTTATGCTCCAGTGTCAATAGCTTCTTGATTTGTCATGTTTCCTTAGATTGCTCATGTATTTTAAGGTGATTAGAATTGGACATGGTTTATATATAGCAGAGTCTTGACTTGAATTAGAGTATTTATTGAGCTATAGTCTTAGATTTTTTTATGCAATTGTCCCAAGTTCATGTTCATGCTTATGCACTAGATAAAAGTATTGGATGTAACATAGTTTCTCTACTGAACTATGCATAAATCAAAGCAATTTGATTGCACCTCTATCTGTCTCTTGAATTTGTATCTCTCTGCAAACTTCTTATCCAAATCCCCCATGTAAAAGGCCTTCTTCCCTATATGCCTCTGAACCTGATGTAAAGGCCATCACAAGGTTTATAAACATGGGTGATGCAATGGATTCTAGTTCTTCTACTACAGGGTCTAATGAGGACATGAGGCAAGTTTATTACTACTACAGCAGTAGTGGCAACAACAACAACAATGCTTAGATGCAAATAAGCACGAGTCTAGAGCCATACATGCTTTGCATGCACTTGACCACTAAAAATGTATTTTTGCGAGTTCCACAATATGAATGACGTATGTACTTTACTCACGGTACTTTACTTAGCTTGACATGCAAGCACTCAAAGAGGAGTTGTATCCTTGTATAAACAAGTTTCAAATTTGGAAAATATTAAAAAGGCTCTAAGAGGGGAGTTCTTCTTGGAAGATAATAGTTTGGTTACATGCAAGATGTCTATGGACTAGGTAGAGAAACCCAATAAGATTCTTGTAGCCACTGCATTGCTTCATGAATTTGAGAACAGATATGCATGATTGAATATTATTAAGCAACATGCTCTAAAAGGTCAAAAGGTTTTTAAAAGTCAGTGATCCTGCTTTGCAAGAAATACTAGGAGATCATTTGAAAGATGATACAAGAGAGACAACATTGAAAACATGTACATTGGTCACATGTAATTGATGCAGCAAATAGGATTGTTAAAAGGGAAAGAATGAAAGAAAGATTGCATATAGGGCTATGCCTGCTGCCTTTGGCAAAGACCCTATAGAGAAACCATTTGTTTCTATGGCTACACCTACTATTCCAACTATCAAAGAAGATGCTTTGGATGAGATTGTGAAGGGGTTGCATGGCCTATAGCTCAAGGTTACAAAGCTGAATGAAAAGGGGGACGAAAGAGGACAGGAGGCATCCTTGAAACATGCTTGAGAGGGGTTTGTACATAGATGCATATGGTGTGACAACCCTCAACATGAGAAGCATGACTCTGCTTCCTATCACAATACATTGGCCAAAGATTTAATCTTTTGGAAGGATGGAAATATCCATGTAAGAGACAAGATTGCCTCTAGAGTCAAACTTTGGCAAAGGTGAAATGCAAAAGCTTCTTGATGAGATGGCAATAATAAATGCATTTGCAACTATAAACGTTGCCACATATGGCTTACAAAGTTGGACACAACACTTGGATTTTTTAGAGAAAGGGAAGGTTTTCATGGCTAATTTGATAGGTGCTAGTCAGACTATATGTGGAATGACATATTGGGATTCTCTCATTGACTCTTTTTTAGCCTATGCATACTTGGCAAAAGTGCAAAATATGGATGTACTTGAAGAAGATAAGAGAAACAGGGATGAGAATGCGGCAAGTATCTCAACTAGAATGACATGGGGAAAATGCAAATAGCAGAAGATAGTTAAAAGGTCATTCCTAAATATGCAATGGAAGATGTAATGCCGAATAAGAAATGGAAAGAGAAGAAAAAAGACAAGCAACCTAGGTATAAGTTGCAATTTTACATAGAGTTTGTGACTGCTATTAAAAAAATGCTTGAGAAGAGAATCCTTAATATTCGGGTGGAGTTAATGCTTGGAAAATTTTTGGGGATTGCTAAGCATGAATTCCATGATGATATCATAGATATTATTGAAAGAAAGAGATAGTTTTTAGGAGAGACTACACATGTATTGATGTTGTAGCACAACTCATAAGAGCCTAGGTTTGCAAGGGATACAATTGGATTTTGCTAATGAATCCATTATTTTTTTAAAATAGGTTGAGGTCAAAATGGAAAAAATGAGGATATTAAATTCAATGCGTTGGCTAAAAATGTTGTTTAAAGCAACATTATTCATGGGGATGTTACGTACTTGTAGTCTAATAGGGATGAAGCTTTTGATTTCATTCCTAGAAGTCGCTATTTAAACACAACGTGAGCTAGAGCCACTCCAAAGGCTGTTGTGAGAATCACTAAGTGAGAGACTTCATTCATTGCATTATTTTATCATGGGTTTGAAATTAATGTTATAGCATGTAGTCTATATGAGAATGGTGGTTGGCTAGTTGATATAGATCATGGGTGGAGAATGTAGGCTGCAAATAACTCTATTGGAGAGCTTTATGCCGCATGTCCAAATGTCGGGGTGACTATTGGGGTTGTACAGGACAACTAACATTTTTTCAATGTAGAATACATATAGTTATCCACTTATATTAGGGTATTCGTACATCACAACAGTGAGGATGGAGACTAAAGTGCTTAGGGAATTTGGGAATTTCCATGCACTTTAAGAACCCCCAATACCTTTATTATTTAACCACATGGTCAAACATTGTTGTCTTACTTAAAGGTAGAGTCTACCCTAAATACGATATAAGCTACCTTTCCAAATCCCACTTTCAAATATGGATTAAAATTTAGCCATGTGGTCAAATATTTATCACTTATTTGAAATCGAGACTTCGGAAATTTCCAAATTTTCTAACATGGTGTTTTGATGATGGTTTGTATATGCTTGTGTTAAAAGTAGAGATGGTAGAAGAGCAATGCATTGACCATGTGTGTCAATCATGTACAAAATAGAAATACTTACCCAGTATAGTTGAATGTAAAAAATTTTAAGGGTTTTTAGAAGGCACTATTGTAATGGGAGGCTATGGTACTGTGGCGCCTCTATTGGATGCTCTTGTCTCTTGGTGAAAGGAAAATTTACAGCAGATTTTCAAGTATAGAAAACAAACAAATTAGGAAGATACAAGAGGATTGAAGCCATGTATAGGGATGAAAGGATACACTACAAGAGAAAGACCCTATAGACACACACTGTACACACGAAATAGCGGGCGCGTTTATCAGCACGTTTATCAACGCGTCTATTAGCGCTAGTATATAAAACGTGTCTATATACCCACATTTTTAAACACGCTTATAGATGAAAAAATAAACTCACATATTTTTCATTTCTCATAAAGTCCCTAAATATGACCAAACATCTTAACAGCTAGTATGTTTTTAATACATTACCAACTTTACTTCTTTCTGAGTATTACAAATATACATCCAATCATTCAAAGCTAATTATATATGCTACAATGAATGATCAATCTCATCTTCAATGAGATTGGCCCTTGCTAGACTATCTACCTCTAGGTCTATGTTACCAATAGGCAATGAAACAAATAAGTCTATCCCATTGTCAGATGTATTGCTATGCTCAATTTCTTCATCATCATCTGCAACCATATTGTTATCCTCTTCTACGCTTCCTTGAAAATCCTCGCGGGGATCATCTTGCACTGCATCATGTACATCATCGATCATGGCATCATCATGTGCATCATCATTGATTGTTGGATTGTCATCAACTATCTCTATGTTGGTAGCATTGCCATATATTGGTTTTGAATGATTAGATATGGGGATGACGTGCCACCATCGGTTATTGTTGACCATTGGATGATACACAACCTGCATTTAAAAAACAAAAAGTAAGCAACTTAGATATTTATTGTATTTTGAGAATGTATCAAGAAGTAATATATATGAAAATAAATAGCTTAACCCTAAACCTTCTCACATTGTTGAGGTAGTACGAATGTGTCATTCTTACCTTGGTGAAATTTTGTAGAGTTAATCACTACAAAACCACTTGGATGACGTCTAATTGTGAAATACTCACCCATTGTTACTACTTCTTTAAACCACTTCACATCTAGTACATATATAAAAAATCACCTAAAGTCAAGCTTCAAAATATCTTAGATCAAGCCACAATAACCTTCCATGGTGCCATTGGTATCCTAGAAGTTTGCAAGAATACCACAATCCTAGGTATTTCTCTTATCATCTATATTTGAGTTCAAAGAGGTTTGCCTTCACACCAAATAGCATTGAACAATGTGCACTAGTAGTACATTGTTGAGATCGTATTAATGATTTAGTCAAAGATGAAACATGCGAAATTATTATATCATATATAACTAAAGATAATTTAATTATAAGTATGTCTTACCTTTAATAAGCAACCTCATGCGTATTCCCACTCCTCTTGCGATATATCCATCACCTCCTCTTTTTTCATCTTCTCCATTTTTTCATGTAGCCAATCTATATCAATATGACGTGGAAACACACTTAAATGTTCTGCATATGGGACATTACGTCCATGTCTAGCATGAAATGCTTGCCTTTCGCTTACTCTTCTTGCCCTTGTTTCTTTATATAGTGTCACCCATTTGCTCATTACTTTGCTGTTAAGCACACAAAATACATTTAACTTACGAAGTTCCTCTTTCATTAGCACTTTTCTCCTTCCTTTTCCTTGAGGTATTATAGAGGTCATCCTCAAATCTTCATCATCTTTCCATAGTCATGGTAAAGAGGGGTCTACTTTAGTAAGATATTCAGAGATTTGTACAAGGGATGATTGCCCTAACCAACCCTCAGCCATGCTTCCCTCGGGCCGTGCATTTTACCTTACAAAATCTTTTAGGGTTTTCATAAAGTGCCCTAGAAAAAACATCCACCTTAGATGTACTACCCCACAAATTGCGATCTCATCAATCAGATATACAAGTAAGTGTACTTGAGTAGTCAAAATAGAGCAAGGAAAAGTTTCCTCCACCAAACAAACACATCTTTCGAAACACAATGGGATATGCTAGTAGGAAGGATGAACTGTATGTAAATATTCATACATTGTTAATTAGTCTACATAGTTACTCCACTAATTAATATATTTATGGCTATAAAAATCCTTACTTGAATCATTTTATTCCAATCATGAGACTTTAAACCGAATAGTTGCTCCACACCTCTTTTCTTTTTCTTTATGAAGGCTCCCTTGAGGCATCTCATATATCCTGTGGGAGTTCGAAAGCTACATATCTGCTGCTTCACCATCTTTTCTTTGGTCTTCGACAACATCCAAGGTGCACGCGGTAACTCAATCTTTCTTCTGGGTCCAATGCGTGGCCAAGCTCATCTCATACGTCCAATGCTACACAAATCCTCCCTTACATTGATAGAATCACAAGCCCCGATTAAGTGATCCCATAATGTAGAGACAACATTCTTGAATATATGCATGGGGTCCAACAGGTGATTGATCTTGAGTTCAGTCCAATATGGGAGACGAAAAAATATAGAGAATCTAAGGCACAAACAATATATTATTTCTCGTTCTCATAACGGAGTGTACTTTAAAGACAAACAAAAGAAGTAACCCAATTCATGCCGAGTGGAGGATGATCATTGGCATGTGTCCAAGTGTCCTTCCAATCTTGAATAGTCAGAGATTGTGGAGTTCTTCCATTAGTAGGGGGTGCATATTTGGGGTGGTCAATAGGAAGAAAACAATGATGATTGTCATAGATAACCTTCTTCAAGCATGTCGGTCTAGAAGAAACCAGAGAGGGATCGCAAATTGGACATGCATGATATCTTGATGTAGTTAAACCTGTAAAAACAAGTGGGTTAATGATGACATATATTTGATTAAGAGTAAGAATGAATAAAATAGAGTATGCAACTACTTGAACACTCTCCATAGCCTGAAAAGTCATGCATGGTCCACAATAACATGCCCTTTAAAGTGAAATCTCTAGAGGATAATGATGCACTCACATCTTGCACCTCAATACTTCTCCATAGCATTTCTAGCTCCTCGATCAAAGGCTCTAAGTAAACGTCCATGTTTTTTACTTTGTGTTTTCCAAGAATCAAAAGGGACAACATTACGTCCTTTTTTTATTGCCATGGACAGAGGGATATTATAGTTCACCAATACCACTAGCCATACACTACATGAGGTGCTTTTGATGCCAAATGGATTTATTCCATCTAATCCTAGACCAAATCTCAAATTTCTGGGCTCTTCTTTGAAAGTAGGCCACAAATTGTCTACGTGTTGCCAAGCTGATGTGTCTGAAGGAATTCTCCACTTTCCATCACTTGAATGGTAACTAGCATGCCATGACATGAGTCTCGTAATAGATTCACACTTAAACATAAGTTGAATACATGGAATAATAGAAAAATGTATCAAAACCTTATGAGGCACATCCATTGATTTCATCTCCTAGTTGTGTCTTGGTTCACCACAAATAGGACACTGTCGTGCAGATGCATGATCCCCATGAAACAAGATGCAATCATTGACAAATGCATGGATTTTAATGTAATCGATACCTCCAAGAGATGTCAAGAAACGCCTTGCTTGCTCCCTTCTAGTTGGTAATTTATTTCCATTTGGAAGCATTTGTGACAATAACCTGCATATATTGTGCAAACAGAGTTAACAAACAGCGAATATTGTCTAGAAGCATTTATGAATTAATATCAAATGATACATAATTCAATAATGCATTCAAGCTAACATTACTCCATCCATAAATGGTTTGTAAGTTCAATATCTCGAGAGATGCACATAGAACGAAGTAGGTACAACCTTCGTACAATGGAGTTTTCGACGCTATGTGTAGCAGGTCATCTGTCTCTCTAGTGGTGCCCTCCCCCCGAACCTCATGGGAAAATAAATCGTGCACCATGTTGTCCAAAATATCTTCCTTCAAAACTTGATGGGGCATTTGAAGAGGGCTGCTATCATCGTCATTAGTCTCTCCTCTTCTTGAGGACTCTGCCTCCTCGCGTCGACGCTTCACAGCCTCTCAACGCCCTGGAGGGACCATTTGAGGATATGGTACTGCACCCTACTCAATAAAAAAAAGGAGGTTTTGTTTAATGGTGAAGATGCAACATAGACTAATAATATTTGTGCAAATAAAGCAATAAAAATTACTGGGTCTTTTTCTTGGTCCCACTCTCCGTACATGCTAAGGTGTGACATTGTGATTCGACGTGCTCGAAAAAAAAATCCTCGACAATGATCACATATACATTTGATTTTCCGTCGTAGCCAAGCGTCTTGATTGTGAAGACGCAATGTCTCATCCTCACTGGAGGATGTACTGTTTGTTGACTCAACATGTCCCATACTAGTAGAAGATGATGACATAATTACACCTGAATCATAAGGACATATATGATTTCATTTTGTATATATGTAATATTCCTTGAATGCATTGATACTTACAACATGGAGGCAAACATTTTGATATTGAAAGACTAGGAAAGTCATGTTGATCCAAAAACAACCAAAAGCTAGCATCTAATCAGTTTAATTGTAACTGCGCGTCTATCAGCGCGTGTAATATGTCTTATCTGTGCATATACATGCGCAATTACACGCGCTTACAGACGCGCCACGCAAATATTTAAAAAATTTAAAAAAAGTTGTGGATTTCTTTTCAAACCAGTGCTTTCCTGCATTTTTTGTGTGTTTTCTGCAGTTCGAGCTTGACATCACTAATCATGTTTATCTATCACTTCATGAAGACAATGAGGAAAGGAAATAAGAGTAAAAATAGGACAAGAGAAAGGAAGAGCCAAAGAGTAAAGAACAAAAGCCAAATAGCAAGGAAGAGAAGAAGAATCAAGCAACCTACCAAGGGAAGGGAGAAGGAGGACAAGGAGCTTGCAACCTAGCCGCCACCCGTCGGAACAAGCAAAGAAGGTGAGTTCTTCTTCTCTCTCTCAATCTTGTTTGCTTTCTCTATCTGTTTCTCTCTCTCTCTCTCTCTCTCTCTCTCTCTCTCTCTCTCTCTCTCTCTCTCTCTCTCTCTCTCTCTCTCTCTCTCTCTCTCTCTCTCTCTCTCTCTCTCTCTCTACATGCTATAGATTGTCATCTATGGAGGTTTTTTTACGCGTTTTTTATAACAGTTTGCAAAATATGGTCCGATTGTGCACATCTGTCATAGCGTGTCTAGATGACAATGTAGATGCAGGTATAGACGCAGGATTAGACACGCTGACAGACGCGGGTATAGACGCAGCGTGTAATATGTTTTATCTGCACAAGGTAGTAATGGATTTTTGCTTATGTAGATGTGGAATCCTGGATCTTCCAGCACTGATCCTGAGTTGAAACGCATGAACAACACCTTAGCGGAGTTTTCTAGAGGTGTTAGTAGCTTTTTTGGAGGTTTTCCAAACAAGGACCAGTTCATGGGGAAGATGACCAGTTATCTTGGTCGCCCTCCCATGTAGAGGAGGTTTTTAGTGTCATATCTGTGACACCTATCACATCTTTTCCTAGCACTGCCGCACAAACACCAAACCTTGGCACACCAAACCTTGGTACACCTCTACTAACAAGTACTCCACGCACTATGCATACACACAGATCAGCTGATGCATAGGGATCGGCTGAAGTACATGGATCGACCAAAGCACGTGCATCTGCAGAAGCACGTGCATTGAGTGAGGTAGAGGGTAGTGCCCGTCGAGGGAGGAGGGAGAGTCGTGCGGGAGGAGGAGGAGGTTTAGGGCTTTGTGGGGGTTGCCTAGGAGGTGGCTCTTGATTACCCTCACTGGGAAATGAGAGAGATGAGCCTCCACAAATGTACTACTCTGTCATTGATATTGGTGGTATCTTGCATAACCCTGAGGGGAGGGAAGTGATAGCCTACTTGAGGAGTGTCGTGCATGCCACATACAAAGATTGTATGGTTCCCTTCAAGCACCAAAAAAATGGTTTGTGGCAAGAGGTGCTCCGAGCAGTACATAGAAGGTACCCTAATCCCGAGAATTCACGATTCTCAGATGATTGGGGATGGTCAAAGGTGAGAGACGCGCTTCATAACAAGAGGTCTCACCTTATGACGCACGCCAAGGAGTCACTGCAGAGATAAGAGCAGGGGTACCCTGGATATGGCCAACCACCCAATTGCCACCGGTAGGGAGTAGAAAGAGGCCAATAAGAGAGCAGCAGAGAAAAGAACAAGTTGCCAGCATGCAGAGGCGCAACGTATCTAGATGGCAACCATGGGATCGTTACATTATGGATCGGGTGGAAGGGAGTCATGGGAGGCTGAGTTTGTAAGTATTATTTAATTTATTTTTTAATTAAATTTTATAATTTATTTAAATTCATTATGTAGTGTATTCTAATACGTTGTATGATCAAATTGTTTTGTAGTATCATATCGTTGGTAGGATGCCTACTCCTAGAGAGGTAGGCTACCATCAAGGTCATAACCGGGCATCCACTTGGCAGCATTTCTATGAGGAGGGACTTATCACAGAGGAGCAATATAATTGTGCCATGAGGATTCCACAACTAGAAGAGGTATGTTTTATTTTTTACATGAAATGTATAGGTAACTCTAATTTATTGTTTGTAATGGTATTTATATACCTTAATCCTTTGTGTAGGCAAGCCCTGATGCAGTTGAGGATAGCAAAGGGGGAACTAGCAGTAGTGGTGGAGACACCGGCACCAGCACCGGCACCGGCACCGGCACCGGCACCGGCAGTGGTGGTGGTGATGGTAGCGACGATGATGCCTCTTCTAAGGAGATGTAGAGGTAGTGGTGGTGGTAGCGACGATGATGCCTCTTCTAAGGAGATGTAGAGGAGCCCCATGCATATATGCCTCCCCTTGGCTTGTAGTTTTCTTTTTTGATATGTATTACTTTCAGCTAGTGCTTGTGACCATGACCATGCTTAAGGTCACAAGCACTAAAACTCATCATGTAAAAACGTTTCATCTATATATATGAAATTTCGTGTTCTACATACATTGTTTTGTTTTCAGTACAAAAATCTTTGAAATAATCTTTCTCTATTTTTCCTAAGCATACAATTTGATGTTGATGGGGGAAAAAAAACCAGAGAGCATGTGGCTTGCAAAGCCACATGCTCTCTGTTTTTTTTTTTCATACCTCTATTTTGCGCGTCTATCAGCGCGTCTAAATTGCAGGAAAAATGTGCGTCTATTATCGTCAAAAATTTGCAGAGTACAGGCCGTTGTAGACGCACAGTTACACGCGTGTATAGATGCAACATATGAATATATCTACTTTTTTATAAATATGATTATATATTTACGGAGTGCATCAATAGGCACGTCTATATGCGCTTATAGGTTTCACTATAAGCGCGCTTGTAGATACAAAATATTAGACGCAGCAGTAGATGCGGTCATAAGCACGCCCGACATTTTTTAACACAGTTCAAATATTGCGTCTATAAGCGCATCTATGGAGCCTTTTTGTTGTAGTGATATATCTAATGAAAGGTGAAAAAGAGCTTTAAAAATGTGGTGTTATAACTAAAGATGGATCCATTTTAGGGCTTTTCGATGGACTGATCTTTGCACACACTATGGCTAAAAGTACTATTGCAATTAGTGGGGGGGAAACGCCTAAAAATTATGTCTTACAAGTATGTACCCTAGATGTGTTTAAACAAATTTGCTCAGCAAGGATATAAATCCTAGCATGAATGATCTGAAGCACTTCTGGAGACAAAGTATAAAACAGTGGACAAAAAGGTTAATCTATTTGCTATGCCTTTATCCCTTGGCAGTGATGGGATATATGAGACAGTGTCAAAACAACCAAGTTTGAGAGATCCAAGGGGTGTTGGGCATAAGTTTACTATAGAGACATTGAAAGAATTGAAGGTTGGGTGTGATTGGCTTCTCTTGCCAATAGAAAGTGATTATTTTATGTAGATGTTAGCAAAGCATGGGAAGATTTTCATATTTCAACATGTTGAAATTGGTTGTGTTGACCCAAGTATTGTGATCCCAATGGTGATTTTTAAAGCGCCACATATTTCATGGAATTTGAGCATCAATTATTGTGCCTTGAGCATACTTACCTAAGCTGATAGAGTTGTTAAATGAGAAGGTCACGATGAAAAATTTGGAGCCATCCTTAACTTCATATTCAAATTGTTGGTTTATTGTGCCTAAGAAAAATGGTGCATTGCAATTCATTCAGGACATTGTGTAGCCAATCAATAGAGTGGCCATGCAAAATGTTAGTGCAGGGCCTGTAGTAGTAGATGAGTTTGCATAGGCATTTGTTAGAAGGGCTATTTATTCATCAAGGAATTGTACTCAGGTTATGATTAGTTCTAGTTGGCATTGGAAAGTAGAGATATCACTACCACAAAGATGCCATTAGGATTAGTTTAGATGTGTACCCCTTCCATAGGGGGCTTCAAACTCTGTATCCCAAATAATAGATGTGATAAATAAGGTTTTAAGAGAGTACATACCACAACTTACTATACCATTTCTTGATGATGTGCTAATTCAAGGTTGTGCAATGGATAAAAAGAATGAGGAGACTAATGAAAATGATTGTAGATTGTTTATGTAAAGCATATTGTTAACTGTGAAAAGATTTTAGCTCAGTTAGAGGAAGCGCATTTAATGCTATCGAGTCTAAAGTCTATATTTGGTGTTGGGGAGGTGTTGACTATAGTCATATGTGTGGACCTTATGGTAGGAAGCCATCACTCACAAAGGTTGATGGTATTGATAGGTTGCAGAATACTTGCTCCATTGTATCAAAGGTTGATGGTATTGATAGGTTGCAAAATACTTGCTCCATTGTATCAAAGGTTAGAAGGTTTTTAGGTGCATGTGTTTTTTCTCTATGATTCCTCACTTTGCACACATGGCTAATGATCTCTACCAGTTATTAGAAACACATAGAAGTTCCATTGGGAAAAGGAGCACAGTAAAGCTATGAAGAAGTTGAAGAGGTTATTAAAGTGTACACTAACTTTGAGAAAGGCAAACTGTTTGAAAAAAATACATATTATCCTTATAGTTGATACAAGCCCGATTGGCATTGGATAGTCGATTGGACAAGATGATGAAGAGGGTAATAGGTATGCCCTTAGATTTTGTGTAGAGATGTTGAATGAGAGGCAAAGAAGAAACTTGCAAGTGAAGAGAGAGTTATGGAGGCTTGTAAAACAACCCTCAAATGTGATGGAGAATACTTTATTGATGCACCTAAGTTATAGAACCAGATTGCTTACCATTTTTGGGACGATTGCTAATTGTACAACTTAGGATATTGCTATGCTATGCAGATAGATTACTTATATAAAGTTACATAATCCTCAGTTGTAGCACCTTGTAGAGAATAGCAATCTAGTTGCTAACATTTGATTGAGAGCATACTTTGAGGATGAAGATGGGATGATGGAAGACAAGAACTAGAACGGCAGTTGTTGTAATTGTAGGTACATTTATCATAAATGCAAAGACAACACTAAATACAACAAATACAATGGCTAGACTAATTGGGAATGTGGGAGCGCTAGTGTAATAGTGAATCTAATAACAAATAAAGTGTACTCAACAATTGACAAAGCTTGGACACTAGGAAGAAAACATTTAGGTGTTATGTTAACCATGGAGGTGTTTTTGAAGTGTTGCACGCAAGTGAATGGGTGAAAATAGGGCAATATCTCAACATGTTATCCAAGAAATATGAGTGGTCAAAAGAGGAGTAGAGTGCTTACAAAATAGAAAAATGACATTTCAAAAACCACAAAATGATTAAAAGAAAGGCATATGGGTTCTTTCTAAAAGATTGATATATTTGGAAGCATGCAAAAAATAAGAAAGGGGATCCATCGCAAGTCATTGGTGATAGAGCTACTCAGTTGCAAGTAATGCAAAAGTTCTATGAGAGTCTATGGGCTAACCATACATGTATTTGGGGTACATTTGAGAAGATCAAAGAAAGATATTGGTGACAGTGGATGTACAAGGATATTGTATGCTTTGTGGAATCATGTAGTACCTGTCAAATGTACTCGGTTGTGATGCATCAAGATGGGTTGCAACCAACCTATCCTTTGTCTCTTCATTACAAATGGTTGCTAGATGTGGTGACTATGCCTGCATGACTTTGGTAAATGAGATACATTGTGCTTGCATGTGAGGATATGACAAATCAATTGGAGGGTAGAGCTTTAAATTAAGGACTAAGACTACACATATTGTATGCAGGTTTCTCTTAGAGGAGGTTTTTTGATGATATAGATATGTTGGCAAGATTATTGCTGACATAGGGGAACTGGATGCAAATGAGGATTGTGAGTTCTTCTCGCAATTGGGGATAAAACTAGTATTAACTTAGCCTACAATCCAAAAGGTAATAAGAAAAGTGAGAGGGGTCATCTACCTATATTAAGGCATTAGCAAAGTCATGTAGATGTAGAATACAGGAGTGGCCACGGATGTTATTATACGCATTATGGGTTGATAGGAAAACACATAGTGTAGTGACAAGTTTTATGCTTGTGCTGAGTTGATATATGGTCAGAAGCCTACTATGCAAATTGAGGAGGTGGCTATTACATGAAGTGTGTTGCCTTGGCAAGAAGGGTTGAGTAGAGAAGAGATGTTTACTCTGCGCATTAGATAGAGGAGACCTAAGGATATAATTTCAAGGTTGCAAGCAATAAGGATTTAGAACAAGAAAAGGTTTGATAAGAAGCACATAGTCAGGCCAAGGGTGATACAGAAGGGTGATTGGGTGTTGATTTATGAGAACAATTTAGAGAATCAGCATAGTGTTGTTTGGAAGGTTTCTAAGAGATCGTTTGGTCCATATATCTGGTAAGACATGTACATGTCAATGCTACCTATCCTCTTAATGAGTTGGATAGGGCAGTAGCATTGAGGATTCCTATATTCAGGAAACAAATTAAGCTCTTTAAGAGGCACGAGCTAATGCATTTAAGATACAAGAGCTAGAGACCCTTACTACTAATGATAGTGTGGAAGAGGAAGAAGAGGATGACATGGAGATGGATGATGAAGGCTAGAGAGGGTGGATGTGAAAGCTTGGAGGGGGTGCATGTCAAGATTGTGGGAGAGAAGAAAGGAGTCTCACTTGTAGCTTTCTTGCTTGCACAATGGGGGAATACACACAAGGGTGGAGGCTGAAATCAGTTTTCCTCTTCTTAGTTGTGTAAGCCAAAAAGAACTTTTAATACAAAGAAATAGAAGAACCCTATATATGAGTCTCAAATCAAACTCAACTAACTAAGGTGGCATACTAACTGAGCCACGAGCTAGAGTAGATAAGGATAGCTATCATGTAGCTATTATTCATGGGCGGTGTACCAACCGCATCTGCAACTGACAAGTCGGTGACATAAATACACAACGGTCACCCTGGCGTATCACGAGTGGAGCTCGATATCTCAACACTCCCCCTCGAGCTCAATCCCAATTCCTGCACACCAAGCAGGTCTCTGAACTTGCGCAGCTTCTCTGCACCCAATGCCTTCGTAAATATGTCAGCTATCTGATCCTCTGTGCTGACATAAACTAGATCAATAAGACCTAGTAAAACCCTCTCTCGCACATAGTGATAATGCACCTCAATGTGCTTTGTTCTAGCATGATAGACTGGGTTATTTTCCAAGTGTATACTACTCATGTTGTCACAATAAATGACAACTGGCCCATCTGTAGGCTGATGCATATCATAAAGTAGCTTATGCAACCAAGCTACCTCACATGCAGCCATTGCTGCACCCCTGTACTCAGCCTCTGTGCTCGACAAGGCAACTGTAGGCTGTTTCGTGCTGCTCCAAGTGACTGCAGCACTCTCAAAAGAGAACACATATCCACTGGTAGATCGTCTATCAGAAATGCTACCAGCCCAATCAGCATCAGTGTATCCATGCAACTGTATCTGAACCCCAGTCTCATCAAATAGTCCATACTGCAATGTGGACTTCACATACCTGAGTATGCGTCTAGCTGCATCCAAATGCGATTTCCTTGGAGACTGCATAAATTGACTTACCAATCCAACAGCATAGCTCAAATCTGGCCTGGTAATAGTCATATAAATCAAGCTTCCTACTATGCGTCTGTACATAGTAGGGTCTTCCAGAAGCTCACCTGCATCTACGCTCAGCTTCACATTCTGCTCCAAAGGAACTGAAATAGGCTTACAGCTTGTCATCCCATATTTGGACAGCATGTCCAATCCATACTGCCTCTGCAAGAGCTGTATCCCACTTGGTGATCTAATCACCTCAATGCCCAAGAAATAACACAGCTCTCCCAAATCCTTCATCTCAAACTTCTACTTCAATAGCATTTTCACATGAAGAATATCTTCATCACTGTCACCTGTCATAATCAAATCATCAACATAAATGACAAGTAGCATAATACCTTTCTCTGTTTTTCTCACATAATGTGAGAAATCTGCCTTGGAAATCTGAAAGCCAATAGTGACAAGATACTATCCTATCTTGTCAGACCATGCTCTAGGTGCTTGCTTCAAGCCATACAATACTTTCTTCAACCTGCAAACAAACTCAGGATGAACAGAATGTACATAACCTGGTGGCTGCTCCATATATACCTCTTCTTGCAAATCACCATGCAAGAAGGCATTCTTTATATCCATCTGATGTAAAGACCATCCCTTTGATGCAGCCATAGCAATGACTGCTCTTACGATTGCCATCCTTGCAACCGGACTGAATGTTTCTTCATAGTCAATGCCATATGTTTGTGCATACCCCTTGACTACTAATCTTGCCTTGTATCTGTTCACAGAACCATCTGCATTGTGCTTCACCTTATAAACCCACTTACAGCCAATTGCATTCTTACCTTTAGGCAGAGGTACCAATTCCCATGTAGCATTTGCTTCCAAGGCATCCATTTCTTCATCCATGGCTTTCTCCCATTTTTCTTTTCCCATGGCTTGCTCAAAAGAAGTGGGTTCTGGTTCCTGTATCACTTTGACCATATATGCATAGTGAATGGCTGTAAATCCATCATATTTCAACCTATCCACAGGATACCTAGCTCTTGTAGACCTGCGCAAAATAGGTTTACTCCCAGGTGCTCTCAAAACATCCCTGGTCTTCCTTACTCCATGTGTAACAATAGAAGGAATACCCAACTCATCATCAATGCTCTGTTCTGAGCCACTGGATTCACCATCCACATAAGAGTGACCTGCATTCACATCAAACATGGGCTGATCAACCTTCTCTTTTCCTTTTCGTGATACATGCATACCACTATCTGCATTGCTTTGAGAAGATTCTCCTGATCTCAATCTACCTGTCCATGGCGAAGAATGTGAACCACTGCTAGAGGACGCTCCAGGTCCACTAATATTTTGTGACTGCTGCTGTGAATTCTGTACAGCATTACCATTTTGTGCATCTACATTATCAATCACATTTACTGGTTTATACCAGCTACTCATCTCATCAAAAACAACATCTCTGCTCACTGTAAACTTACGAGTAGAAGGGTTATAGCATCTATACCCTTTTTGCTGCAGAGAGTAACCAATAAAGATGCACTTCTCAGCTTTTGGATCCTACTTAGATCTCAACTCATCTGGCACATGTACATAGGCAATGCAACCAAAAATTTTCAAATGAGAAATATCTGGTTTCCTACCAGTATACCTCTCCTCTGGAGTCATTCTATGTATTGCTGCAGTGGGAGTCCTGTTCATTATGTAGACTGCTGTAGCAACTGCTTCAGCCCAGTAAAAATCTGGCAAGTCTTTTTCGTTGAGCATGGCACGAGATACCTCTCCAATATGCCTATTTTTCCTTTCTGCAATTCCATTTTGTTGTGGGGTATGACTACATGAATATTGCTGCTTTATGCCATGCTCCTGCAAGAACCTTGCAAACTCATTTGAGAGGTACTCTCCCCCTCCATCTGACCTTAGGCATTTTATTTGCAAACATGTTTCTTTTTCAACCATAGCTTTAAAAGCTTTGAAATGCCCAAAAACTTCACTTTTCTTTTTCATAAAATACACCCAAACTTTTGTGCTATAGTCATCAATAAAAGTGACAAAATAATGACAGCCTCCAAGAGATGCAGCTTTAGTAGTCCACACATCAGAGTGGATTAATTCCAATGGCTTCTCACTCTCTTGAACATGTCTAGGAAATGGTTTCCTTGCCTGTTTTCCAAACTGACAGGCTTCACATACCTTATGCATTTCTGCAACCTTGAATTTGGGCAATCCTGCAACAATATTTTGGGCCTGCATTGATTTAAGTCGCTGTACATTAACATGACCAATGCGTTTATGCTAGATATCAATATCTGCAACTACACCGGTCCCATGTGCAAACATTGCTGCACTCAATTCAGACATGTCTGCATCCAATGTAAACATTCTGCCCTTCTTCTTTCCTTTTGCTATCAAGCGACCTTTATTTTTCATATCCTCAACAAAGCATCCATGAGGATTAAATCTGACCTGCAAGCCCTGCTCAACCATTTGACCAACAGAAACCAAATTCTTGGTGATATTCGGGACATGAAATACATCGGACATGTATTTCTTTTTCCCATCCTGCATAGACAAGGGAATTTTTCCAATCTGCACAATAGGATGTGCAGTATCATCACCAGTCTCCACAAATCCTGGTTTTTCCATTTTCCTTGCATCCTCCATCCATTCTGCATGACCTGTCATGTGGTTTGATGCACCTGAGTCAACATACCATACATCGTTGCTTTCTTCTGCACTTGTCACAGAATTGTTTATGTGCTGCACCATAAACAAATGCTCATTTCTATCATCACCCTGTCTACTAGAAGATGCATAATTCCCTTGTTGCAATTTCCCATTCATGATGTCATTCTGCTTTTTATAGCAGTCTTTAGCCATATGACCCATTTTACCACAGTAGTAGCATTCAACATTGTTGTTTGCATTTTGGCCTCTTTGCCATCCACCACGACCTCTTTGGCTCCCCCTGCCTCTAGAGTTACCACGTCCTCCTCCATAGGACTGGTTTTCTTGAGTTTGCTGCATATTCTGATTTCTACCACGGCCTCCAAATCGGCCTCCTCTACCTCTGGCTCTATCTCTTCTAGCATTTGAGTAGAAGACAGCTTCTTTTGAAGTTCCTCTTGAAGAAGATGCACCACCATTTCTCTACTCCTCAGAAATTAGAAGAGCAATCAACTCCTCAAAATCAAGAAATCTTTCACGAACTAAAATGGATTTTCGAAACTATGCATAATCCTTTCCTAGACCATTCAAGGTCACAGAAACTAAATCATCATCTTCCACTGGCGACCCAATGGAAGCAAGTGCATCTGCAATCTTCTTCACCTTCATGTGGTAGTCGTTGATGCTCATATTTTCTCTTTGCACATTGTGCAACTCTTGCTTTAGCTGCATTTTCCTGGCTTGCGTATTTGTGCTATACATTTTTGACAAAGTATCCCATGCCTCCTTTGGCGTACTTGCATCTTGAATATGCACAATCATAGAGTCTGAAATACTGATAGACAGCCAGTACATAACTTTTCTGGCTCTCTCATGCCATGCTTTAAATGCCTACATTTGCTGTTAATTGGAAACATCAGGAAGAACTGGTTCTTCTTCATTTCCTGCAACAAATTCCCAATATCCTTTTTCCATAAGGAAATTCGTCATTCTAAACTTCCATGCTTGGAAGTTGTTCTTGTCAAGCTTTTCAGTTACAATCTGTGAAAGAGAATCAGACGCCATTACAGAACACTGCAAAAAATTCTGTCACTGCAAAAAATACAGCTTCACCCTCACAAGGGCAAATCTGCAAAACTGGCGAAAGTGGTATTTAACCACACAGTCACTTCCTAGTGACAATTTTGCATAAACAGGAACCAATGATGATTCTGTAACTCCCAATGTCTCTGCGCACAAGCATACGATGCAATTTCTACAGTAACTTTTCACCAACCTGTAGAACAGTGGCTGCACAGGATAAAACTTGGCCTTTTCTTGAGTTCGTGCAGAAAACTTTCGCCTCCAAAACAGGCCCCGAAATGGCCTCAAATCAAAAAAACAGGGTCGCCGAAGGACCAAAGCCCTATCCCGCAGCATATGCTGCCCTCTTACTTCACCGCGAAGGGCGTCTCAACCTAAGACAATGCACTCCTACAATTTTCGGTTGTGCTACCTGCAGAGATCTGCTCCCAAAACAGAAAATGAAAGCAACACTGCTCCTCTTACCAAAACACCGCGAGCTTGGCTTGCTTTCTTGAGCTCCTTACCACGAACAAGGCTCTAACACCATGTCAAGATTGTGGGAGAGAAGAAAGGAGTCTCACTTGTAGCTTTCTTGCTTGCACAATGGGGGAATACACACAAGGGTGGAGGCTGAAATCAGTTTTCCTCTTCTTAGTTGTGTAAACCAAAAAGAACTTTTAATACAAAGAAATAGAAGAACCCTATATATGAGTCTCAAATCAAACTCAACTAACTAAGGTGGCATACTAACTGAGCCACGAACTAGAGTAGATAAGGATAGCTATCATGTAGCTATTATTCATGGGCGGTGTACCAACCGCGTCTGCAACTGACAAGTCGGTGACATAAATACACAACGGTCACCCTGGCGTATCACGAGTGGAGCTCGATATCTCAACAGTGCATAGATATCGTGGCGCTACACATCCATTTACAAAAAACCTGAGAGGATCCCAAATTCACAGAATTTCAGTGTTCTTAGTGAGTGCCATGTTAACTTGTTGTTTTTCTATCTACTATTCCCATAAGTGCTTACTTCTAAGACATGATGCAAGGACTCTGCGTATGCATCTGGATCTCAAGTTTGTATAAGTGATAATGTCCAGTAGGGCAAAAGATAGGATCACAGGTTTGAAGACAAATAATAGTCTGAAAGAAGAAAAATTTGTGGACTACCCAGGATTGTGCAAAAGGAGAGCATTCAATGTCTATGATTCATGCTCAAAGGTGCCCAAAAGGGGGAATAATGCCCATGAATAAGTGGAGTAAGGGTGCCTTATTAAAAAATAGAATTTGTGGATAGAAAAATAGGAAAATTTGCACATGTTTTCCAACATGATGTTGATTTCTTGCATGATGCTCAAATAGGGAAAAAACTAAAGCAAAGGAGAAAAACTTGCATCCATGAAAATTTGATGAAGGGAGGGATAAAGCTTCTTGACCTCCTCAAGGGATGTTTGTGGCCTTTTAAGGAGAGTTTTGGACTGATTTGAATGAGATATGTGTTGTTTTCAATAGGTATGACTGTTGAATTTAATTTATTCATTCTCTATAAGGTTCTCCAAGCTTGAACAAGCAAAAACAGGGTTGATTACTCTTTGACATTGAAGGAAGGGTTTGGGGTCATCAAAAATGGAGTTTTTTGGCTTCTTTGGATTGGGATGCACAAGGTTTTGATAGCATATACAATAGGGTAATGTTGTACATAAAGGTTTATGAAGCCTCTTTCATTGATTCCAAGGTCTTAGCTTGAAGCATTTATCTCTCTACAACAGGTCGAGGCTTCGAACTATTCAAGAGGACATATTTTATGGGATTTAGAGTTGATTTAGTGGATTCTTTCACTGTTATTCATAATAGTAGATTATAGGGCTGAAGTGAAGAATGGAGGCCTGTACAAGAGGTTTCTCATTAGAATTAGTGTATACCAACTCGTAGTCTTTTGTTCAAATGTCAGTAGCCTCTTGATTTGTCATGTTTTCTTGGATTAGGCATGTAATTTGAAGTGCTTAGCATTGGATATGGCTTATGTACAGCAGATTCTTGACTTGCATCATGGCATTTACTAAGCTATAGTCTCATAGTATTTTGGGTAATCATCCCAAGTTAGTATTCATGATTATTCATGACTGGATAAAAGTATCGAATGTAATAGAGTTGCTTTGTTGAACTATACATGAATCAAAGCATCTTGATTGCACCTCTATTTGTGTCTCTTGAATTTATATCTCCTTGCAACCTTCTTACCCAAACCCCCTATGGTTAAGCCCTTCTTCCCTATACGCCTAACAATGTAACAATCCCAAGACAACATGACACGACAAAATATGATACAACATGACACGATGTCCCACATTGTGACGTCCCAAGCATGATAATTGCTAAAAATTGAAAGTAAATTTGATTTTCCAACAAAGCTTAGAGGGATCCATGGTGTGATAGGGATGTGTGGCATACCATTCAAAATGACAACATGGAGAGACTTGAAGCTATGAAATTACACTTCTTTTGAAGAGGAGGACAAGCTAGTCACTATCTCAAGACCACATATAAGAAGAATAAGCTAGGGCTCAAATAGGTGAAGCAAACATGGAAGACTATCAAGGAGTTGGAGAAGACTCACAAAGGAACCTAAGTGTTATGCAATCTAAAAGAGAAGGCTAGGGAGCTAGATGAAGGCTTCAAGGGGGTTGACTAACAATTGATCAAAGTGCAAAAAAGAGCTAGACTATGCCAAGTCAAGATGGCCTGAGACCTTGACATGGATTTGCAATGAGGCAACATATTGCAATGTGACTAGGAGATTGCCTCTAGATCTAAAGAGGCAAAAGAGCAGGAAAAACCATACTTGAAGTAGATGAGAGTCAAAAAAGTCAAAGAGTTCAAGAATGAAATGAATCCATCCAAAGAAGAATGAAAGAGCCAAGAGAACCTGAAAGAGAACCAAGAGACGAAAAGATGATAGAAGAATATGAATTCTAGTCAAATGAAGTGAAATAAGAAAAATACTAGCAACCAAGAGCTGACTACTACCCCAAAGACCGCTATCAAGGAACTAACTACCCCGAAGATCAATACAGTGGTGACTTCTATCGAGAAGAAGGTAGTTACTAAAGCTCAATCATATGATGCATCTAGTAAAAAGATATTGATTACATTTATTGGGCATTCATTGGCCACACATCAAATTATAGATAAGCTATAACTAATTTGAGAAATAGGTTATAGGTGTGACTATGTTATCCCTTGGTGCCAAACCATCTTAAACATTGTGCTTATTATAGGTGTAAAGTAATCGTTATCTCTTTGTTCTAAGAGGGCTTGGGACATAGATACACAATTGGATTGTGAGCTTATCAATTTGAAATCTCTTTTTGTGAGTGTCATCAATTTTTTGCTAAAATAGTTATAGCTTGTAATACAGTGAATGCACTTGCATGTGTATGCATGTTTTGAAGGTTTTTTTTATCGAGTACCATCCGAAAGAAGAATACCTCTATACCAATTACCCCCCAAAAGGAAAAGAGTACTACCCCAAATAATTTCAATCAAAAGGAATTTAAGAAGGAGAAGAAGAAGTAGAATATGAAAGGAGAAGGATGGAAGATAGATCTTACATCAAAGCTAGAAAATATTATGAATGAAATAGGCTACAAGGAGGAGGACAAAGATTGGTGGACACATGAGAAGGATAAGTCCTTGCAACCACGAGTTGCAACCGAACTCGAAGAAGAACCAATGTTAAAGGAGATAGAGTTTGAGAAGGTGGAGAAGATGCCTGATACCAATCAAGAAACGCCTTCACTCATTGAGATTGAGGGTAAGGCCAAGATAGCACCCTCCTTTGAGGCATGGGATGCCTTTGATGAGAAAGATGATGATGATATAGATGAGGAGGTAGACTTAGAAGATAAGAATGGAAGGGTAAAAGTATCTTAGGCAGGGAATCCACTACATGGAGCCAAAACTTCAACCTTGGATGATGAGTTAGTTGAAGAAGAAGAAGAAAATAGAGAAGAGTCTGAAGAAAAAAAAGGAGTGGAAGAAAAAGAAAAAGACATAGAAAAGGATACGCTCAACCCCAGTCTTGAAACACCTCGTCCCCAGCAACATGAAGAAGAAGAGAAGGGTGAGAATGAGCTCAGCTCAATTCTTGGAGTACCTCAACCCCAACAACCTAAATCCTAACAACCAATCTACCCCAACAAGTTCAATGATGATAAGCTAGAAAGAGAGTTTAAGTAGAGAATCATAAGAATATGGAATGAGATAGAAAAGAATAAGAGAAAGGCTTGCTAGATGGAGCCATAGAAAAGATGGAAGAAAATATGAGAGAAGAAAAGATAGAGTTAGCAAGAAAGAAGATGAGTGAGGAAGAAAATATAGAGTACGATGAGAAGAAAAAAGTAGAAGTAAACAAGAAGAAGAGAGTTAGGAAGAAGAATGCGAAGCCAAAGGAAGATTGGAGAGCTAGAAAACCAAAGGAAGAAGATGCGAAGCAAGAAGATAGGCTAGAGCAAGAAGAGCAAGAAGGGATTAATCTACATATGAAGGCCAAATACAAGAATATAGAACAAGACTTAGACTTAGGCAAGAAGAAGAATGAAGAAGAGAAACAAAAGATAGATCTAGGTGAAGAAGGCTAAAAAGATAAAGAAGGATGAGAATGAGAATAAGAAGAAGAAGAAGAAGAAGGTGAAACTAAATGCCAAGAAATGGAGGCAAGCTGCCCCACAGTCAAGAGAAGAGATGAGAATGAGGATGCCTCCAAAACCCCCCAAACTAAGCTTGTGGCTAAGGACAATGCAACCCTTTCTTTCCATCTAAGGCCACCAAGTCATATAAAAGTAGGAACCAAGTGCACTTCAACAATGGAGTCTCAGTGGCTACACCTTTCAATTTAAGGAGGTGAGTCCTTATGAGCTTAGATAGAATGAGTCAGAGGATGAATCCTCGAAGAAGGGAGAGTATGAGGGAGTGCTCGTAATATGGTTTGACCAACGTGACTTAGTGCCATGGAAGGGAACCTTGCTTATTGAGCCTTAGAGAAAGCTCCAACTTACTCTTAAACTAAATGTCCTTGGACTATAGAACTCTTTGAGACCATACTCAATGCTGGTAAAGTTTGGGATCTCCACATTCAAGCCATAAGTAGTACAAGGAGTTGCCATCCCGATCCTATGGATCCATGACACACCAAGCACTCTAAACATGGGTATCATCCAAGGTACTTCAATGATACCTCTACTTTTGCCACTGCAAATCCAATTTAATGTGATGACTTAGTCCATATCCCCAAAAATCTTCAACTACAAATAAAGTGAGAAGAGCCAAAGAGATACCATGCACCAAGACTACATCTTTTGTCCGAAAAGACAAGATGAACCAACAAACTTGTCTAAGTTCAAGGCATGCAAGAAGAATCTGACAAAGAGGCCAAAGAAGACAACCTAAACATTTGACTTGGCAATGAGACAAAGCATCGTGGCAAATGAACTAAGAAACACAAGTTCCCAAGGCCCAAGGTGAAGGCTTGAAGGAAAGAGAAGAACTGCACAAGGAGAAACTCAATGGACTGCCTTTCTTAAGGCATGGCCCAATAAAATGACAATCGAGCGACTATACCTTGACCCCACACAACTTGGGATTGCACCTTCACAACTTGGCATACAAAGCCATAAGAGCCAAATCACAAAAAGGTAAGACTTTGAAGGCTCCACTCCTCAAATGTAATTGAGTTGAGGGTAGACTAGAGTAAAAAACGATAAGAAAAAAGAGTCTAGATGGACAAAAACTTGCCAAGTTGATAGGAAAAGTTGTGTTAAGATCCCCATTCATAGTGCGATAGACACTGACTAGCTTCATAGAGAAGACTCTGTTAAGACCCTACTCAATGAATCAAGTCCCTACAACAACTGACACACATTGACCAACTTGATAGAATGAGATGTGTTAAGGCCTCAAAATGAGTCAAAAAACCACCCTTAGATTGCTAAGGATACTAATCCATTGAGTAGGAGTAAGGATAATGGCTTTGCAAGTATACTGAGGTTGCCTATAAATGCACCTGTATAGGGAGTAGTAGTCACTCGAGCTCTACTTAGATTGTGCTTCTACATGTGATTCCCTATACTCTATGGTGAACCCTCACATATGCAATGTCATGAGGGTAGTCCTGAGATGTGCCTCCATACTATATATTTCAATATCACAAATATAGCAATTTATTATTCAAATATCTTGTGTGCTTTTCAATGTGCTATTTTTGTGTCTCATGATAAGTTGTGACTTGAAGTCCCGTGAAGGTCTATAATATTGCAGGGGAGGGGGGGTGGAAGGGGGCACTCACCACTACTTGGTAAAATATGGTAAATTAGCCTTCACAAATACCAAAATTGGAGTATGTTGAGAGGTTGTAATATGATGCAAACCCCTCGAGTTTGTGGCAACCATCAATCCACCATGCACCTTGAGATGGATAATACAGTCTTGTCTACAAGCCCACCAAGTAGACCCACAATGTTTATTATGAAAAGTAAAGAACTTATCAATGTGTTCAAGGTTAAAAGTGGCAACATTTGTCAAGTCACATTCCTACTTGTAAGTTTTCCATGATCAATACTTGACAAAAATATATTATACGTGTGAGAAACATGTTAACCCATTGAAAGCCTCCTCTTGCATGCCATGTAGTGATATGAGTGCCCATGGAGGGTGGAAAGAAGAAGACATGATAACACAAATCGGTGATTGAAACTTATACCAATGATGTATACAACATTTCGAAATACTCATTTTCTAACTCACTATATCAATATATATATTGATGTCAACATGAGTGAAACAAATGATATTAAGGACTATTTTGAGATGCAAATTTCAATAATTTGGTCTCTATATTAATGTATCTTATAGATGGGGGTACTTGAAAACAACTTCAAAACCCACAGCTCGCGTTACGTAATTACTCCAAACTAATCAAATAAGTTTTTGACTCGAGTTTGATCTAACCAAATCAATCTACTAAATGATACTAGGCATGCTCGCCCCGACGCTTCGCACCGGGGCGGGTGCGATTTTCGCGGTGAGGGCGGGTGCTGGACGCATGGCACCCGCCCCGCATTTCTTTGTGGGGAGGTTGGGTGCTGCCACGTGTGGCACCTGCCCCCCACCTCCCCTTAACTAATAGTAAAGATGATATGAAAATAATGAGTCCAAACCGCCTTTTGTATTTTAATGAGTCCAAACCTCCTTTTGTATTTTGGTAATCTCAATATGACAATACATTTATAATCATAGTTCGTATAACATTTTCACAAATGTGAATGATCTTTCACCATTCATAGTATACATTTTTGCCATTAAGTTCTACAACACTATTCAAACATATGCATCCTAATATGAATGTAAAATAATTATTAAAGGAAGTGCAATGTGCAAGATTAAAATATGAATCCAAACGTGTGTAACATATTTAAAGGACATATTCATGATATGATGAACTTTGTTTAAAGAAAGCTCGAAGCTTGTACAATTTTGATCCATAACTCGTGAGGATTGAGCAAGATCTAGGAGACTGGGTTCTTTTATGAAAGAGAACTTATCAGGTACAGGGCAATCTGGCCTTGTAAAATGCACCTCAACCTACTATGCTGAAGTGGGCTTGGAAAAGTTGATGAACTTACTGTCATATGTGCGTTTCTTGCAGCCATGCGAGCGTTCTGTTTGAGTTGGCTAGATCAGCTAACTTTACCGTGGCAAAGTTACTTTCAGTTCGGAATGGCCTGGAGGCAAAATCAAGACTCTCAACCATCCCGATTCATGCCTGTCTGTGGTCATCCGGACTTCTGATCTGACGAGTGTTGTATGAGCGGCAAATCTTGCACTTCCGCCCTACTGTATGAAACTGGACTTCAGAATACGCGCCACAGTCATTACAAAGGATCCAGACCTGGCCGAGACAGAGTTCAACCTTCACAGATCAGGCTCTCGACAGCAGTACTTAAAAAAGCTAAACTGATCAGCCTTTTACACCAAATAAGAATCTGTAGAATGTACTCACCAACTTGCTCTGGTAAACTTCTGGCATCGGCGTAGCAGCTACCTGTCAAAAGGTTTGAAAAAGTTTAGCTTTGAAACCACTATAAGAACTGATCAAACCAGTCTCAATGATCAGAACTGGAACCTCTTCGTCTAGCCTTTCCCATACTTTAGACATGTCGAAAATCGATTTGGAGCACACTGGACATGTAAGTCTGTACAAAGAGAGTCTATAAGTTAAAGACTTAGACAGTTCCTTTCTAAATTAGCACCAAAGATCCCTCTTTCTGACAGGTTGCCGTGAGCAGCACAAACTTAACAGCCCAGTACCACAAGAAATAGCTTCAGACTTACTGAAGGTGAAGCTGCATTTCCTTCAGACAATCCGTGTGTAAAGTATGGCCACATAGCAGCACCGTTATATCCTCCGTGGAATCGAACAAAAACTGTAAAATAATGCCACATAGACAGATTAAAACTGTCTTTGTGCGCCTATACAAACTTACAAATTAGATAAACAGACCTCAAAGCAAACAGGACAGTTGTGGTGCATAGCCCGCTCTATGCACAGATGGTTGTCTCTCAAAATGTTCGCATAGCAACAACCTACAACCAAGAAGTCATAAACACAGAAATCTACCACCTCAAATAAAAACACAATACGGATCAAGCCCATCAATCAACGTCTCCTAGAAGAGGGGACAAATTGTCTCTTCACCGCATCGGGTACAATGAAAGAAATTCTGCTGCCCTCCAGTCCTGTGAATTGACAAGAGCACCAAGTTTAAATGTTTAACGGCAGACAGGCCCTCTGAAGTAAGACAAGTTAGATATACCTGCAAGTTCCACAGCTATCACAATGAAACTGCCCTTTCGAGACCTGTCATCCAGGCACCAAGATTAATGTCATTCAAAGCTCAATGGAGACCTGACATGATTCTCGCCACCAAAAAATTTCACTTATAAGTTTCAGCTTATGATACTAGGTTATGAGAAACAACTGCAAAATTAGAGTCTCAAAGAGCCTACGTCATCGTCCCAGAAATTGCATTTGGCACAGAAATATTCTCCCATTCTAACACCACAATTAGCGCATAACTGTGCTACCTGCAGCAGCACCACACAAGTGTACATAAACGAGGCACAGAAGTATTCCCCCATTCTAATACCACAATAACTGCATATCTGTGTGATTGATACATCTAGATTAGTTTACCTCTTGCTCCACATCGCACAGTGAGCATATGACCTACATACACAAACAAGCTTTAACACTTCCACGAAACTAAATATCAGACATTGCAGTGTTTTTAGAGGGTTAAAACCAAACTCAAATTCTATTAAGAAAATACCTTTTCCACCTTCTGCCTCGGAAGATCATGCCTCTCATGTGCACCTATATCCAATGCGTTCTACACAAGGCAAATAATAATGTCGAGGCATACAAAAGCAAGTAGAAGTTAAGTACAGTCATAAACCATGTCTGATCATAGCGCATTGATTGCCCAATTCATAGAGATACCTTTGCTTCATTATGGCAATGTCTACAATCAAACACCTCATTGCAGCAAGGAGCCCTTATCTTGCAGCGACGCCTGTAATGACTGCAGCTACACGCAAGGGCAATGACGCTTATCCCACACTCCGATGAAAATTATGTCTTGGAAACACGTGGTGTCAACATAAGATGGCAATCCTCACCCATAATTGAAGCGTCCAGCATCGAGACGGCTGGACTCTGCATCGTTCGGGTGAAAACCTAATACAGAGGGCACATTCTCTCTACTCGAAGAAACAGAATCCTGGCAACCACGCAAGGAGCTGCCATCTGAATCGATAGACTCTCCTACATTTCCACCGCCGAATGATGGCTTGTCCAGGACGATATGATCACAGGAAGCCATGATGAGCTGGTTTCTTGAAAAAATGTTAACCCTTGCAAAGGACTTTTAATCTCATTGATGTCTTCTGCAAAGAGGAAGGACTAAGCGTCAAACTCTCAGAAAGTCCAGACGGCATTAAAGAAAGCCATCTGATCGAATTGATCACTGCAAGATGAGAACGGTTACAGCTGAATCGAAACTTTTGAAGATACAATTGCTAGGTTACTCTCAAAGAATCGAAGGAATGCGAACGGTTACAGTCTCAGAGCTTTCTAAGATAGTGAATGCGATCATGGGGAGTATTAGCGCGTATGATATGCCCGTGCATTGCAAATAGCTAAACTCTTAAAGGCCAAACTTGAAGCAATCTTTGGAATGCCATTCTAGAGGAGATCGCGGGATGGCTGCAGGAACCAGAAGAAGGTGTGCATTCTACTAACAAACTGTAAAAGTCTATTTCAAGTTGTCGAGGTCCCTGGAAGTTGTGCATTTTACTTACAACTGCAAAAGCCTGTTTCAAGCTGTCGAGGTCCCTCGGGAGAAATGGCAAACCAGGTGGCAGGATCATCACGTTGTGTGGCATGCATAGACACAGAGACAGAGGTCACGGATCGTCTCCTGGAGCCATGAAGCTGTTACAGGCAGGTGACGGCTGCAAGAGTGCTTTTCTGTCCTTGCAAAGGAGGTGCGCGCCAGTACAGAAGCGGGGAGAGAGAGAGAGAGCAATTGACAGTGTCACAGATGTTCTCCTGAGAACATAACCATGGTCTGGACTCTGTGGTGCCGTCAGCTAGCGATGGCTAATCGACAGGTTTCAAAGAAATGATGTTACCTCGGTACGACTGCACGACGGTAGAATGCCAGAAATCCTTTGCCTTGAAATCTGATGAAAGAGAATGTCACAAGGTTCCCGGCGATGGGACTCAGGAGTACACGAGATCCTTATGGGCAGTGCATATAGAAATATATACGCAGTGCGTGCATGCACACATAAACATACAAACGCCGCCTTTTCTTGTTTAATGCGAAAGTAGTAATATGTTACTAAATGTGAAGGACTTGGTCAGGTGAACAAGGGTCCAAGGGGATGCTAGTCTTACTACTATAAGATTATTTTCGGAAATCCCTGAACCTCGGGAAGGCTTCCCGAACTTATTCCCTTTTTCAAACCTCTTTTCTTTAATCAAAACCCCCTCTCTTCCTCTCTTTCTCACGTGTAATATCTCATTTTTTCTTCTCTTTCCCTTTTTTCATTAAAACCTCTCCTTTTCACCTCTCTCTTTTAAATTAAAACTCTATAATTTAAAATTTTTTGAATATAGTTTTTCACACATTGTGAGAAAGAGATAGAATAAAAGAGAAAGAGAGAGAGAAGAAGAAGAATGATAAAAAGAAGAAGACGGAGAGAGAAGGGAGAGAAAGATGAAAGATAATAGTCTTTTTTTAATTAAACATTTTTATTCTCCCCTTCTCTCTCATGTATAGGGTCTAGGTTTGAGAGAGAGAGAGAGAGAAAACTATACAAAGAGCAAAAAAGAAAGAAAAGGAGAGGGAGGGAGAGAGAGAGAGGGGTTAAGAGAGAGAAAGAAAAAAGGAAAAGAGATGAGAGAGGGGTGGAGAGAGACAGAGAGAAGAAAATGAGAGAGAGAAAATAAGAAGAGAAAGAATTATAGAGAAAGGAAAAATAAAATTTAAAAGAAAGAGAAAAGAAAAAGAAAAAAAAACTTTCTTTTTAATTAAAATAAGGAGAGAGAGAGAGAGAGAGAGAGAGAAATATACAAAGAGCAAAAAAGAAAGAAGAGGAGAGGGAGGGAATAGAGAGAAAGAGAATTATAGAGAGAGGAAATACAAAATTTAAGAGATGCAAAGAGAGGAAAAGAAAAAAGGAAAAAAGAGGAGAGAGGGGAGACAGAGACAGAGACAGAAAATAAGAAGAAGAAGAGAGAGAATTTGAACACAGATAGAATTATAGAGAAAGGAATTATAGGTTCGGAAATCCCCGAACCTCCAGAGGGCTTCCCAAACCTACTCCCTTTTCCAAACCTCCTTTCTTTAATCAAAACCCCCTCCCCTCCTCTCTTTCTCACTTGTAATATCTCATTTTCTCTTCTCCTTCCCTTTTTTCATTAAAGCCTCTCCTCCTCACCTTCCTTTTTTAAATTAAAACCCCATTCCCTTTTTAACTAAATTCCCACCTCCCCCTCTCTCTCATGTGTAGGGCCTAGGTTTTCTCTCTCTCTCTCTCTCTCTCCCCTTTAATTAAATCAAACTTCTTTTTAAATCAAAAGTTTCTCTCTCTCTCTCTCTCTCTCTCTCTCTCTCTCTCTCTCTCTGATTAAACTTTTTAATTAAACATTTTAAAATATTTTTTTTAATTTAAAACTTTTCGAACATAGTTTTTCACACACTGAAAAAGAGATAGAATAAAAGAGAGAGAGAAGAAGAATGATAAAAAGAAGAAGACGAAGAGAGAAGGGGGAGAAAGAGGAAAGATAATAGTCTTTTTTTAATTAAACATTTTTATTCTCCCCCTCCCCTCTCTCTCTCATGCGTAGGGGCTAGGTTTTCTCTCTCTCTCTCTCTCTCTAAACTTTTTAATGCAAACTTTTTGTTTAATTAAAATAAGGAGATATATATATATATATATATATATATACAAAGAGCAAAAAAGAAAGAAGAGGAGAGGAAGGGAGAGAGAGAGAGAGGGGTTAAGAGAGAGAAAGAGAGACAGAAAAAGAAAAAAGGAAAAGAGATGAGAGAGGGGGGAGAGAGACAAAGAGAAGAAAATGAGAGAGAGAAGATAAGAAGAAGAGAAAGAATTATAGAGAAATGAAAGATAAACTTTAAAAGAAAGAGAAAAGAAAAAGAAAAAAAACTTTCGTTTTAATTAAAATAAGGAGAGAGAGAGAGAGAGAGAGAGAGAGAAATATACAAAGAGCAAAAAAGAAAGAAGAGGAGAGGGAGGGAATAGAGAGAAAGAAAATTATAGAGAGGAAATATAAAATTTAAGAGAGAGAGAGAGAGAGGAAAAGAAAAAATGAAAAAAGAGGAGAGAGGGGGGACAGAGATAGAGAGAAAATAAGAAGAAGAGAGAGAATTTGAACACTGAGAGAATTATAGAGAAATGAAATATAAAATTTAAAAGAAAGAGAAAAGAAAAAAATTTAAAGAGAGAAGGAAAAAAAAGAAAAAAGAGGAGAGAAAAGGAAATGAGAGGAGAGAGAGAGAGAGAGAGAGAGAGAGAGAGAGAGAGAGAGAGAGAGAGAAGAAGAATAAGAAGAGAGAGGAAAAGAGGAAGAGAGATGGAGAAAAAGAGAAAAGAGAAAAGTCTTTTTAAAATTTAAATATTTTTTTAGAGAGAGAGGAAGGGAGAGAGGAGAGAGGAGGGAAGAGAGAGAGAGAGAGAGGGAGAGAGAGAATATAAAATTTCAAAGAGAGAAAGAGAGAAGAAAAAAAGGAAAATTAGGAGAAAGGGGAAAAGAAGAAAATGGGACAGAAGGAGAGAGAGAGAGAGAGAGAGAGGAGAATAGAGAGAATATAAACATAAAGAGAGAACTATATATAAGGAAAAGATAAAATTTATATACTTTAAGAGAGATTGAGGGGGGGGGGGAAGAAAGTAAAAAAAGAAAAGAAGAGAGAGAGAACATGTAGAGAGAATTATAGAGAGAGAAAAGATAAAATTTAAAAAATAGAGAAGAAAGAGAGAAGGAAAAGAGAGGAGAGAGAGAGAGAAGAAGAAAAAAAAAGGAAAAAATATGAGTGAGTGAGAGAGAGAAGGAAAAAATAGGAGAGAGCTACTATAAGATTATTTTAGCTATATATTCAGAAATCCCCGAACCTCCAAAGGTTTTCCCGAACTTACTCCTTTTTCCAAACCTCCTTTCTTTAATCAAAACCCCCTCCCCTCTTCTCTTTCTCACGTGTAATATCTCATTTTTTCTTCTCCTTCCCTTTTTTCATTAAAGCATCTCGTCTTCACCTCCCTTTTTAAAATTAAAACCCCATTTCTTTTTTAATTAAATTCCCTCCTCCCCCTCTCTCTCATGTGTAGGGCCTAGGCCCTAGGTTCTCTCTCTCTCTCTCTCTCTCTCTCTCTCTCTCTCTCTCTCTCTCTTAATTAAATCAAACTTCTTTTTAAATCAAAAGTTTCTCTCTCTCACTCTCTCTCTCTCTCTCAGATTAAACTTTTTAATTAATTTTTTAATTAAATAGTTTAAAATATTTTTTAATTTAAAATTTTTCGAACATAATTTTTCACACACTGTGAGAAAGAGATAGAATAAAAGAGAGAGAGAAAGAATAAGAAGAAGGATAAAAAGGAGAAGACTGAGAGAAATGAGGGAGAAAGAGGAAAGATAATAGTCTTTTTTTAATTAAACATTTTATTCTCCCCCTCCCCCCTCTCTCTCATGCGTAGGGCCTAGGTTTTCTCTCTCTCTCTTTAAACTTTTTGTTTAATTAAAATAAGGAGAGAGAGAGAGAGAGAGAGAGAGAGAAAACTATACAAAGAGCAAAAAAGAAAGAAGATGAGAGGGAGGGAGAGAGAGAGAGAGGGGTTAAGAGAGAGAAAGAGCGAGACAAAAAAAGAAAAAAAAAGAGATGAGAGAGGGGGAGAGAGACAGAGAGAAGAAAATGAGAGAGAAAATAAGAAGAAGAGAAAGAATTATAGAGAAAGGAAAGATAAAATTTAAAAGAAAGAGAAAAGAAAAAGAAAAAAACTTTCATTTTAATTAAAATAAGGAGAGAGATATATATATATATATACAAAGAGCAAAAAAGAAATAAGAGGAGAGGGAGAGAATAGAGAGAAAGAGAATTATAGAGAGAGAAAATATAAAATTTAAGAGAGAGAGAGAGAGAGAGAGAGAGAAAGAAAAAAGGAAAAAAGAGGAGAGAGGGGGGACAGAGACAGAGAGAGAAAATAAGAAGAAGAAGAGAGAGAATTTGAACACAGAGAGAATTATAGAGAAATGAATTATAGGTTCGGAAATCCCCGAATCTTCAGAGGGCTTCCCGAACCTAAACACTGGTCATGTCATAGAATCATGTAGTGTTCATTGTCATCGACAATGTATGTCACTATCATACCCTGGTGTATCCATCACTGTATGAGGAGGAAGGTTAATGTAATCTGATGGAGAGGGAAATTGAATAAAAGGGGAACATTGTAATGGAGGATAGAATAGATCATAAAAGAAAGGTAAATAAAGGGACAAAGAAGGTGGAAAAGACGAAGAATACATAAAAAATGTATGAAGGGATTCTACAGGAAAAACAGAAGGAATAAGAGGAACGGTAGGTGGAGGTTCAGAAGGAGTAGGAGATAATCTAGGATTAGCAATGAAAGGACATGTAGTAAAAGTAGGAATATGAGGAAATCCTGAAGGGGTAAAGGATAATTGAGGAATGGTGTCACGAGTAGCTCATTTTCTATTCTCCTTCCCTTTTTTCATTAAAGCCTCTCCTCCTCATCTCCCTTTTTTTAATTAAAATCCCATTTCCTTTTTAATTAAATTCCCCTCTCCCCATCTCTCTCATGTGTAGGGCCTAGGTTCTCTCTCTCTCTCTCTCTCTCTCTCTCTCTCTCTTATAGATTAAAATTTTTAATTTAAACTTTTTTAATTAAACATTTTAAAATATTTTTTTAATTTAAAATTTTTCGAACATAGTTTTTCACACACTGTGAGAAAGAGATAGAATAAAAGAGAGAGAGAGAGAAGAAGAAGAAGAAGGATAAAAAGAAGAAGACGGAGAGAGAAGGGGAAGAAAGAGGAAAGATAATAGTCTTTTTTTAATTAAACATTTTTATTCTCCCCCTCCCCCCTCTCTCTCATGCGTAGGGCCTAGGTTTTCTATCTCTCTCTCTCTCTCTCTCTCTCTCTCTAAACTTTTTAATTTAAACTTTTTTTAATTAAAATAAGGAGAGAGAGAGAGAGAGAGAGAGAGAGAGAGAGAGAGAACTATACAAAGAGCAAAAAAGAAAGAAGAGGAGAGGGAGGGAGAGAGAGAGGGGTTAAGAGAGAGAAAGAGCGAGACAGAAAAAGAAAAAAGGAAAAGAGATGAGAGAGGGGGGAGAGAGACAGAGAGAAGAAAATGAGAGAGAGAAAATAAGAAGAAGAGAAAGAATTATAGAGAAAGGAAAGATAAAATTTAAAAGAAAGAGAAAAGAAAAAGAAAAAAAACTTTCTTTTTAATTAAAATGAAGAGAGAGAGAGAGAGAGAAATATACAAATAGCAAAAAAGAAAGAAGAGGGGAGGGAGGGAATAGAGAGAGAGAATTATAGAGAGAGGAAATATAAAATTTAAGAGAGAGAGAGAGAGAAAGGAAAAGAAAAAATGAAAAAAGAGGAGAGAGGGGGGACAGAGACAGAGAGAGAAAATAAGAAGAAGAAGAGAGAGAATTTGAACACAGAGAGAATTATAGAGAAAGGAATTATAGGTTCGAAAATCCCCGAACCTCCAAAGGGCTTCCCGAACCTACTCCCTTTTCCAAACCTCCTTTCTTTAATCAAAATCCCATCCCCTCCTCTCTTTCTCACTTGTGATATCTCATTTTTTCTTCTCCTTCCCTTTTTTCATTAAAGCCTCTCCTCCTCAGCTTCCTTTTTTAAATTAAAACCCCATTCCCTTTTTAATTAAATTCCCCTCTCCCCCTCTCTCTCATGTGTAGGGCCTAGGTTCTCTCTCTCTCTCTCTCTCTCATAGATTAAAATTTTTAATTAAAAATTTAAAATATTTTTTAATTTAAAATTTTTCGAACATAGTTTTTCACACATTGTGAGAAAGAGATAGAATAAGAGAGATAGAGAAGAAGAAGGAGGATAAAAAGAAGACGAAGAGAGAAGTGGGAGAAAGAGGAAAGATAATAGTCTTTTTTTAATTAAACATTTTTATTCTCCCCCTCCCCCCTCTCTCTCATGCGTAGGGCCTAGGTTTTCTCTCTCTCTCTCTCTCTCTTTTAAAACTTTTTAATGTAAAATTTTTGTTTAATTAAAATAAGGAGATATATATATATATATATATACACAAAGAGCAAAAAAGAAAGAAGAGGAGAGGGAGGGAGAGATAGAGAGGGGTTAAGAGAGAGAAAGAGCGAGACAGAAAAAGAAAAAAGGAAAAGAGATGAGAAAGGGGGAGAGAGACACAGAGAAGAAAATGAGAGAGAGAAGATAAGAAGAAGAGAAAGAATTATAGAGAAAGGAAAGATAAAATTTAAAGAAAGAGAAAAGAAAAAGAGAAAAAAACTTTCTTTTTAATTAAAATAAGGGGAGAGAGAGAGAGAGAGAGAGAGAGAGAGAAAGAGAGACATATACAAAGAGCAAAAAAGAAAGAAGAGGAGAGGGAGGGAATAGAGAGAAAGATAATTATAGAGAGAGGAAATATAAAATTTAAGAGAGAGAGAGAGAGGAAAAGAAAAAAGAAAAAAAGAAAAACGAGGAGAGAGAGAGGAGACAGAGACAGAGAGAGAAAATAAGAAGAAGAGAGAGAATTTGAACACAAAGAGAATTATAGAGAAAGAAAATATAAAATTTAAAAGAAAGAGAAAAGAAAAAAATTTAAAGAGAGAAGGAAAAAAAGGAAAAAAGAGGAGAGAAAAGGAAATGAGAGGAGAGGGGGAGTGAGAGAGAGAGAAGAAGAATAAGAAGAAGAGAGAGGAAAAGAGGAAGAGAGATGGAGAAAAAGAGAAAAGTGAAAAGTCTTTTTAAAATTTAAATATTTTTTGAGAGAGAGAGGAAGGGAGAGAGGAAAGAGGGGGAAGAGAGAGAGGGAGAGAGAATATAAAATTTCAAAGAGAGAATGAGAGAAGAAAAAAAGAAAAATTAGGAGAAAGGGGAGAAGAAGAAAATGGGAGAGAGAGAGAGAGAGAGAGAGAGAGAGAGAGAGAGAGAGAGAGAGAGAGAGAGGAGAATAGAGAGAATATAAACATAAAGAGATAATTATATATAAGAAAAAGATAAAATTTACATACTTTAAGAGAGACCGAGGGGAGGGAAGAAAGTGAAAGAAGAAGAAGAAGAGAGAGAGAACATGTAGAGAGAGAAAAGATAAAATTTAAAAAATAGAAAAGAAAGAGAGAAGGAAAAGAGAGGAGAGAGAGAGAGAGAGAGAAGAAGAAGAAGAAGGAAAAAAAGGAAAAAAGATGAGAGAGAGAGAGAAGGAAAAAATAGGAGAGAGGGGGGATAATAAAAGGAGAGAGAGAAGAAAAGCGGGGAGAGAAAAAAAGGAGAGAGAGAGAACCAGGAGAGGGAAAAAAAACTAAAATAGAAGGCAAAGAGAGAGAGAGAGAGAATTAGACATAGGGGATTTTTGGGGGGAGAGAGAGAGAGAGGAAAAAGAGGAGAGAGAAAGATGAGAAATGGATTGTTGAGTGAAGTTGCCGTGTGATAGCATGGCAACTTCGCTTGCCGCTTCGGCCTAGCACTCTAGTAGCTATTATATGGTCATAGTAAAAGCCCTCTCAAGACTCACACCCAGGGGCAACCGGGCAAACGCAGATTGTAGCATATTTTTGACACCTCACAATTGCAATTTGCCTTTGCTCCACAAAATACAATGTTTGAGAGAGACGACAAAAGCTCTAGCACATTGGGTGTTAGATGTGCCATTTCTACTGGTCCTCAATCTCTACAAATGTGTCGTTAACCAATATAATGTGATACCCCCACTAGCACAACATTAGCCCTGTGCTTAGTCAAAGTTTTTGCAAGGGGAATGGAGGGGTAAGGAAACCCCACTCCCCTTGCTTGTGTTCAGTGGGACTATGTGGTTGTGGGAGGAGTCGGGTCTCCCTTCCCACCTGGCACTGGGCGTGACCGGGCTCTGACAGGTTTGGAAAGAATTGAGGATTATATAAATGTCGCCTCTCTTTTTTACTGTGAAAGTAGTAATATGTTACTGCAAAGTAAAGGATTTAGAGCAATGTCATCCCAACCAAGGACTTAGAGCCATGTCAACCCAAGTATACTAGTGTGAATGGAGGGTCCAATGGGGTTATGCTATTAAGTGGTTGCACTAACAAGTTTGGAGATGATTGAGGAGCACACAAACACCGCCTTTTCTAAAATCAATAGTAGCAATTTTATTAAAAAGTAAAGGACTTAGAGTTGTATCGCGCCAAGTATAGTGAGCTTGGACTACTATGCTATTATGTAGAGTTATGCTATTATGTGGTTGGACTAATGAGCTTGGAAATGATTGAGGATCGAAAAGTTGCTATGAAAATGTTAGAGATCTCTCACAATTTCTTAGAGTGAGAGAGTGTTTGGTGGATTAGTGGACTTCACCTTTTGTGAGCCAATGGAAATCATGAGCGCTACTAGTACTATGCTAAACCTTGCATCTTCATGAGGGTTTGTGCATGCATCCAAGGGTTAAGAAAACTATGTTAGCACAATAGGTGTTGGGTGTGATTGTGTGCTAGTGGGGGAGAGGGGAGGTCCCCCCCACTGGCAATGGTTACAAGCATTGTAATGCATAGCCTAGAGGGGGTAACCTTTAGCTAACTTCCTACGAAACAATCTATAATTCTAGTGGGTGCCATGTAGTTGGTTCATCAAAATCTCAAGGTGCTAAGAAGAGCAACTTTGCAATCTAGTCCTTGAGCAAACCAAGCTTTCCTCCAAGTGTCTAGTAAATTCCACTACTCATTAGCACAAGAGACACATTTGGAGATTCCCATGATCTAATGAAGTCTCTCTCTAGCAAGCAACTTATTTAGTACTACCCCTCCCCTTGAAAAAAGATAATGCCTTCAAGGTCTTCTTTAAAGCCATTGAAATTTGCCCTTTATATTGGCACCTCTTGTACATATTCTTTTCTCTATAATATTAAATCACTACATTATTTCAAGCAAATCCCGAGGTTTCTAGGAGTTCCTTACTCTTATCCATTAGTCGAGCATAATTCTCCCTCTAAAGACGCTTTATTTCACACTTTTATATGAACCTAATTATAACTCCCCTAACCACATTGATTAACTTCAAAGTCTAGTCATCTACCTACACATTATCTCCAAAAAACATTTTTTTCATGCATAAATTGTAATTTAAGTTGGTAACATTCACCCATCTCTTGAACATCTACCAAATAGGGCACAACTAAGCATAGTCCCATAGCAGATGAACCATCGTCTCTTTCCTCCCTTTTGCAAAGGATGTAGAGCAAACACATACTAAAAAACTTCATGAGATGACTCCAAATCAAGAGCTTGTGGATTGCTACCCTCATGAGTAGAAGATTTAGTTTGTCAGAAGGTGTGGCTTTCGACACCTACCTTATCCTCCTCTTAAACATGGACATCCTTGCCAATGGGAATTGCACACATGGTGAGAAACTAGAGATGCTAGGCCATTTCTTACAGTACCATATTTTCTTCCCACTTATACCTTCTAATACTTTGGCTAGATGGAGGTCTATGACTTCATATTCAATGGGCCAAGACTCCTTGAGTTATTGTGCCACCATGTATAACCACTCCATCTCTTTCTCAATTAATCCAAAGCATTGTTTGATCCATGCAAGAAACTCCAACACTAGTATCAAAGCAATATTTTGATTAGTAATTTAGTTTATTTTAACAAGTGACTTGATCATTATATTTTATGTGGATTACAATTTGTAGTCATTCAATGTACAATCATGTCATGTTGTACTTATGAATGTGTACCATTGGTCACATTGTGCTAGCCGAAAAATTGGAGAATTAATATCTTTTGTAATTTTGGTGGACAAATTATTACATTGGAGAATTGGAGAAAATTGTAAGAAGTTGAAAAGACATGTTTTAGTGAGAGAGTTATTAATAATACATTGTCACACTGACATGGATATAAAAGGTGTGAGACATGTAATTTTTGATATCTTTTATCATAATACAATTACTATCTCTCATCTCACCTAGTTATACTCAGCTTTCATGACTTCTCTCTCTTCTTTCCTATCTTTCTAGTCTTTTGACACTTATTCTCTCCTCTTTTCTCTCTCTTCTGCTCTTCTTTCTCTCACCTCTCAGCCCTCTCCTTGGCAAGTGATATCAAAGCATTGGTCTTTGATCCATTTGGTTCAATCTTTTCTTGGATTTCTACCACAGGCTTGTTACTTCCTGGTTACTCAAGGGTAGGGTGTTAGTTTCGAAAATTGACAAGTGCAATGGCCAAGGAGACCAAGGACAACTAGTCAAAGCTAATTAGACTGAAGATATAGTTGGAGGCATCTTGTATAAAATGGCAAGCCATACATTAGGTAAAATGGTTAAAGATAGGGAGAATAGAGTTAGCTTTGGTTAAAAGTCTAGTTACTTTTCATGGCAGGATTTCTCTTTCTTCTCTCTTTCAAGATTTTGGCTGAAGCTCTCATGGTGGACAGCAAAGATCTCCTTCTCTTGATCAATAACCACTTTATCTTTCTTTGGAAGAATAGGGCAATGATTCTTCATCTTTTGCTGATCATTTTAACCACTAGACTTCAGGCATAATACACAGGAGACAACCAAATCAAGCCCAAAGATTGTATCGCAATTTGTGTTGATTTCTTGCTCCCTCTCCATAGTCAATGGTAGCCAATGATCACTCATCTCCAACTTGCTTACTCCTTGGACTAGTGATTGACATTATACTCAACAGGGATTAGCTTCTTGAAGCCTCTGATCTTCATCTTCCTTCTCTCAAAACCTGATACACAACAAGGTAGCCATAGTCACATGTTTGGAAGCTTCAATTTCTTCAATATTTGGCTTTTCCCGACCTTTGAGGCTTCTCTACTACCATTTCGAAGCAAGATTGGCTTCAAGATTGAAGACATTTCAAATATTTCAACACATTGAGCCTCTTGAAGCTCATAATGGAGTTATATTTTGGGGCTTTTATTCAAAGAGCTTAAATATTTGATATTCAAGTATTCAAGAAGGCTTGAAGCATTGATTCTTTAAGTATTTAATCTTCTTCAAGAATGTATGGACTGATTTCTATGAATTATGGGAGCTTTATGATGGATTATGAAAATTTCTTCAACCATTGAAATGAAGCTTGATTCCAAGTGAATCAATCATCATCTTCAAGCTTGATCATTTTACTTGCTTAATCTCTAAAATCTCTCAATATCCACTTGTTTAAAGCTTGTCCACTTGTTGATGGAAGATCCTTGGTCAATTAATTCTCTAAAATTAATCAATAGATCAGAGATTAGTGTTTCTTCTCATTGATCAGAGCATTTTCATTGAAATCTAATGTTCATTTCGATCCTATTTCATCAAGAATGTCATTTACATTATTTTGATGCATAACCCTAATTTGATTATATGATTCTCTTTACCCAAGAAAGGAATATTGTAAGGGTACATACTTGCAATTAGTGAGTTACTGAATTGCATTGGTAAGACCCTCAGCCAACCTTGATTTCTTGATTCTAATTTTTTATCAATCAAATCTTACATATCATTGAAGGCTGAAAGAAATTTTCAGTTATGCATCTCATCCTTGTTTACTTAATTAGAATGCTCTTTCCATGTTAATATTCCCACTGAGGAAAAAGATGGATGCCGGGGGAGATAGTGTGATAATAGTGAGGTGACCCTCCCCCACTATTAAAGATCCCAAAGGGGTGCAACCAACTGACCCAAGGGGAACTTTTCCTGCCTCCCGATGATTCGGAGCTCGTGTAGGGATTCAGTCATGCCATTATATCCCTCACCATAGGTACCGCGAGTAGAGTCATTGAAGATTTAAAGATTTCAATTGGATAGAATTGATTTGGACTCCATTGATCAGTTATAGGGATTGTATAGATTATCACACGTTTACTACATGACAATTTTTAGCCATTATTTCTTATAGTAGGAGACATGTGTATTTAGATATAACAAGGCATTCAGACCTTGATTTGGGCTAGTTTTTAGTCATCTACAAGTGTTACATGTTATCCTAGATTATTTACAGGTCTTACATAGAGTATTTTACTCAAATAGTGAATTAGGACCACTTTTGGAAAACTTTTACCTAGTTACAAGTGTTACAAAGTGAAATAGAGAATTTTCAGGAATTATATAGGGTATTGTAGGTTGTATACAAGGTACCATAGGGTTGGGGGACCTTATCTTGGACTTAGGGGAGGTGGATACACTAAAATAGTGTTTTTACAAGGTGCAGGACTGTTTTGTACAATAGTAAAAGAAAATTTTCAAAATATTTTATTTCAATTCTACAATTGAGTGTTATAGCTCATCCTGAAGGGCTATTTGTTGGCTTCGTTTTTCATAAGAAAGTTCTTGATTCCAATATCAAAGTGAAAAGTTATAGCCATTTTTGTAGAAATGGTTGGAAATAAGGGAAAAAATAAGCCTAATGATTATGTTCAACAAAAAATTAAGAAAGCACGTGAGGCAATACCTGAGGCACATCCTGATGATGAAGATTCTTAACAATATGGTGCATATAGTACTCTTAATGCCACTCTTTGTAACCAAGAGACTAGGCATTCCATCAGACACATGGAATTAGTTTCTAAATTGGATGAGGTGGTTGAACATTTGGTTCAATCCAATATGAAAACCAAGGAAGTCATTGAGCACATAACCCAATCTATTAAGGATTCCTTGGAGAAGTTTTCTTTTTCCACTAGAGATTCTTTGGACAAACTTAGTGCTCAAATTTCTATGCTTGTGGGGCAGCACAAATGGCAAACAAAGAGAATAGAGATAAACATACCTTTTAGCCATCAGATAATAATCCTTAATCATGTATCATTGGGAAGAAAGCGATACCACATAGCTTTATGAGATTGGGGAGACTTCTTTTAGGGTTGATGAGTCTATTTTGAGCAATCATGGGTCAAATTCGCCTCAAACCACTAGATGCTAGCCACCTATTCCTCAAGGTAGGTTTCAAACCAACTATCATAGGAGTATCTTTAATCTTTCAAACCCCAATGGAATTACATGGATATGCAGCCCCAAGTAACTAACGGAAAACAAGGCTTTGTTGAGAAGGAACTTCGTGATAAGATTGCGTTAACCAAATATAGTGGCCATTCATCATCATCGATTGATTTTGATGAAATGACTTCAAAATTAGAGTCCTACTTTGACATTTCCTTTAGGTCAAATGACCAAAAGATTCACTTTGCTACACTTCACTGTAAGGGCTTTGCTCATATATGGTGAAGGTACATAAAGAGAGAAAATCAACAAATAGATAGTTGGGAGGATTTCAAATCTAAGATGGCTCAAGTGTTTGTCTCTCCCATTGAGAAAGAAAAGTTGGCTAAAAGATGGTATCACTTGGACCAAAGAAGCCTATTGGTTAAAGAGTATACAAATTAGTTTTTGAATCTTACCATGTATATAGAGAGTGTGAGCAATGATGCAAAGTTTCATTAGTATATCTATGGTCTAGAGCCTAATTTGTCAGAGCTGATGTTATAGCCCAAAAAACTGCCACATCATTCCAAGCCATTCAGCTCGCAGAGCGGTATGCTTGTAAGTATAGGAAGGACATTCTATGTAGGCTTCCTTTGGATAGCAAATGGGCGTTGCTAAATAGGGCAACTTTGGTGGCAATTATGGCAAATCTCATCCTTCATTTAGTAGTCTCAAAGTCCCTAAAATCCTTGCTTTCAATGCTTCAATACATCAAAGTGCTTCAAAGTCAGTAATCGGGCATAAAGTGGAGCCTAAGCAAGGTGACAAAGACCCCAAAATAATTTAGCAAACAATGGCAAGTTCATACCTATGGATCTTTTCAAGGAAAGAAAAAAAGAGGTTCTATGTTTCAAATGTGGTGAAAAATATAAGATTGATCGTGCATCCAAGTGCACTTCCAAGAATGCCAAGGCAAGAATTACAATATGATAGTATTTGAGGATGTGGATAATGAGGTTATCAATGAATCAATAGTGAGTGCACAAGTTGAATTTGAGGAGCATGATGAGGATCTTGATCCTGATTAGTCTTATGAGATGTAGATGGATTTCCATTTGACCCTAGTAGGCATATTTCTTTAGGGATTCATTGAGTCTAGTTCTTCATCTTATGCATCTTTAGTCTTGTTAGTGAAGAAGAAAGATGGATACTTTATGATGTGTATTGACTATTGGGATCCAAACAATATCAGAGTAAAGAACACCTATCCAGTTCTTAGATTTGATGATTTTCTTGGATGAGCTCAAGGGGGCTTGTTGAGCCAAATGTACCAACGGTCAAGAATTTGGATGGACTTCTATTGTTTTAGAAGTTGCAACTCACTTTGGTGACAATCTCTCACCTTATCTCTTGACACTCCACTCTAACTATCCAAGCATCCTCTTCTCCAACCCAAGAAAGCAAAAACACAAGACTAGCTTCGAGTTGTAGCAAACTCACCTAACTTACCTTTCAAAGGCTCAAAGATGGTTCCACGACCACAATCAATACAATCCAATGTCGTTGCTCCTTGGCATCCACAACTAAGCACATCAATGAGTCGAAGAGCTAGTAGAGACGATGAGAAAAGCAAGATGATGGTGAAGAGCTTCACCTTCCCTCATTCCCTCGCTCAACACACCTCTCACTCTCTCCCTCTCAATCAATCTCAACAAAATGGAAGCAAGATGATAGAATGGAAAGATAGAATAGAAAGCTTGAGTAGTCACATTGATAGAGTCTATAGAAGCAAGGATGTGCCAAAAGGGGTGATAGAAAGCTTGAGTAGTCACACTGATACAACTTTCGTAGCATGGATGTGGCAAAAGGGGTGAATACAACCGAGACCTCCCACACTTATATAGACCAAGAGTTAGGTTAGGTTTTGAGTTTTTCCTTTAGGGTTTGCGCCCCTTTTGCATTTTGTGTTTAGGGTTTGTACCCCTTTCGCGTTTTGAGTTTAGGGTTTGCACCCTCTCTTAGGCATCCTACCCACTTAGTGGTCTCTAGGCTGGTCAATCCTACTTAGTGGTCTCTAGGCTTTGCACCCTCTCTTAGGCATCCTACCCACTTAGTGGTCTCTAGGCTGGTCAATCCTTGAAGCATGCTTCAACCTTAGCCTAAATTAATCAAGCCTATGCTAATCTAATCACAAATCCATGTGCGTGACCCACACAACACTTGCGGGTGCGACAAATACAACTATAGGAGACAAATACAATGTGCGGGAGTGAGCCCGAGTCTCACAAAATAATACATCCATGATAATGTGGTGATTTCCATGAGTACAAAATAGTAGCCAACACTTGCACTTTCTACATCCTTCTCAAAATACCATTAACATTATTTCCCCCCTAGACACGAGTGCTAGTCCCATGGCACCCATGTTGTAGGTAGCATGCTGTAGCTTGCACCGAAGACTCAAAATGCTAGGAACAGTCGATGAAGGAGTAGTGGTGTTGATGGGGGAGAAATGAATGCTGCTAATGAAGATTATATTCTTTCTATTGCGGTTGGTACTGATGTACAATGGTAGATGGTGACTAATATTAGTGGTGGGGACAATCCTGTAGAAGTTGGCAATTCTAAAGATACACTTGAGGGTGGATCCTATTGATGGAGATAGCTTGAATGGTCATTGGAAATGACTAGGATATTGCAGAAGATGGGATATTTGATCGATGTAGAAGTGATGGCTCATAATTCTCCATGAACTTTTGTACTTGCAAAGTAAAACCTCATGTGTAATCACTTCCTAGGGGAAAGTGCTAGTCTTCTGTTCTAGTGCACAGGACATATGAAGATGTTTGTTTGGGAGATGGGTCAAGCCTGAAGTGTTGTCCCACACTTGAGGATATTGTAGAAGATGGGAGATTTGATGTTGATGTAAAAGTGATGGCCCATAATTCTCCATGAACTTTTGTACCTGCAAAGTAAAACCTCACGTGTAATCACTTCCTAGGGGAAAGTGCTAGTCTTCTGTTCTAGTGCATAGGACATATGAAGATGTTTGTTTGGGAGATGGGTCAAGCCTGAAGTGTTGTCCCACACTTGAGGACCCAAAACCATGAATAGGTTATTGTGCAAAGACAATAGTGAGTGCATGTGTATACATAGTCTAATACATAGTTAGAAGACTGCTTCATGGATTCTATGAGCGATGTGATTGGTGCTTGATGAAGCAAGGGATCATAATCTAATGAAGATAGGAAGTATTGTAGGTGTTGAGGAAAAAGGTTTGTTGATGAACATTCTAAGGGAGGCAATGATGTGGGATGGATAGGAGCAGGAGAGTCCAATCCGTTAAGCTCTTGAAGAACATGGATCTCTGCAGGATCAACCACACATGGTAGCTGATGGAATTGTTGGCCTTATGTTGAAGAACGTTTTCCATCTTTTTGACATGTAAGGATTAATGAAACTGAGTGAATCAAATGAAGGGAAGAAATGTGCAAGTGACTCAGGGAGACAGGTCTATTAACCTAAGTGAGTTGAGACCCCCTAGGTATGTCCTGGCCTTGATGTGCCCTAAGAAAATGTGTGGGAAAATGAAAAAATAGCTAAGGGTTTAGAGACAGAGTCGGCCAACCAAGGCACACTAGACACATCCAACTTGAAGACCCCTAGGTGCGGTGTAGTGCATGTGAGTGCATATTTCTTTTTCTCTCTCTTTTTTCTCTTTTTTTTTTCTTTTGGCAAGTCAAGTAACAACAATGATGTATAATAAGGCATGCTGCCTTACAAGGAGAAATGGAAGTATGAGAGTAGAAGGCTGATTGCAAATAATAAAACTTGGTGCACAAGATGATTGGTGCATTGAGGTGCGTACCATGAAGAGTTGAACATTGAGCCTAGACATGGAAGCACCTTGCCGCATTGTTGATGAAGCTATTGTTGAAGGAGAACTTGAACTTGTCTATGAAGACTAGTATGCTCATTGATGAAGCAATTTGCAACTGCTCCTAAGGAAGTAGATGATCATTAGATGTTGTAGTAAAGGTATGGTATCATTGAAGAAAGCGGAACTTTATTGTTGATGATTTTTTAAGTTTTGTACTGTTTCTTCACAGAGGCTCCAAGATAAACTTGTTGTCTTGATTGGCCTTTGATGTCTTGACGTGATGCCTCTGGAGCTTGAGATCTTCAAGAACGTTCTAATGCTAGTGTTAGCTTCAAGTCTTTAATGTTGCTACAAATTAGGATATTCATGGAAAGCTTCTATTGTTGATGATATTGTCTTCAAGCCGTGAGGTTCATCGCATTGTTTTGTCACTTATTGTTTTCTTGCATTCACTTGATGAAACTTTGAGAGTACCATGCAGTGGATACAAGGGGAAAATATAGAAAGAATTACGAACAACTTTCTTCTTTGAATTTCACCATCACACAAGGAGTGAAAGGGTTTGAGCTTATACCTCTTGTTTTTATTTTTTTGCCCTTTCATAAGATGTAGTGTTGTTTCTAAAGTCAGAGGGACTTTTGCTCTTGTTAGTGTAACAAATTGAGCTAAAGAAAAATATGTACAAAGAAACTAGGACTAAAAATGAAAAAGAGTTAATATTTTGCAATTTTTGGGATCCACTAGCCATAGAAATTTGGATTGTACTTCAATTCGGCAAAAGCATCCAAGTTAGGTGGTTTGGTAACCAATCCACAAATGTAGGTAATCAGATCACCAAACAAAGAGGGTCATGCAAAGCAACTAGCAATGTCTAGTTCCTCTTCGATTAGAATCTTGTCAAGCAATGGGTTATATATCAATTTTCGTGGCAAGGCAAGATTCTGAGCTAGGATGATAGAGTGCAATGAAGTGGTCTCACAGTAAGTTGGGTCAACTTGAAGTGTACTAATTGTACGATGTTGCTCAGCTGTGGTCATAAGATGACTGCCATCGCAAGAAATCTCAAGTTGATGAGAAAAGCACTTCTGTAAGAACGTACTTGAGGAAGGATAAAAGTATTGATTGGTCTAGGATTTTGGTCACAAAAGCATAAGAAGGAATAAATTGGCATGATAACATGCATGATAACAAGTGCTCCCGAGGGAGAATCTTAAAATATTCCTTCTGAATCAAGAGTCTTTTATCAAAAATATGTTCATTGTCCTCGCAAGTGGAATGCCATTTCGAAGCAACCTAAATTGCCTCATCATCCGCAAGGCCTAGATCAATCATTGCAAACAACTTAGCATAAGTAGTGTATATGGCCTCAAATTGGAGTAGGCATTCTGTTTTAGAGGAATTGAATTTCTTTGTCAAATGAGCATCCATAGTACTCAATGATCCATATACTAGAAAAGGCCTAATGCTAGAAGGAGGGTCAGGTTTAGGGCTGATCTAGAGATGTGTCTCAGTAACCTCCTCTAGAGCATCCCGAGGTTCAAGTGGCTCAATTGGGACTAAGTGGTGGGGTGAGTTAGTAGGGACATCGATGGTGTTGGGGCTAGGATTTGGAGTCACAAGCATACCTCTTGCATCCACTGTGTCTGGGTTAGGAGAAGATTTATGTACTTCACTCTGCTTGACATCATTTGATGAAGATTCAATCATTGTAGTACTAGAAGCAGAGGTAAGATTTGGTGTTGTGTAATGCAACCTTGGAATAAACCATTCAAAGAAATTAGGATTGTATTCTAATGAAGCATGCTCATCAAAAAGTTGTGCATCATGGGTGAAACAAAAGATATGTCTAGTGACATCAACCATCATGTCTCGTTGTCCTAATCAACTTGCAATGTGTAGCTCTTCCTTTGAAAGAAGTTTGTTACACAAGGGATCAATTTTAGCCAATTTAGAAATGTTGTCACCACAAAAAAGTGCAAGCACTCAGAGAGATGTAGGAGCAACATATGTAGAATCATGCATTGAATTCCAAAGTGCCTTTCTTTGCTCAGCGATAGTCATTAGGTAGCTACCATATTGTGTAGCTAACCCCTCGACTAGAATACCATTTTTGTACAAACTCACTTTGTCCTTCTACTTTCTTAGCCAATGCTGCAACATCTTTCCAACTTGTTGTGTGTTTCCTAGTGTAGAGCATAGGAATTAAGCGATGCTTCTCCTACTCTTCCTTGGTCATTTTCTTTATAACTTCTCCCATGACTACTGGGTAAATCCAACAAATTTGTGATTGCTCCAACCATGTCAAAGGATTTTCTAAGAGTTCTTGATGCTCAGCAGTCTAAATTCCAAGGTCAACATGAACATATACATGAGAAAGTGAAGTCAAGAGTGCTTCATCTAGTTCTTGAAAACTCGTAGCTTCTTATAGATCTTTGTGTTGTCCCGTCTTTTCTAGCATCTCCATGATTGATTGTTTAGCTGGTTTCAAGTGTATTGGAGCCTTTGGTCGAGAAGAACATGACTTGTGAATAAATGGATTCATTATGCTCTCTACACTAGATTCTATATCCTTGTGTGGGACTGAAGTACTAGAGGCTTGTTCTTTAGTTGAAGTGATAATCTTGGTCACAGAAAAGGGCTGTGATTGTATGGGTTCCATCTTAGAGTTGGAAGTAGTAACTTTTGATTCAGTGGAGTGGTCAATTATGACTATCACAGATGACTGTGCACTTGGATCCTTGGACTGAGTGGAAGTATCCATGGTCTTGGTAGTTCTAGATTTTTTTTGTGACAACACTCATAGAGGGAGGTTATCGCTCTTTTGATGTTTTCATAGCTATCCCTTGTGGATCCTTTTGCCTAGATTGAGTAGCTACACTAGGTTGCAGTTGCCAGATTTTTTGTTTTGGTTTGGGTGACAAAGGTTCTTGGTTTTGAGGAGACTTTGGTGGTTTTGAATAACCAACAATAACCTAGTGTTGTTGCTTATCAATACTTGAGGGATTTATCTCATCTACCCTTGGACCTTCCATTTCAACTTGAGTAGCCTCACATGGAAGTGGGTGCTTTGGCTCTAGCTTTTGGCTCTAGCTTTTCCTCCTTACTTGATGACTTTTGAGACGCTACTTGTTCCTCGTGTGGATTAGCAGCAACTTCAAGTGGTTGCTCTTTTGGAATTGTGGGCTCAAGTGTCACAGGAACTAGCTCATTAGTCACTACCTTATCTGGCGTTTCCTCCTCAAGTATATTGGTCCATGACCTAGATCTGTGTGTGGGTCTCTTTTGCTTTCTCTTGGATTTGGATGGGACTTGGCCTGTGGTCATTGGAGGTGGCTTTGCGGGTTGTTTTGGTAACCAAATCCAATAATTTCCCACATAAAATCCTTGAGTATGGAGCAACGCTTTGGGCACCCATCATGGCCTTGTGCTAGCTCTCCATTGATGCTTTCGATTACTTGCCCTAAATCTCTTTCCCCTTTTAGATGCAGTTATAATCCTAACAACTTGAGAAGTTGCGGTAGTGTTTCTAGTAGCTGTGTCTTTCCTTTGGTTCCAGGAGGGTTCCTATTGAGCGGTTCTCTCTTGTTCTCATGTGTCGTGAGTAGTTTATTAAGAACTCTCTGGCTGTCCTCTCTATGCGTTTGATTTGACTCTGAGACAAGCTTCTTGACCTTCTCTAGAGAAGAGACAAGGTCCCCTTTGCTAAAAGTAGTGACTATCTCCACATATCGTAAGCTTATGTATATACGGTGTGTTTCATAGTTTGTGCGAGTGAACTAATGTGTGCAGGTAAACTAATGTGTGCAAGTGATCTATGTGTGTGAGTAAACTCCTATGCATGCGAGTGAACTAATGTGTGCGAGTGAATTAATGTGTGTGAGGGAACTCCTATGTGTGCGAGTGAATTCCTATGTGTGTGTGTGAACTTCTATGCGTGCAAGTCAACTAATGTGTATAAGTGATCTATGTGTGTGAATGAACTCCTATGTGTGCAATTGAGCTAATGTGTGTGAGAGAACTAGTGTGTGTGAGTGAACTCCTATGTGTGCGAGTGAACTCCTATGTATGCAAGTGAACTAATGTGTGCGAGTGATCTATGTGTGTGAGTAAACTTATGTGTGCCAATGATCTATGTGTGAGAGTGAACTTCTATATGTGCGAGTGATCTATGTGTGTGAGTGAACTCCTATGTGTAGGAGTGATCTATGTGTGTGTGTGCGAACCAATGTGTGCGAGTGATCGATGTGTGCAAGTGATATATGTGTGCAAGTGAACTCCTATGTGTGCGAGTTAACTAATGTGTGTGAATTTTTGGAAGAGAGGGGGAGAGACAGAGTGGAGCGGAAGATGAGCCTTAGCTCGTTGTTGTTCTTCTTCCATTATTCTTCCATCATACTAACTGAAAGAGACTTACACACATAGGTATGACTAACCAAGACTAACTATGGTTAAGTCAGTGACTACACCAACTTATTGAATGTCACACATGTGTATAGCTGTATCTAGCTAATGTCACACACATAAAGATAGACTGATTGAAGAGTAATGAGAGCTTGATATTCTAACACTCCCCCTCAAGCTCAAACCATTTGATAAACTCCAAGTAGCTATCTAAAGTATATGAACTTTTCTTTACCAAGAGACTTGGTAAATATGTCTACTACCCGGTCTTCAGTCTTCACATGAATCAAGTCAATCTACCTTGTAAGAACCATTTCTCTGATGAAATGGTAGTGAACCTTAATATGTTTGGACCTAGCATGGTAGACAGGATTGCTAGCCAACATAACATTGCTGAGGTTATCACAATGTAATCTCACTCTGCTTTCCAGCTATATTCCCAAGTCTTTCAGTAGTTTTATTAACCAAACTTCTTTTCGCAAGCCGCTAAGGCAGCTCCTCTGTACTCAGCTTCTGTACTAGACAATACAACAATAGGTAGTTTCTTACTCTGCCAATTGATCATACTGCTGCCCAATCCAAATGCATAACCACTGGTTGACCTCGTGTCATAGGCACAACTAGCCTAATCAACATCAGTAAACCCTATTAAGTCAAGGGATTTTCCATGCATAAAACAATTCATAATTTATAGTACCCTTTATATATCTCATGATCCTCCTGATTGCATCTAAATGTGGTTTGCGAGGCTTCTGCATGAACTAACTAATCAGGCCCATTGCATAACATAAGTCAGGACAGGTAATAGTCAGGGTAACAGTCAAGTATATCAGGATGCCCACCATTTGTCGATACATGGTTACATTCTCTATGTCATTCCCAACATCAATCTGCAGCTTGACATTCTAATCAAGAGGTATCTCCATAGGCTTGCATTCAGCCATAGCATATTTTTGTAACATGTCATGAGCATATTGCTTCTGTAGCAACCATATATCTTGAGGCATAGAGAATCTCAATCCCAATAAAATAATTTAGTTTACCAAGGTCTTTGACTCTAAATTCAGCATGTAAACATGATTTAATTTCAACAATGCCCTCTTCATCATCTCCAGTGATGATAAGATCATCTACATAGACCACTAGAGACACATATCCACGATCTGTCTTCTTCGTGAACAGATTGTGATCTACATCACCCAATCTAAATCCATGTTGCTATAAATAACTACTGATCTGAGCATTCCATGCTCTAGGTGCCTGTTTCAATCCATATAAAGCCTTTTTCAGCTTACATACATGTGTAGAAAATCCAGGTGAACATAGCCTTCAAGCTGCTCCATATATACTTCCTCAACCAAATCACTGTTCAAGAAAGAATTTTTGACGTCCATTTGCCATAATTTCCAGTGTTTGCATGCTGCCAAAGCAATGACAGTTTTGATTGTTGCCATTTTAGCCATCGCACTAAAAGTCTCCTCATAATCAAGGCCATATTGCTATGCATACCCTTTTGCAACCATCCTGGTCTTATAGCATTCTAACGAACCATCTGACTTGCACTTAACCTTGTACACCCATTTGCAGCCAATGGGGACTTTGTCTTTAGGAAACTCAACCAATTTCCATGTCTCATTTTCAGCCAGGGCTGCATATTTCTCATCCATGGTAGCACACTAGTTATCATCTGTAACTACACCATCAAACTTTGTATGTTCTTTGTAACATGTCACACTAGCCATATATGTATAATGGCGGGATGAATAACCAGTGTATGTAAACCTGTCAACTGGTTTTCTAACTCTCTCAGATCTCTGTAATTGTGGCTCACTCTAAGCTTGCCTCTCATGAGGTGGTACATAATGACTCTCCCTTGCTCAAGGCGTCATAACAGACGGAATGCCCAACTCACTATCCAAACTGTCACTGCTGCTACTGGATGACTCATAAACTGCTGTAAGTGGACCTGTCACATCCTCAAGCATCTTTTCTTTTCCCTTATCCAATCTCCCCCTCAGTGACACATCCATGTCAGTGGATGTAGGAGTACGACTCCGCAAGCGTCCTGACCAAGGACTTACTGTAGGTGACCCATCACCTGTAGGACCACCCATAGATGTACTCAGTGTAGGTGTATTTTCATCATTACTAGTGCTGGCTGATCCATTAGTAGCCACTGCAACTAGATTACCATACCACGATGCCAGCTCATCAAAAACAACATCTCTGCTAATCAATGTCTCATGTAACACCATATTGGGGATATATGGGAATTTCCCATAAGTTTGGGACATGTGGTCAAATCTTTGGATTCGTCGTAACTTGAACACTATAACTCCAAATCAAGTACTCTATAGCTCAATAGATTCCATTTTTCAAGCACTTTCCAATGATAGGTCACATCATATTGGTTTTGAGGAACTTATGAGCATGCTATCCGGGTGCCACCTTTTTAGTATTCAAAAAATGGGAATTGGGAGATTCCCAATTTCACTAATATTGTGTTATGTGTAGACGGTACATAACAATTGTGAGCTTTTCGGTCTTATGCATAACCAAGGAACACACTCTTGACAACTTTAGGATCCAATTTCGTCCTCTTTTCATTAGGAACATGCATATATGCAATGCTACCAAATACCTTCAAGTGTGAAATGTCAGGCTTATGACCATACAACCTCTCATATGGAGTTACATCATGAATCCCTGATGATGTAGGGGTTCTATTCAGCACATAGACAACAGTCACTATTGCTTCAGCCCAATAACCATTTGGCAAACTCTTCTCATTCAACATAGCTCTTGCCGATTCTATCAATACCCTATTTTTCCTTTCTGCTACACCATTTTGCTGTAATGTATAACTGCAAATTAATTGTCTTCTGATCCCATGTTTAACAAGGTACCTGTCAAAGTAATTAGAGACATATTCTCCACCTCCATCTGATCTAAGACATGAAATTTTATAGCTCAACTCATTTTCACCATGCTTCTTGAAGTCCTTGAATGCATCAAACACATCATCCTTATGTTTCAATATGTAAAGCCAAGTATATCTACTAAAATCATCAATGAAGGATACATAGTAATGAGCACCATCAAACGAAGCATTATGAGACGGATCCCATACATCTGAATAATGTACCAATTGCAAGGGTCGTGAGCTATTCCGTACATGTCTCATAAATGGAAACCATGCTTGCTTTCCAAACTAACATGCATCACATATATGTCCAAAGTCATGATACTTGAACTTAGGTAGTCCAAGCACAATCTCCTTCTGCTGCATAGATTTCAGCTTTTGTACATTCACATGGCCAATCCGCTTATGCCATATCTCAACATGCCGTATAGCATCATCATCATGTGCAAACATGGTTGCTTTCAATTCTGGAATTGATGCATCAAGAGTAAACATTCAGCCATCTCTTTGGCCTCTAGCAATCAATTTGCAGCCATTACCATATTCTTCAACAAATCATTCATCTCTTTTAAATCTCACATGCAGATTATATTTTGCCATCTGCCCAACTGACAAAAGATTCTTGGTTATTGTAGGTACATGTAGTACATCATGCAAGCTCTTTTTCTTGCCATCAGGCATCAACATTAGAACAATTCCTGTGTGTTGAATGTCATGTTGGGTGTCATCCCTAGTACACACATAACCATGTGAATCTGCAACCATCTCATCAAACCATTCTCCATGGGGTGTCATATGATTTCAAGCCCTTGAATCAATGTACCATCTCTCATCTCTGTTTTGCCTAGATGCATTCTTAGACACATGCTACATGGCAAACAATCTGTCAACCTGCTCATCATGAGCACCGCTAGAAGATGCATAGTGCCCATACTGTTTGCCCTTTGCCTTCATATCTCCCTGCTTCTTGTAACAATCCTTTGCAATGTGTCCATATCTGCAACAATAGTGATACTCCTTATCTCTGTTTGACTGATCATTTGACTGTCATGAACTAGATTCACCATCTCTACCATGGGGTGATCTCCCCTTGCCTCTAAAGTCTCCTGGCCCTATGTATTTGTGCCATGCCAGGCATTCTGCTGATGCTATCCATAAGTGTTTTGAGTGTCTCCTCGACCTCAAAAAGAACCATGGCCTCTGTCGCCTCTACCACGCTGGCTAGAGTAAAGAACAATATCTCTGCTTTGAGACGTACTAGAGCCTCTATTCAGCCCAAGCTTAACTTCCTCATGTAGCAGCAAAGAAATTAGCTCATCCTAATTAGGGGATTTAGCTCTCATAGAAATAGAAGTATCAAATGCTTTATACTCTTTACAAAGTCCATTCAATGTCACTGCAATCATATCATCCTTAGACACTGAAGATCCAATGGTGGCAAGCTGATCCGCTATGTTCTTGATCTATGTAGTGTAGGCCTGAATGCTTCTACCATTCCTAGACATGTTATTGAACTATTGCTTTAGCTGAATCTTTCTTGCATATGTTACATTTCCATAATTCTTCATGAATATGTCCCGTGCATCCTTTGGGAAACTACATCCAGTAATTTGTATAACCATAGCATTTGATATACATAAGAAAAACCAATGTAACACCTTACATGCTCTCTTATTCCATAGCTTATGATCCCTTTTCTGATCATTTGTCAGATTCCTTTCATGCATTTCAGGTTCAGCCTCATCACCTGTACATAAGTCCCAATAACCTCTTCCAACCAAAAAATTCTTAATACAGAACTTCCATAAAGCAAAATCTTTGTTGTCCATCTTTTCTCCCACAATTTGAGTGATATTGTCAGTGCCTTGAGCATTTGCCATAGTTGAAGCTTAGGTATTTAGTGATGTATAAGGCCTGTAAGTATCCTGACAACTAGCTTGCTGTAAACTATATTCCAACAATGAAAAAATACAATCAATTGAGCATAAACCAAGCTCAAATCAGTTCAAAACATTCTATGGTAGTGGTAAAACATCCCGGCAACAAACTATGTCCATATAAGCATCAATGTTTGTAATGTATGGAAGTAGCAATACCAAATACAGCCAGCCCATTGCTATAACCGACGGTATTTTCTCTATTAAAACAAGAGTATTTAGACCTCAAAATGACCCCAAAACATCTCATTCAGTTGCCACTCTATGTAGGAGCCAGTCAGAATATATTGCATGTATGTCAAATGAAGATGATAGGTATCCTTCATGCAGACAATAACCAATCAATACCCTAGTATAACTAGCAACAAATCAGTCCAAATTTTGGACTTTCAACACTCACAATATCCCAAAAAGCATTTACCACTCAAGTGGTATGATCCAAGCATTTGTCAATGGCAAATAAGCATCACAAATACTTCAACCCTGTAGGTATATTATTTTCAAATTCAGGATAGCAACCAATTCACAGTCTCCAACCTGCAAATAAGCTCCAAAACTGAGCATTTAACACTCCAATATCATGCTCAAATGCATGATAATATGAGCATATACATTGTTAGGATGAAAGCCACCAATGCCCTGGAATCACCTGCTATATACTGCAGTAAACAACCAATCTGCACATGTCTGTGCTGAATATCTCAAAATCTATGAGGGATTTGAAAAAACTTTATTTTGCAAAGTTCTAGACTACGTCGAAACTGTCAATTTGGAAGGGCCATTTCTCCAAAAACCATTTCTATAGCAAGATATAGCTTTTGCAAAAAAAAACGGGCTATAGGCACAGTCTCCTTTGATGACGTTTTCTTCAGATTTGCTGTCTTGATGTCAAATGGCCATTGCTAAGCCTTTAGGCTTCATGCATTTCAAGCTTTGATACCATATTGGAGGAGAGGGAGAGAGACAGAGTGGAGCGGAAGATGAGCCTCAGCTCATTGTTGTTCTTCTTCCATTATTCTTCCATCATACTAACTGAAAGAGACTTACACACAGATATAACTAACCAAGACTAACTGTGGTTAAGTCATTGACTACACCAACTTATTGAATGTCACACACATGTACATGTGTATCCACACACATAAAGATAGACTGGTTGAAGAGTAACGGGAGCTTGATATACACGAATGAACTCCTATGTGTGTGAGTGATTTATGGAAGTGGCTTAGTGTGGGAGTAAGGTTTTAGGGTTTGATGTCTAGAAATGAGCTCTCATGTGTGGGAGTGAGATGGATGAATGTGTGGGAGTTAGGGTTTATATGTGTGCAAGTTAGGGTTTGGATGTGAAATAAAAATAGGGATGTGTGAGTTAGGGTGATGGGTGTGAGTGAGAGTGAAGTGGTTAGGGTTTAGTGTGTGTTAAGGTGGGTGACGTGTTAAAAGGGGGTGGGTAAAGAGTGTGGTGGTTTTGTGCGTGTTTAGGGTAGTGGGAATGCGGTGTGGGGTATTCTACTTCTTTTTCCCCCTTCTTCTAGCTCTCTTCCTCACTACCTCGATAGCTATGGAGGATGAAAGATAAAGACACAACTCATGTTGACATGACAATGGAGACAACTATTACACAAGTGAATTAGGTTTCAAGATTGAGACTTGAACTCATAAACACAATCTTGTGTATGGACAACAATGACACAGACACTTGACATAAGAGACAAGTACTATTGCATTATCATCATATGAAAGTGATAGTTCAAGTACATCATTATATAGAGTTCTTTGGTAGCACTTAACATCCACTGTGCATATGGGATTTTGTCTCTCTTCCTAGAATGGACTGCATCTTCCTAGCCTATCTATCCTATACAAAGGGACTAAAGTAGGTGTGATTGCAAATATCTCAACAGCACCGTCCTAGGTCCCAGCAACAAAACCAAAATGTTGAGCCAAACGCACCAATAGTCAGGACTTTAGACGGACTTCTATCATTTCAAAAGCTGCAACTCACTTTGGTGACAATCTCTCATATTGTCTCTCGACACTCTACTCTAACTATCAAAGCATCGTCCTCTCCAACCCAAGAAAGCAAGAATATAAGACTAGCTTTGAGTTGTAGCAAACTCACCTAACTTACCTTTTGAAGGCTCAAAGATGGTTCCGTGACCACAATCAACATGATCCAATGTCATCACTCCTTCACATCCACAACCAAGCACACCAACGAGTCGAAGAGCTAGTAGAGACGATGAGAAAAGAAAGACGATGGCAAATAGCTTCACCTTCCCTCAGCCCTTGTTCAACACACCTCTCACTCTCTCCCTCTCAATCATTCTCAACACAATGGAAGCAAGATGATAGAGTGAAAAGATAGAATAGAAAGCTTGAGTAGTCACATAGATAGAGCTTTCATAGCAAGTATGTGCTAAAAGGGGTGATAGAAAGCTTGAGTAGTCACACTGATATAACTTCTGTAGCATGGATGTGGCAAAAGGGATGAATACAATTAAGACATCCCACCCTTATATAGACCAAGAATTAGGGTTAGGTTTTGTGTTTTGTGTTTAGGGTTTGCTCCCCTTTCGCATTTTGCATTTAGGGTTTGCACCCTCTCTTGGGTGTCCTACCCACTTGGTGGGCTCTAGGCCCTAGGCCGGTCAATCCTTGAAGCATGCTTCAACCTTAGCCTAAATAGACCAAGCCTATGCTAATCTAATCACAAATCCATATGCGTAACCCACACAACACTTGTGGGTGCAATAAATGCAACTATGGAAGATAAATACAATGTGCATGGGAGTGAGCTCGTCGGGTCTCACAAAATAATACAGCCATGATAATCTGATGATGTCTATGAGTACAAAATAGTAGCCAACACTTTGTACTTTTTGCAACATTCTCAAAATACCATTAACAAAGCTAGATTCTTTACCACAATTGACTTGAGGTCTGGATATCATCAGATCCGTATGCAAGAGGGTGATGAAGTTAAAACTGCCTTTAGGACTAATCGTGATTATGCCATTTCCTAGTTATGCCATTTGGGCTTACTAATGCTCAAACTACCCTCCATAGTTTAATGAATAAGATTTTATAGTCTTTCCTCTTCCAGATTGTCCTAGTCTTCCTTGATGACATATTGATTTACAGTAAGACTCTAGAGGACCATTTATTGCATACGGGGAGGTTTTTTGATGTGTTGAGGCATCATAAACTCTTTGCTAAGGAGAAGAAGTGCTCTTTCATGCAGAGTAAGGTGGAGCACTTGGGCCATATTGTCAGTGAAAAGGGGATACTAGTTGATCCTAAGAAGGTGCACTATGTTGTTAGAGATTGACCAACACCTACCACCACTACTTTACTTTTAGAGGGTTTCTTGGTCTATCGTCATTCTATTGTAGATTCATTAAATATTATGTTGATTGACAAGTTGAAGAAGAAAGTTTTATTTTGGAATGCACTTACAGATAGTAGCTTCAACCAGTTAAAGGAACTACTTACCTTTGCTCCTATTTACTTGTGTTTAGATTTCTCTAGAGAGTTTACCAGATAATGTGATGCCAGTGGCCATGAAATGGGGGTTGTTTTGCTATAGGAGCATGGAGTTATTACCTTTGAAAGTCACAATCTTATAGATAAAGAGATGGCTATGAATATCTATGACCAAGAGATGTTGGGTATTTTACATGTGATAAAAAATGGCACCATTATTTGTATGGTAGCCAGTTTAGAGTTTATAGTGATCATAGGGACCTAAAGTATTTTTCAGTCAAATCTCACCCCTAAGTAGCATACGTGGGTAGCTACAATGCAAAATTATGATTTTGACATCACTCATACAAGGGGCAAAAACAATGTGGTAATTGATTATCTTTTTAGAATGTGGGCATGTCGGGTGTTTAGTTATAATTGAGTTACATGAAATCTATCTTTTGGATGATGAACTTAGTCATGTACTTAAAAAATTATAGCAAGGACTTATGGAGAAAAACTCACATTATGAGCTTAAAAATATCGTAATTTGGCTTAATGGCAAGATTATTATTCCCTCTACTTCTTCTTGTAAGCTAAAAATTATTGAGTTACATTCTTTGCCTATAGCTGGAAATTTTGGAGTGTTTAAGACCTATGATAAGATCGAAAAAAGCTTTTATTGGAAAGGATTGTGGAGAGTTATTAAGGGACTATGTCATGAAGTGTATGCCTTGTCAGAAAAATAAGAACAACACTCATAAGCCAAGTGGTTTGTTGCAGCCATTGCCTATCCTTGAAGGAAAACGTACACATATCACCATGGACTTCATTACTAGCCTACCTACTAACAAAAAGGGTTGGAATAGCATTTATGTAGTAGATAATCTCACTAAGATAGCCCATTTTATTCCTACCACGACCCATTTCATTGCTTCACAGGTGGCTAGACAGCTCTTTATGGAGGAGATCTTTAGATTACATGGATTATTGCATGTGATTGTGCATGATAGGGATACCAAGTTCATGAGTAACTTTTGGCATGTGGTATTTAGCTCCATGGGTACTAAATTGGTTCCTTCTATAGCCTATCATCCGTAGACTGATGCTCAAATAGAAAGGGTAAATAAGTGGCTAGAGACTTACCTTCATCATTTCTATCAACACACGTGGGATTCATGGTTGCATTTGGTTGAGTTTGCCTATAATAACTCCGCTCATGCTAGCATTGGAGTTTCAATCTTTGAGGCTATGTATGGCTACAAGATGCCCCTACCCTCATTATTTTCAATGAGAAGATTAATCTTTATGGAAAGGAAGAATAGGAGAGAATGCAAGCCTTACTTCAACAATGCGTAAGATGAATCTTAGAAAAGCTCAGGATCAAATGAAGTTGTATGCTGATGAGAAGAGTTGACTCTTGGAGTTCCAAGAGGGGGATTTAGTTTTATTAAAAGTACCTAAGTCTCACTAGTCTACTTCAAAGGATAGATCCAGTAACAAACTTGCTCACAAGTCCTATGGACCCTACAAGATCTTGAAGAATATTGGAGACTTGGCATATAGATCAAAACTTCCCTCTTCCACTAAGATTCATAATGTATTTCATGTTGGTCAAATAAAATCCTTTTATGGTACCTAGGTGAAAATAGTTGATGAGTTGCCTCCTATGGATGAAGAAAGACTTATTCAATACATTCTTGGGGAGATCATAGGTCAATGTGAAAAGAAGCTTTGCTCTCACTCTATCATTGATTATTTGATTACGTGGAAGAGTTTACCACTTGAGAAAGCTTCATGGACACCGGATTCTATTTTGGATGAGATTTCCTGTCTACATGATTCATTAGTTATTTAGACATAGCCAAGATGGCAACCAATTGTGCTATAAATAGGGTCTAAACAACAATTTGTTTTAGAATGGATTTTACTTTGCCTAAATTTTAAAAACATTCCACCTACATAGGGTCAAACTAATCTTCAATAGCTATGTTTTCATATGTGGCATGTTTTATTCGGATCCTTCTTATTAGAAGATATGGAAGTTTGGCTCAACACGGCCTATTTTTTACAACAAGTTGTTTATTCTTTACAGAGTCTGTTTCTTGAAGATTTAAAGGCTCCAACTTCTTTTGAAGACATCTGGATTATGTGTGTGGCATAGGCTTTCCTTTATGTCTTCATTTGATCAAATAACTCTTTCTTACTTGATTCACTTCTTATCTTTTATATGGCTAAAATCAGAGCAATACTCTATTTCATCCATCCTTTTTTGCCATTGTAAATTTGTTTTTGTGGGCAAAAACCTTTGGGCAGGGATGAATTGTAAGAAGCTAGGAAGACATGTTCTAGTAAGAGAGTTATTAATAATACATTGTCACATTATTGACATAGGTATAAAAGGTGTGAGACATGTAATTTGTTGTTCACGGCCGAACCCACTAGGATTAACCTAAAAATTGGGTCCCTAATGGTCAAGGTCTCATGACAACATTCTAGCATTGGGTCCTGGATATCCTACTTTACGTAGAGATACCCAAGCCGAAGCATTCTTTAGTTATTTAATTAAATGTCACACATAATTGTAGAAGGACCTAACTAAATAACTAAAGATACCTCTCTACTCGTAGGGCATAGGTCCCCTAAAATGACATGAATAGGGATTCTAACCTAACAATTTCAAAGGGTGGACATTGGTAAAACCTTGTGAGAAGTCCCCCCAGTTCTCTGGGACCACCTTGTCTTAAGGCAAACTCATCAGGGGTTCTGCCCACCTGCTTCCCTCAATAGGCGTTCTTTAGTTATTTAATTAGGTCCTGCTACAATTATGTGTGACATTTAAAATCAACTTTCTTAATTAAGCCTTTTAGGAAACAGGGTTTGTTTGTGTAATTTATAGCACATACACGAATACAGAGCAAGTAGTCATTTTGACAACAATTTCAAACAAGTTCCTTAACTTACTTTCAAGTTAATCTTTGTCTCCTACCCATACATGAGAAATTATATGTCCCTTCTGCCTTGTAGAAGTAGTTGGTCCAAATCACATGGCACCACAATTTCCATCCTTTATCTAGAATAGGTTCCTCCAACACCACAGACGTTGGGGCCACGGAGGTCTTCAACTCCATTCTAGACTTGGCAAGGGGTGTCCAAAGCTCCACCTAACCCATGAGCTGCCTAGGAGTGAAATGTTATTCCCATGGTTGGCCTTTTCACCACTTGACCTTCGGCTGATGAACCGAGTAGTGCCCTTTTCGAGTTGATCTGCGGTGTGATCATGGAGGTGATTCACCCATGCAAAGAACCTTTCCTTGATTAGTTTATTTAAGAATCAAGCACAACCAAGGTAGTCAGCCCTAATATCATCTTCCAAGAAAACATTCATTTATCCCCATGGCAATTTGCCATCACAAACCCCTGCCATGAATTTACTATCAATCACAAGCACTTGGAATAATCATTCAAATGACAATTCAACAATCACTTGAATGTAAAAGCATTTAGGACATTGTTTGATCAACCAACAAAACCAATAGTATTTTTCCAAACAATGCAAGAATAGACACGATAATATTTTCATCTGCATATTCGCTCTCCCCCTTGGGATCTAAGAGCGATACTATGCGAAATTTTACTTAACACTCCCTTCCTTCAGCTAAGACATATGTTAAGGTCTCATACAACTATACAAGATGTAAATTCTATTGATCACTTACATTGATTGACAACCCAACTTTCTTCCCAACAAGTATAAAAGTATTGGTCTTTCCTTTGACTTAGGGTTTCCTAATCCTTGAGCTTTCCACTTGCCTTTGAGGCCTGGAGTTGTTGTTTGTATCTAGCCTAACCTCGAATTGGATTGATAAACATAGTAGTTATTAGATGGATCTCAAGGCATCTTAGTTTTAATCCTTATGATCATTGTTTGTACTAAAATTTTCAAGATCCCAATCTATCAAATATGAGCTATTAGTTCGTGATACTAGCAATAACTGGGGCAAAGATCTAGAGTTTTTAAAATGAATTTCCTTTAGGCTAGATTACTTACCATGCAATCCGTTAGGTGTGCAAGCTACAACATATCCCTTCAATGTGGCGAAAACATACCTACTAATTTGCAAGAAGAGGGAGTCGACAATACCTTGGAACCTTATATGCTGTTTATGTTATGTATGAATTTATCGCATAGCATCCATGTGTAATTAACTTCTCTTAATTGTCAGGCCACGAAGCTTACACTCATTCATTTTTCATCTTTGTCAAGGAGAGGGACTGGGAGAGAGAAAGAAGAGAGAGAAGACTACAGAGAAGAAGAAGAAGAAGAGCAGAAGAGAGAGAAAGACAGGTATGAGGAGAGAGAAAGACTAGAAATGGAGAGAGAAAGACAGGAAGAGAGAGAGGGAAGGCATGGAAGCTTGGAGAGCAAGGTGAAGGAGAAAGAAGACTTGTATTAATTATTTGATGACAAAAAATTAAGTCTCTCTCACCTTATATACCAGCCAGTATAGCTAGTATTTTCCCATTATTAAGTCCCCCTCTCTTACATTCCATCCCCACCCGAAGGATTTTTCCCTTAAAAACAATTTGGGCATGTGTGGTAACTGGGAGGGGCCGATCAGAGTACTACTTTGCGGCATTATTACAAGGGTATACTGATGAATGAAGAGGTATTATTGTGTATGATAGGTCATGGGGTATGTACGATACACGGGCCTTATTTGGGAGCTATAAACATGAGTTTTGACCCAAATATCTGGGGTAAATGCGGGCTGCAGATAGTGGACAACAAGCTGTTTACTACAGGACCGTGCTTTAGTAAATCTATCATAACTTTCTGTGGGAGGCTCCGAACAGGGTGTCCATATTTACATCTACATGACCTCCAGGGTCAAATGGAAAGGTGTCAGCCGGGTCAAAGAATTCTTCTTGTCCACATTCCTCTTCAACCTCATTATTTTCGGCAGTGATTGCAAAGGCACTTGCATCCTCATGATCCTCATCAAATTCATCAAAGACTAACATGCTATGTATCCTTGCTTTTGCATTCCTATAAGCACATTTAGATGCATGCTCGGTTGTATACTTTTCCCCGCATTTAAAGCAAAGTCCTTTTTCTTTCCTCTCCTTGTAGAGGTCCATCGGGATAGAGCGTTGACCGCCAAAAGCTGAAGCATTTTTACCCCTGCTGTCCCCTTGTCTATTTTCAGCTCTTCCTTGATTTGTAGTCCTGAAATTACTGTTTTGCCTAGAGGCATTAAAGGTGGGGTATGTGGGGATCTTCGGGGTGTTGAATGGCATATTTCCACCACCATAACCTGCCTCAAACTGCCTGGGCCTTACAACACTTCTTTGCTGCCCAAAATGTGATTGCATAGGTCCTCTTTGCTGCCCAAATAGTGGCTGAGATGCCCCTCTTTACTGTCCATGCTGGAATGAAGCATCTCGGCGGTACTTACAAGAGTACCTCTCAGCCAACTCGATAGCTTTGAACAAATCTGATGGACTTTGGGCTGAAACATCAGCGGAGAGTTGGGGATCCAAACCATAAATGTACTTGTGAAGCTTTGCATCGTCACTAATGGACTCAACATACATTGTGAGATTGAGGATTTGGTTTGTGTAGTCACACACTGTCATCCCACGTTGCTCTAAGCCATACCATTGCCTTGCAAGCTTCTCCTTCTCAACCAGAGATACAAAGACTTGAATAATAAGAGCTTTGAATGAATCCCAAGTGTCAACAAGCTATTGATTTTCCCTCTTTATGTACTGCCACCACGTGTGGGCAAAGCCCTTTGAGTGTATCGTGGCAAAGTGTATCTTTTGATCATCATTTCTTGATATTATGTCAAAGTAGTCTTCAAGCTTCGAGAGCCATTCTTCTAATTCAGTTGGGGAGGACGACTGGCCATTGAACTTTGAGAAAATGATTTTGTCTCTCAACTCCCTTTCATGGTTGGGGGGTTGTTCCATATACCCAAAGTGGAGCTGATCCATTGGGCTGCCAAGAAATGACCCATTGTTTGAGTGATTCTTTCCAAAAGACGGCTGAGCACGGATAGGTGGCATGGGCGTGGGTGGTGGCTGAGAGTTACTTCTCATCCCATTGTTTGTGGGCTCCTCATGCCTTTGTGAGGGCTCTCCTTGCTCAAAGATGATGTTGGGAATGCCCGTTCTTCCCAAAATACCTTGGGTACTTGCATAGGCTGCATTCACGGATGGGATGGTTACTCTTTCAGCTTGCATGCTTGGTCTGTTCTCTTTTTCCTTACATTTCTTTTGGGAATCCATCCACATTGAGAACTTGGCTATAAGTGCTTCCATGGTAGAGGTCATTTGGTGCATCTCCGTCACCATTTGAGCTTGACCTTCCATTACTTCCCTATGCCTCTCCGCATGTCTAGTCTCTTGTGAACTGAGGGTATGATTGAGTGCACTAAGACTTCCCATGGAGTGAGAGAGGTCTTCCTCTTCAACCTCAAAGTTGGTGTCATCCCTCGGGGTGCGCACATCCCTTATCTGTTGCTGAACATCTTCATTTGCTTTGTTTTTCCCCTGTTACCTACCATGTCTAGGTGCAGTCTTGTGAGACTACCTGTCACTGTTTTGGCTATAACTAGAGCTAGACAACTCCGATTGACCTACTTTTTTGTTCAAAACGGAGGCAACGATGCCCTCTTCGAGATGAGCATAAGCAAACATTCCCAAGTTTTATACAAAAAGTTATGCAATAAAAAATGTGGGACTGTTCTGTGCAGTTTAGCACCCTATCCACACCTAGGAAATGCCTATTTTGGGATGTAGGTATTTGGTATGCTCCAAGTGGGTATCAAAAACTGAGCGGGGTTCTTGGCAAGGCCTGAGGGTACTCTCCAAGATCAGCACCTCAATTCTTGGGAGTTGCAACATCTCGGCAAATGCAAGCAATTTCTCTACAGCACCCTGAAATAGTCACAAGAAGGCTGAAAGAAGCTTGAGAAAGGGGGAGAGAGAAGAGTCTCCCTGAAAGGTATCCCCAAGTAGACTTTCTTCTAACTCCTGTGACCACGGTTACTAAGAGTTTACCTTCAAAATGGGCCAAAAATGACCCACGAGCTGCCAAAGTCGGTCTTCCTTTCTCCAAACTTGGTCCAAGCCACCATTAATGCTCCAGCCTACAGTCCTTGTGGTCCAGAAATCTTTGGGAACTCCCCTATTGCTCCCTGTTCCTGTGTACATGTGACTCAAAATTCCATGTGACTAGAAAGTTGTAATTGGGTAAAGTGAAAGACTAACTGGGACCAAGAACCTAGGATCTGATGCCAATTGTCAAGGAGAGGAACTGGGAGAGAGAAAGAAGAGAGAGAAGACTGCAAAGAAGAAGAAGAAGAGTAGAAGAGAGAGAAAGATAGGTACGAGGAGAGAGAAATACTAGAAATGGAGAGAGAAAGATAGGAAGAGAGAGAGGGAAGGCATGGAAGCTTGGAGAGCAAGGTGAAGGAGAAAGAAGACTTGTATTAATTATCTGATGACGAAAAATTAAGTCTCTCTCACCTTATATACCAGCCAGTGTAGCTAGTATTTCCCCATTATTAAGTCCCCCTCTCTTACAATCTTGCGCTTCAAGCCTTATAGGATTTGAACTCAGTTCGAAGCCATTCCTTTGACACTGCTGGCAAATTCTACTGTTTCCACTGGCCCAGGGCACCACTACATATGTTGGCAGATAAGTTTTTAGGGTAAGTGCGGAACTTTGGGGCACTCCTGAAGAAATCTCTAAAAATAGATTGCCATAAGAAATGGTTATCAGGATGCTCCAAAACTTAATGCACAATTGATGGTTTGTATCAAATTTTAAGTTTTCTATTGCACTCCTGCGGGGTCTTTATCGTGAGGATTCAAGTCCCTCTATCCTCAATATAGGGGCAAAAGTCACCTACCACATACTCAGCTCTCCCATCGCAGCTGCTGCCTAGTATTCTTGATCTATCCAATCGGGAGAGTGTTACATAAGCTTTTTTATGATTTCTAGCCTTCGGAGAGATTTATCCTAAGTGCCTTGCCAGCACCTACTAAGCGTTTGAAATTGATATGATACATGCATTTTGAAAACTCAATCTTTCGAATATTTGAGATGAAATTCATCCTTTTCAATGAACTATTCTCGTGTGGTATAGTATGGGGCCTATTATATCTCATGCAAAAATCAAGCAACCATCCAATAACTTAGAAATATATTATTTTATATCCTATACCGTAATTGTATTAGCAATGATACCCTCACCCAAAGCTTCATTATGGGTTGTTGTGGGATTGCCTGCCGCACATGACATTCTCTTCTAGTTAGGAGCCATTCTTAATCTTCCCCTCTTTAAGTGCAACCCCCCCACAGGGACTTCAACAGCCTCTTGCTCAATGGAGGGAAAATGGGGGAAAAGGTTCGTGGGATAGAAGGGAAGGGGAGATGCGCGTGATCTCCTTCTGGAATGTTCTCTCTCTCTCTCTCTCTCTCTCTCTCTCTCTCTCTTTGCCTGTCAGTAGCAGCAGGTTGAGGCATCCTCCTCTCCTTCCATTGGGGGGGGAGAGGGAGGGATAATGGTTTTATAGGTGGGGGGAGGTGGTATGGGGTGGTGATGTTTCACCCCAGCCACCACTCATCTGCATGTGCATGGCAGCAAGGTGCCCATTTAGGCCGTGGGTTGTGATCGAGGGAGCCAAGGGGGTGGTAGGTCATGTGGCCTCCCCCTCATCGTAATCATCATCATCTTCTCCTCTTCTTCTCCCCCCGCCACCTATTCGAAATTGACAAGGGGGAGGAGATAAAACAATTTCCAATAATTTCAATGAAAATTTATGGGGTGGGGGGTTCCTATATAACACGTGAAGGGGGGGGGGTTTATTACATCCTCTCCCCCTTAGAGAACTCGATATGTCCTCATCTCGAAAGAAACTGGGGGTTTCATTTTGGAACATGTGGGATAGGACCCATTACACATTTGTTGCGACACTCTGATAACTCATAAGCATACAGTCTTTTAAAACAACAACTCATTATATTTGATATATTTGAGTCTAGATTACAAGAGAAAAGTTTATTGTAGTTATATCTCATGAATATCTTCTAGTTTTTTTTTCCCCCTAAGTATCTGATAATTTCCTGGTAGGTTCTGGATCACTAAATCTTGTACATCTCCATTTCTTGTAAGTTCAAGTTCTCTTTGAGTCCTGTTGGGAAAATTGACATGGATATGTCCAATGTTGTGGCACTAGGAGCATTGGTGTTTAGGATACTTTGGACATTCCCTTTTGAAATGACCTAACTCCTTGCAATAGAAACAATGCAGAACTTTATCATTTGGGATCACAATATTCTTGGTTGTCTTTGACATGATTTCCTTCTTTAGACCAAATTGCCCTAGGATCCTTTTAGCAGACCAAAGTGGTCCTTTATCTCAAAAAATATGTTTTGAACTTGTCCTCTTTTTAGATTTGGACTGAGATCCATGGACAATCGACTTTGCTTGTAATACTAAAGAATACTCCGAAGCTTCAACATTCTGATAAGACCCAATTATATTAGTTGAGAAGGAAGAAATTAAGAGAAATTCATTGTAAGATATAACTGTCATTCCTTGCTAAAGTATCTCTGATCACTTGTAAGTTCTAGGTTCAAAATTGATGCAACTCATACTACTCGGGTTAACTATAGTTACAAGAGTAAGGTTTATTCCAATACAAGTTGTATTACATGTCGATAAAAATTTTCTAGGATTTCTAATCATCCTGAAGAGATGTAGTGGGTTCTAGGTCTTCATCTTTATCTGATTCCTCTATAAATCCAAAGGCTGCACTTGTGTAGCTTCATTTTCTTGGAGGCTCAATATCTTCTGGACTTAAGTCATGGACTTAAGTCAAGGCAGTCTGCTTGGATGTGCCAGAGCTCATTGCAGTGGAAGTATCAATTGTTGGGACATCTCTTACAGATGTGTCCTAACTCTTCACCCGTGTGGCATCTCTTATCCCAATCTCGAGGATCATCTTTGTCATAATTGCCCGATTTAAGTTCTTGGATGATTGGTTTTGCCCGAAGTAATGCATCTTGCAAGTTTGTTGGACGCATTTCTTCAAGTCGGTGGTTTAGAGGAGTGTTTAGGCTGTGGCAAAACTTGGATACTTGTTGCGCAATATCAATAGGTGGTGCATATTTTAGTAGGGTTATAAACTTTGAGTAGTAAACTTCCAAGGTTAACTCTAGCTACTTTAGCTTGAAGAATTCATTCATCCTCAAAGTTTGGTAGGTTGGCGGAAGGTATCGTCCGCGTACAACATCTTTCAACTGAACCCAAGTGACAGCAGTTTTAGAAATACCTTGATCTTTGCACCATTGCTTTGACCATATCTGAGCAGCCTGGCCAACTAACTTAAGTTTGGCTATCATTGCTTGATTGGCAGAAGTAGTTCCTACAGCATAGAAATAATCATTCATCAACTCAATCCATATCTCCACCTCTGATGTGACATCTATTCCTTTTCCACCAAATTTGGGTGCCTTGATTTGCTTGAGAAGGAATTTCTTCTCTTGCATGTCGGCATTCGTGGGTACAGAACTTGACAATCAAGCCATACCACTTAGGTTATTCTGTTTAGGACATGTCATACATTAATCAATCACATATCATTACGAAGTTTCACTCTGATACTAATTGTAACGTGCTTGCCTAGTGGCTATTCAGGCACCTTTTTAGTGGTCCATCGAGAGACAAATCTAAGCGACGGTTCTTGGCACTCCCATGGAATGTTATAGGGTTTGTTGCCCAGGGTTTCTCTAGTCCACCTCGCAACGGAACGTTCGCAGCCAAATGCACTAGGATCGACCTAAAATTTGGGTTCCTAATGGTCAAGGTCTCCTAATAGCATTCTAATGTTCTGGGTCATGGATAGGCTTTATGTAGAGATACCCAAGCCAAAGCAGATCCATGCCACACTTGGTTTGAAGAGAAAGGGAAATGAGAGGGATGCGTCACTCAACCTCTCTACTCGTAGGGCGTAGTCCCATTCCAATATCCTAAAACAACATGAATCGGGAGGGATGCATCGCTCAACCTCTCTACCCGTAGGGCGTAGTCCCATTCCAATATCCTAAAACAACATGAATGAGGGTTCTAACCTAACAATTTCTAAGGGAAATTTATAAAACCTTGTGAGAAGCCTCCCAGTTCTCTGGGACCACCCTGCCGTAAGGCAGCCTCATCGGGGGTTCACCCACTTCCCTCAATAGGCGCTCTTTAGTTATTTAATTAGGTCATGCTATAATTATGCGTGACATTTAAAATCAGCTTTCTTAATTAAGCCTTTTAGGAAACAGGGTTCGTTTGCATAATTTATAGCACATACATGAATACAGAGCAAGTCGCCCTTTTGACAACAATTTCAAACAAGTTCCTTAACTTATCTTCAAGTTAATCTTTGTCTCCTGCCCATACAGGAGATATTATATGTCCCTTCTACCCTACAGAAGTAGCTGGTCGAAATCACATGGCACCAAAATTTTCATCCTTCATCTAGAATAGGATTCTCCAACGCCACAAATGTTGGGACCATGGAGGTCTTCAACTTCATTCTAGACTTGGCAAGGGGGGTCCAGAGCTCCATCTAACCCGCGAGTTGCCTAGGAGTGAAATGTTATTCCCATGGTTGGCCTTTTCACCACTTGACCTTCGGCTGATAAATCAAGTAGTGCCCTTTTTGAGTTGATCCGTATTGTGATCATGGAGGTGATCCACCCATGCAATGAACCTTTCCTTGATTAATTCATTTAAGAATCAAGCACAACCAAGGTAGTCAACCCTGATATCATCTTCCAAGAAAACATTCATTTATCCCCATGGCAATTTGTCATCACAGACCCACGGCATGAATTTGCCATCAATCACAAGCACTTGGAATAATCATCCAAACGACAATTCAACAATCCATTGAATGTAAAAGCATTTAGGACGTTGTTTGATCAACCAACAAAACCAATAGTATTTTTCAAAAAAATGCAAGAATATACACGATAACATTTTCATCCACATATTGGCTCTCCCTCTTGGGATCTAAGAGCGATACTATGCAAAATTTAACTTAACTGATGACTAGAAAATCAATGCAAATAAAGGCGCAAAATGTGCTCAACATGGAAACATCCTATGCAAATTGGCAATTTGCAAACGTACTCTCCTATAAAAAATCATTTCTGAAGCAATGTAAAATGTGTACTCCAAAAGGCTTACATTAAAAAAATTGTTGAAAGGAAAAGAAAGGTCAAACACCTTTTGTTCCATTCCAAAAATTGAAGGGTCTTTAGACCTTAGCCAAGATGTATGCAAATTCAATTTCATATATCAAGAAAAGAAAAGGAAGAGGCTTGTTGGGTGATTTGAGGAGGTGGGAGGTTGAGGTCGTTACATCCTCTCTCTTCCTTTATCTTCTCCTCTCACGCTTCATTTGTCTCTCTCCCATTTTGGCATAACACTTGCCTTCTTGTTCTTGCTTCTTTCTCTTGTGTTTATTGCCTAATCTAATGGAGAGTGAGGAAGAGGAAGAAGGTGAGGATGGTTTTCATCTATCTATTTCTTGTGTGCCTCTTTCTCATGTGTTTTGATTTGGTTCTTGGTGAAGAAGAAAGGTTTATTGCAGGTTTTTGTGGTGAGCAAGTATACTTGCAGCCTCTCTTGGCCGGTTTGTGATTCATTGTGTGCCGTGGTAGGGTGCTTTTCATTTTGGTGCATTGGCCAAGAAAGAGGTGGCTATGGAGATTTCAAGAAACAAGATTTTTGAGGTTCCAACATGAAAGCCTCAAGAAGAAAAGTTTGGGCTTGAGAAGTTAGAGAAGATGATGGGTTATTGAGGCCCTGGTCTTGCTGCTCATTCACCACCAATTCTGCATTCTAAAATGGTTATTTAAAAAAAAAAGAACACTTTATCAACATCTCTCTTTCCTCCATTATTGATGATCGCAGCTTTTGTTGTGGCACTACTCCTGATTGTGAATGCAAAGCTCAAGCCGGAAATGCATGTGCGGCTTCCTTTGATTGGACATGTAGTGGCATATGTAAGTTAGCCGACCGAATGAAGGATGTGCATCAATGCTATGGAGAGGGAGAAGATGTAGTATGGAGTGTCATCTTCTAGGCATTGGCAATTAACCTACATTCATTGGCCTATTCCTTGGAGGCTTGACACAAAATTTGTTACTTAATAGACAAAAAATCAAGCATGAATTAACAATTGTCTCTGAAGAGTAACTGATAAAGCAAAACAAAGTTCACAAGAGTCTATGTGCATTATGGGGAGCAAGGTCACTGTATCATAGAAGCACTTCCTATAGCAGACACTGTCAATTGATGCTTAAAAGGGGGTGAAGGTGGAGGTGAAGGCCAAGCAGATCCGCGTGATGGGGTCCCGCGACCAGCTCACTTGCAACTTCAAGCAACTCTGCCATATGCCTATCGTCTTCGTGCAATGGTGCACTCTTGTCAACTGTTGCCATCTTCACGGTCACGAACATAAATAATCTCCTCATCAAGCTTCGTACCGCTTCCACCTCCACTCATCCTCCACACAAAAGCAACATATTAGTCGTCATGTTATCTCCTCTTCTTAGATTCTTTACGTGTTGCATGTGTTTTATCTGTCCTGTCACAGAATTCTAAAAAAGAAAAGAAAATGTTAATATTAAAAACATTTAAATCTAATAAATTACCCTTCCTTATTAAATCTTGTTCACATGCTTGGGTTCATTCTTCCTTATGCTTCTTTCTTTATCTCATTAAGAACTTTCATCCTCATGAAACCACACATCTAGTTATCTTTCTATGCTTCTTAGTATTCTTTAAAAAAAAAACCTATCTTCCTTGTCCTTTCTAAAAAGAATCGAGTGGAGTACAAGATTGAAAAATATTTAGTGAGGGCGTGTTTTCTGTGATATCATTTTCAGGTTTTATTATTGTGCTTCATGGTGTGGTTTTTCTTTCAACCTATGTTGAGTGTGATGAGATCCTTGTGTCCAAATCGATGAAAGGCCCTATCCTTTGTTATCTGCTTGTGATTTTCATTTGGTTTTCTTGTTAGCTAGGCTTTACAACCTAGTTGTGTCTTTCTTTTTGTGTGTTATTTCCCTTCCCTATCCAATGACAATTCAAAGATGAAGAAGAAAAGAAATGAAGATTGAAGAAAGAAGATGAAGTTTTCTCAAGTGCTGATTGTGGATCTTCTCCACTTTGTTCGTGGGGATGCTTCACACTTAAGCATGGGAGAAATGATGAACAGGAAATCAATGCAAATAAAGGCATAAAAATGTGCTCAACATGGAAACATCCTTTGCAAATTGACACATTGCAAATGTACTCACTTGTAAAAAATTATTTATGAAGCAATCTAAAATGTGTATTAAAAAGGACTTACATTAAAAAAATTGTTGAAAGGAAAAGAAAGGTCAAACACATTTTGTCCCATTCCAAAAATTGAAGGGTCTTTAGACCTTAGCCAAGATGTATGCAAATTCAATTTCATATATCAAGAAAAGAAAATGAAGAGGCTTGTTGGGTGATTTGAGGAGGTGTGGGAGGTTGATGTGGTTACACCCTCTCTTTTCCTTTATCTTCTCCTCTCATGCTTCATTTGTCTCTCTCCCATTTTGGCATAACACTTGCCTTCTTGTTCTTGCTTCTTTCTCTTGTGCTTCATTGTCTAATCTAATGGAGAGGGAGGATGAGGAAGAGCGTGAGGATGGTTTTTATCTATCTATTTCTTGTGTGCCTCTTTCTTGTGTGTTTTGAGGCATGATTTTTGGTGAAGAAGAAAGTTTTATTGCAGGTTTTTGTAGTAAGCAAGTGTATTTGCAGTCTCTCTTGGCCGGTTTGTGATTCATTGTGTGCCGTGGCAAGGTGCTGTGCATTAACACTCCCTTCCTTCGGCTAAGGCATATGTTAAGGTGAAAAGAGCTACAAGCTCAAACCCCGAGACCTATGGATTGCTTATTCGTCAAGTGTTTCAAGCCGAGCGGCCATGGCTACCTCTCATATAGCCGACACGCCCTCCCTACTTATGGGGTGTAGTGAGCTTACCTTGATGCTCGATTGAGTACCCTCCTTTCTCGTGCACGTTAGTAGCTCCATGATCCTTGAGGCAAGCTCAAGCAACCTCAATCCCTCTCCAACAAGCTCCATAGCCGTGTGAGACAAGAGAAGAGTAGAGAAGAGAAGAAGATAAAGAGAGGAGATGGGGAGCTTCTTCTCCTTGATCCCTCACTCTCACACACTCACTCCCTCACTTCCTCACACTCACTCACTCCCTCTCTCAAGCACAAGCAAGAAGGCAAGAAGAAGAATAAGCTTTTTGCCACACACAAGAATGAGCTTCTCATTCACTTTTTAACTTTATATACATGCCCTACTTCCCAGGGCGGTCATCCTCAATTTTTACATGGCCGGCCATGGCCTAGGCCCTTTTTCTCCATTCTTTCACTTTCTATCTAGTCCTACCGCTCATCTACCTTTACAATTTGCACAGGAGGGAGTTGGAACTCTTTTACAAGGATTTGAGAGCGCCTTTGTATTTAAAGGTGCGCTTTCTTGCTTTTAACTCCTCCAGACTTCGGCGGCTGTGCCTTAGACTTTTGGCGATTGTTTCCATGCTTTTGGATTTTTTCTAGAATTATTATTCTTTTGGGCACCTTCTCCATTCCTGCCCTATGCCTTTTCTTGCTTCTCAAATTTTTTATTTTTTCCCACTTTTTTCCTGTTGCTGGTGTTGCAGTAAACATTACCCTCTCCTAGCCGAGTGCCAGTCCCATGGCACTCACCGTCGTATGTAGCAGGCCTTGGCATACACCAAAGATGTGGGTGGAAGGGATAGCTATGGTGGGTGTTGGAGAAGTTTTAGTGGTGGTGCGGATGAAGGTCATTGGGGGCACGTTATTGGCCTGAGTGGCTAGTGGTAGGGTTGTTGGAGTTGGTGATAGGGCTATTCTTTGTTGGGGATTGCACTAATGGCTGGCACAGGTATTGGTATTTGGGCATTCTGCACATGACGATTCTTGGCGGGCTTGTAGGATGATAAAGGATAAAATTCATAATTGAGTGTCGATGAAGAGTGAACAACTCTTTCGTTGGAGTCTTCAATACCTGCAATTGAAAACCTCTCATATGTGGTCTCTTCCTCGAGGTAGTGCTAGTCTTTTTATCATGCACAAGACATAGTTTGATTAGTTTGGGAGACATGCCAAATTCTAAGCAAGCTGAGAGTATTGTCCTGCACTTGAGGACCCAAACTGTGTATATTTCCGTGTGGGTAGTTGTGCATACTTAGATGTTACATAGCTAGAAGACCGCGGGTCTGGTTCCTCGTAACAATGTGTGGATGAAGCAAAGTTGTCCATCTTGAGGAGAAGTACACATGAAGATGTATGAGACATTCTTTGCATTGTGACAACACGATGTAGCATAATTGAACACATTGATTTCAACTCTTGGTAGTTGGTAGCTATTGGGCTTGCTCGATGAGTATAGTATACTTATCATGGCCATTCGTGCGGTGCTTACCACGATCGATTGCAATGGTATTAAGGCAGAGTGCAAAAAGGAATCATGCAAATGGATCACGGTGACAGGTCTAACCATAGGCGAGACAAGCTCCCTAGGTATGTCATGTCCTTGATGTGCCTTGAACAATTGTGGGGGGTGTGTAGAGGGCTAGGGGATGACGGAGCCAACCGACCAAGATCACTGGGCATTACCTAATTTGAGGACCCCTAGGTATCGTGCTGTGATTGCGAGTGCTTTTTTTTATTTCTTTTTCTTTCCTTTTCTTTTCTCCTTTTTTTTCTTAAAAAAAAAAAGAATAACATGAGTACAACCATTGCAATACATTGAGGCTATCAGCCTTTCAATTGGATTGGGAAATGTCGAGATTCAAAGGCTGCGAAACTAGATATTACAATGATGATTGTGTCCTAGCCTCATTGCTAGAGGAACAATTGTTGCCCTAAAGTTCGCTCTCCCCCTTGGGTTAGGGTTTTTGCAGGGTCGATTTAGCAAGTTCCTTCTAGGTCCTTTTGTCTTGCGCGGCCCTCGATGGTTGCGACTTACTTGACAATCTGTCTAGTTCATTGAGTTTCACAACCATAGAGCCTTTGATGGACAACCCTTTGTTGGAAAAGAAACGACTAAGTCCTTGAAGTTGGGTTCTTAAGTTTTCAAGGTATGGCAATAAACCCTCCTTGTTGGTCATCAATTGGACATCAACTTTAAGTAAATGCAATATCTTCTAACCTTCTATCTTTAAGTGTGATACTATGTAGAAATTTTCTAGTCAAATTCACTCCTCATGCGCTTGGATCATACCAATGCAATAGCCACTCTTATCACCTTTCCACTCTATTAGCCCCATTAAAGTGATATGCAATGAGAAGTTCATGCACCATTTAAGAAAGCATTCTTGACGTCCATTTGCCATAATTTCTAGCCTTTGCATGCTCCCAAGGCAATGATAGTTCTTACTATTGCCATTTTAGCCATCGGATTGAAAGTCTCCTCATAGTCAAGGCCATACTGCTGTGCATACCCATTTGCAACCAGCCTGGCCTTATAGCATTCTAACGAACCATCTGACTTGCACTTAACCTTGTACACCCATTTGCAGCCAATGGGGACTTTTCCTTTAGCCAATTCAACCAATTCCCATGTCTCATTTTTAGCCAAGGCTGCATACTCCTCATCCATGGCAGCACACTAGTTATCATCTGTAATTGTATCATCAAACTTTGTAGGTTCTTTGTAACGTGTCACACTAGCCATATATGCATAATGGCGGGCTGAATAACCACTGTATATAAACATGTCAACTAGCTTTTTGACTCTCTCAGATCTCCGTGATTGTGGCTCACTCTAAGCTTCCCTCTCATGAGGTGGTACATAACGACTGTAATGACTCTCCCTTGCTCCAGGCATCATAATAGATGGAATGCCCAACTCACTATCCAAACTATCACTGTTGCTGGATGACTCATAACCTACTGTAAGTGGACCTGTCACATCCTCAAGCATCTTTTCTTTTCCCTTATCCAATCTCCCCTCACTATCATATTTGTGTCAGTGGATGTAGGAGTACAAATATGCAAGCGTCCTGACCAAGGACTTACTGTAGGTGACCCATCACCTGTAGGACCACTCATAGATGTACTCACTGTAGGTGTATTTTTAGCATTACTAGTGCTGGCTGATCCATCAGTAGCCACTACAACCAAATTACCATACCACGATGCCAGCTCATAAAAAACATATTTGCTAATCAATGTCTCATGTGTAGATGGTACATAGCACTTGTAAGCTTTCCGATCTTATGCATAACCAAGGAACACACTCTTGATAGATTTAGGATCCAATTTCTTCCTCTTTTCATCAGGAACATGCACATATGAAATGCTACCAAATACCTTCAAGTGTGAAATGTCATGCTTATGACCATACAACCTCTTATATGGAGTTACATCATGAATCCCTACTGTAGGGATTCTATTCAACACATAGATAGCAGTCACTACTGCTTCAGCCCAATAACCATTTGGCAAACTCTCTCATTTAGCATAGCTCTTGCCGATTCTATCAATACCCTATTTTTCCTTTCTGCTACACCATTTTGCTACGGTGTATAATTGTAAGTTAAGTGTCTTCTGATCCCATGTTTAGCAAGGTACATGTCAAAGTAATTAGAGACATATTCTCCACCTCCATTTGATCTAAGACATGAAATTTTACATCTCAACTCATTTTTAGCATGCTTCTTGAAGTCCTTAAATGCATCAAACACATCATCCTTATGTTTCAGTATGTAAAGCCAAGTATACTCTGCTGAAATCATCAATGAAGGATACATAGTAACGAGCACCACCAAACAAAGCATTATGAGACGGACCCCATACATGTGAATGCACCAATTGCAAGGGTTGTGAGATATTCCATACATGTCTCATAAATGGAAACCGTGCTTGCTTTCCAAACTGACATGCATAACATACATGTCTAAAGTCATGATGCTTGAACTTAGGCAGTCCAAGCACAATCTCCTCTGCTGCATAGATCTCAGCTTTTGTACATTCACATGGTCAATCTGCTTATTCCATATCTCAACATCCCGTATAGCACCATTCATCATGTGCAAACATGGTTGCTTTTAATTTTGGAATTGACACATCAAGAGTAAACATTTTGCCATCTCTTCGGTGTCTAGCAATCAATTCGTAGCCATTACCATATTCTTCAACAAAGTATCCATCTCTATTAAATCTCACCTGCAGATTCTATTGTGCCATCTATCCAACTGACAAAAGATTCTTGGTTATTGTAGGTACATGTAGTACATCATGTAGGCTATTTTTCTTGCCATCAGGCATCAACAACGAAACAATTCCTGTGTGCTGAATATCATGTTGGATGTCATCCCAAGTACACACATAACCATGCGAAGCTACAACCATCTCATCAAACCATTCTCCATGGGGTGTCATATGATTTAAAGCCCCTAAATCAATGTACCATCTCTCATCTCTATTCTGCCTAGATACATTCTTAGACACATGCTGCATGGAAAACAATCTATCAATCTACTCATCATGAGCATCGCTAGAAGATGCATAGTGCCCATGCTGTTTGCCCTTTGCCTTCATATCTCCCTGCATTAGGAAAAAAATAAACTCACAAATGGGCCCTTAAAAATAATATAGTTTAAGATGTGGGCCTTTTGGATTGTCCAATAGGAAGGCTAGATGTTGACATCCATGGAGGGTGAATCTTCTCTCTCCAAATCTCAGGTTTTCTATTAAAAAAAGGGGTAGTGGGGGATTAAAAAGAGGGAGAATGAATAGTACACAAAATTTGAGTTTCTTTCACCTCGTATTTCTCCCCTTTTTTTTTGGAGAATTTTCAATTTCAGTTGTTTTCCCTCTCAAGAAATCAGTTTGACCCAAAAGTTGAGCAACAGACCACTTTCCCTCTTACGAAATCAGTTTAACCCAAAAGTTGAGCAATAGACCACTTTCCCTCTCTTCTCTATAGTCGTGAATTTTCATCTCCATTGAAGCCCCTTATTGAGAGTAATTAGGGTTTTGAGCATTCTACTTACCTCTGCACTTTCTTCTCCATGCAGCTCGAGATTTTGGGCAAAACACATGTGCCCATCTCTCTTTGCATTTTCTCTTTTTTGCTATTTTTTAAATAGGGTTTGATGTCGTTTCTTACTATTATTGTTGTTTTATTGCAGAGGTTGTTTGGGGCAGGAGACAGAGGTGCTCATCTCTCTCTCCTTTCTTTCCCCCCTCTCTCTATGTGTTGTTTCTCTTTTATGTTGTGTTTTCAATAGATTTTGATGTTGGTTCTAATTGTTGTTTTCTTGCAAAGTTTATTTGGAGCAAGAGGCAAATGTGTTAATCTCTCTCTCTGTTTGGTTTTTTTTGCTGATATCTTTTCAATACAACATAATGTTCGTTCTAACCCTTGTTGTTGTTTTATTGTAGAGATCTCTCTCTCCCTCTCTCTTTCTCTCTCTATGTTTCCTCTTTTCTACTATTTTTTTAGTATACCTTCATGTAAATACTAACTCTTGCTATTGTCTTTTGCAGAGATCAATTTGGGCAAGATTGGACGGGTACTCATTTCTTTCTCTCTCCCACGTACTCAGACACTCTCTCTTTTTTTCTCTTTGCATTATCCCTTTTCTACTATCTTTACAATAGGGTTTGATGCTAGTTCTAACTTAAGGATCAATTGTTGTTGCAGCACTTAACACAAGTTAGAGTAGAGATTTTGTAGCTCAATTTATAGGTAAATCTGCCATATTTTGTGGTGCCAAAATTTATTCATTTAATTAGTGACTTTCATGTTTGATGGGATTGATGTTTTCTTATGTCCATCATTTGCAATGGGTTTTAATTAGCAATGATTCAATCTTATCTTTAGCATATCAGCTTATAGGTAAATTGGCCTTGTTTTGTATCACTTCTATTCATGCAATTATCTAGATATTTTTTGCTAAAAGGGATTCATGCAAGTATTTTTATTAAAAGGGATTCATGTAGGTGTTTTTTTGTACATGCAGGTATTGTACAAGGTTTAGGTGAAGCATATAATTCTCGATCGACTATTTTGATGTGGTGAGTGATTCCTTTGTGTTGGATGATATGGATCTGCTGGAAATCAATGGTTCAAAAATCCTCTGCTTTATTGGTCCTATGTGTCCATTTGGATCTCCATGCCAATTGGCAATGATCCATGAAACTCTTGTATCATATCATCCATATAACACACAATTTGTTGAGTCTTAGAATATCTCAGGTGTCAATCCAATGTGCCTATTAAGATTTGCATGCCATGTGGCTGCTATCCTTGTAACAACTACTCTATAATACCCACATTTCATACAATGTATTGAGTCAAATCAGACTCCTCTTCATTATATAAAATTTATTTTGGTGAAATTCTCTGAGTATTCTTGTGCTATTCTTTTCATTATATTTCATGTAAATGGTATGATTAAAGTGATGCCTTGAAATTAAATCTATACTTTTTGTTGATGTATATATCCACATGCATTTCGATATCAATGTTTATGTCTATTTACAAAAGTGTAAACATCTCTTAATGCCATGTTGATTTGTATGCCATATTGGTGATTACTGGACATACTTAAAATGCTTATTATTTAGGGGTTAATACATACTTGTTTACATATAATGCGTAGGTTATAATGCCTGAGAGCATTCTCTCAATAGAAGTACATAACACAAAAGATGAAGAAGGGAATTGGATCACTGATACGTATCATTGCTCGTCTTGGGTATATATACGTCCAAGTATGAAGCGAGCTTTCAGGGTGAAAGCATCTACAATTGCAGATGTATTAAAGCACTGAAAGGGTAAAATTTTAGCTCTCAGACAAAGGAATGTTGATTCTTCCCTTGTAACAGAGGTGTTTGTACAACATGTATTCATGCAAAAACAAATTCATATTGCACCCACTGTGCCCTTTCAACAAAACATTGCAAACAGTAAGTATTTGCAACTCATTGAGAATGAGAAATTTCATGATACCTATGTCACAACTTGTCTCATATTTACAGAAGTATACCCTTTGGATTGCTGTGAATGGCAAAATGTTGAGAGTTTCACTGGTTCTTTTAAGTGTTACCACCTCGAAATTGGTAGATTTCTCTTTGAGGGGTGTACAGCTAAGCAGCTCGCAAAGGACCTTGTTTTTTTCTATGACTCCAAGTACATATTGCCCAAGGGGAGTCGAGAATATGGAACCCTTGAGTCTATGCATATATTGAATCTCAATAGCATAGAATGGCCATTGTGTAGTAGCGACATTTTGCACATGTGTAGCACAAAAATTTTAGTAGACATATTGAATTCTATGAAGCCAAGCATCGGCTCAAAGAATGTACATCTAAGCTGGTTCATACCGATTGCAATTTTTGCACACATGTTCAAGGAATATAAGGGTTTGAGTCATACCAAAAGCACGTATGTCATAAAAAATACATTAGAGGATTATGTAACAAGGATTATAGGCGGCAAAACTTGGATATAAAAAATAACTCACAGTCCTGACACAGTGGAGTGTCGAGTCACAACAAGGGACATGGCTTTCAGGTAAAATTTTTATCTCTTAATTGGCTATTATCTTACTTTGGGATGAATCGGCTAACTTTTCTTTCCAATTATAGGTACTTTGTCACACGATAGACTTTATGCCTAGCGTTCAAGTATCGTAGATGGAGGATGCTCAAGGGTAAATGGTTGTGCCTTAATCAAGACATGCGTGAAAGTGCAGCTGTGGATGTTACTGTCATTTGTGAGGGCCGCGAGCCCCAAGAATTGCAAATGGAGAATGATTGGCCCTTGAGTATAATGCGCTAGGAAATTACAATGTTAATGCAGAATCCACCTATTAGCTTCTATTTTAAACTAGATGGTAAGAAAATTCAAAGCCGAGCTGAGAATATTGTTACTAGCGGAAAGTGTATGGCTCCACATATTTTAGAAATTATAGAGTCTCCCTAAAAATCCCAACACCATAAGTTATAATATCCAACACCTATAAATTTTTGGATTTTTTTGGCCAATAGAATATTGTCGCTTACAAACTTGCAATATTTAAAAATTATGGTATTTATACAAAATCATGCACTTGCTATACACTTTCCACATCAACACATTTACATATGGATGTAAACTTTACAAATAGGTAAGTAAAGCTATAACTAAATATCGTATGCGAACAACCCTTAATGGTTTAAAACTTAAGGTTTTTAAGGTAGAACTAGTTTAGTTCTTGTTTCATTGTTTCATTTCACACTTTCTCTTTTCATCTCTTTATATCCACCACATCCCTTCTACCTGCTATGATGGATGCTCACGCACACTTTGATGAGTGGATCCACGAGACTATCTTTGCCAACCAGGGTGATGAGATATTCTAGGTTTTCTCTAAGAAATTCAACCTTGAAAGCATGCTCTCATCGCTGGATCCCCCCCTTCAGGTTTTGTAAGACATTGTGAGCACCATTGCTACATGCACATACTCCATCAAGGGATCCGACATGACGGGTGCCTCTGGAATAGCTCATGGTATTTCAGGCAGGGAAGAATTACCAAAAAGTGGTGAATAGGTGTCTGGCCCATATGGATCCTTTGCACAAAGTATGCACTGTTCCCATGGGAAGTGCACCATGTACATCACCTTTGGATCTTGTGGAGTGTGATTGCGCATTGGCAATTTACCTCCTTGCATTGGATACACCCCTAGAGGAGGAGAGCAATGAAGATAGAACTCCACAGGTTGTTTCTATCACATACACGGGAGAAGAATCAATTGAAGAGCTCATAAATGTTGAAGAGGAACATGAGTGGTGGTTGACAGAGCAAGGATTGGCTCTCATGGTGCCATCTTCTTCAGAACAGCCACAAGTCGATAAACCCAACCTTGGCTCCTTGACACCCATTGAAGTAGATGGTGTAGAATACTTGCTTCTATCAGATGTACTGTAATACTTGGAAATGAAGGAAGAAGAGTTGTTTTCTATCCTAGTCAGGGATTCAATGGAAGATGTGATCAATTATGATTACATGGATGTGCATCCGACAATGGCAGAGATTGGAAGATATGATGGCACGAGCGTAGATACTGTGAGTGCCATCATGGCAGCACAGGAGCATATTACCTCGGTTGAAGAAGATTACCTTGTGCCAGATGCTGAATTTGAAGCACTATAGCATGATTTGTTCGGACCAAGGCCCCAGCTTTCTACCAAGGAGTTTGTAGATCCCTCTGCCTAAAGAGGTGCCTCCCTGACACATGAGGAAATGAAGATACAAGATGATTTGGAGAAGGTGAGATTTCTAACTACCATATATTTTTATGCGATGAAACTTGACGGTAGGGTGCGCCGAGTCCCCGGAGTCCACGGGTGAAATCTTGGCAAAAAATGATGCCTGCAACTGCCCTGCCCGAAGTTTGGCGTTTGGGGCAACTTTCTGGGCAGCTGCAAGCATCATTTTTTGCCAAGACCCAAAAAGTGGCTCCAGATGCCAGACTTTGGACAGGGCAGTTTGCAGACATCATTTTTGGCCAAGATTTCATCGGTGGACTCTGGGGGACCTGACACACCTTACCGTCAAGTTTCATCGCTTTTTGATACCTCTAGATTAGTCGCTAAATATATTGTTTGATTTGACTTTATCATTCATGTATATAGATGAGTTTGCATCAAGGCAAGGAGGAGCTTGACATGCGGATCGACGGAAGGATTTATCTCTGAAGGAGTATATTGGTAATATTGTTGTGATTTGGTGGTCTTTGATAAGAAGTGCTCACCAGGAGAGCAAGAAAGAATCATGAAAATTCGAGCTTTGACCAAGTTTGGACCTTTTCGAGTGATACCTGTGACATCTAGCTAGAAGAAGGTGGTGCTAATCAAGCGGTCAAAGCTTCTTTACTTGTTTGACCAAACGCGTGGTGGAGCAATGTGTGTGCTTGCTACATTAGGCGAACTCGCTAAAGTGTTAGATCCATTTCTCCTGGAGAAAGAGCTAAAGGGGGAGCGCATCATTTTTGAAGCAAAGAAGGAACTTATATTTTCATCAGAAGTTGGCCCCTCCTCTCCACCGATGAAAAAGCCAAGGAACAATTGAGAGTTCTTGTTGGCTATCGACTTTTTGTATCTACCATCACTAACAGCCATCACATGTATTTTTCTTGATGAACATAAGATACTTTACTTTGTCCTTACAAATAAATATTTATTAAATAAATATGTGGTTCGTATAAGTGTGACAATAATGTGTGGTACGTGAATGATGCATTTGCATACATTAACATAATTCAACGTGTAGTACCGCACTTGCGATTGTGTAAGTGTGACGATAATGTGTGGTACGTGAATGATGCATCCGCATACATTAACATAATTCAACGCATAGTATTGCACTTGTGATTGTGTATAAGCAATAACGTAACTTGTATCCGTACGTATTACTACATTTGATGAGTTCGTATGTTAAACAAAAATTAAGAGTCATGCGTTTCAAGAAACAAAACAAAAAAACTTTGTTCAATTATTTGAATTCAATACACATCGCATGAGATATTATGTATATATAAATAAATATTCCAATGTGGCAAAGTATACAAAATTTTTGGGCCTTCCAAGATGTTATAGTGCTATCACACTCATTACAAACCTTCCATCATTAATCTAGTAAACTATGGCGGAGTCCCCTGGCCGTGTCGAGGCCGAATGATAAAGTTTATATCTTTATATGTGATTGTGACACGCTTTGCATGGATGGCCGTAAGCTGTGTATCATAAAAAAAGTCGATGAGAAACCCCTCTATAGCTATTTGTAGGGCCTCCATAGCTGTAGTAGTCCACTTCCTATTGGTGGGTCATCCCACACTCGTGCCCAAAATTTTTCTATCCCTTTCAGCTCCAAGTCTTGCATGACTTCTCGAACAACCTTATGAAAAGAAATTTCGGGATGAGAAGCTCGTATCCACATTGGATTCTCCTTATCTCTCGAAGGGCGACAATGCCCGGTTTCCATCTCCTCTTCTTCTGTGGTGGTCCTTGTGCTCTATGGGGAGCACTGATATGTATGTACTTTTTTTCAAAAAAACAAAAGGGCTCTTGGCCACCTAACGAGTGCACTTGTGAAGCTTGGTCACATTTCGATACAGTTTAGTATTTTAAAAATTATCCCACACCAAAATTATGGATGGATTGATAATTGAGAAATCAACATTGCGACTACTAGCCCTTAGAAACTTCGCACCACATAGACTATACAGAGGCATCAGGAGTAAAGTATGCAACAAGAAATGGCAAATTTTTGCATGTTATTCCTATTGAAATTGACAGTGCTAATAAAAACTGTAAGTAAGAATTGAAAATACAGCAAAGATGCACAGTCAAAGTTGAGAGCGAAGGACAAGTGTAAAATTTTAATTCATATTTTAATGGTGCATACAATAGTTTTGCACTGGGACATAGTCATATGTCCAATGCACGAGGATAACACTATGGAGAAAAAGATAACATTACAAACTGTGTTCATTCCATTGGAACGAATGCATCCTTCATTGCTTGAAGATTTCTTACAAGTTGGAAGTCCTTGGGAGTTACAGTGATGCGCTTTGCATGTATTGCACAACGTTGAGCATCAGTCATCAAGTCAACTAAAAAGGCCTATGTAGCACACTATAGAGCATGAAGACATTCTTTTGTGAAGGGATCAGGTCTATCCTGACCTTGTGCCAAAAATTGCATCTTGCTTTCTGTGCGGTAGAGGTCTTGCATAATCTTGCGAACAAGTCTGGAGAAGCTCGCCTTTGGAATGATGAGATCAAAAGAGCATTGATACCTCCTAATTTCTCTCAAGGCCACTGTACCTAGCTTCCACTTGCATTTCTTGTGGGGATGGTGAGGAGGACCCTTGTGATGGAGGCTTGAGGAAGGTGGATTAGGTTGAGAAGGGGGTACATATGAGCTAGCAGATGCTCCAAGGGGCTGAACACGATATGGGGCTCTGAGCGGAAGCTTATTTGCAACTACCTTAGACCTAGCCATCTTTCTTGCACAGAGATGTGAGAACTCAATGAATAAGGTAGAAAGTGAAACCCTCTTTTATATAACCCTAAACTATGAGACTCATTCACATAGATGCACACTCTCTCTTTCTCTCTTAAACTATGAATTGCATTCACACTGAACACATTGTTCATCTTACTATCTTAGCTCTCTTCGAACCCATTTGCTGCCTTGTTGAAGCCTTGTTTCTAGCTACTTGGCATAGTTTTCTTTGGCACTTGAGGCTTCATAACGCATTCTTTTAGTGACACGATGTGATTCCATCATGTCTGCAGCCGATTCATCAACACTTTCATTTGCTCTCTTTTGCGAGAGTTTAGCTTCATCCGCTACTGTAATCCTATACCATCAAGATAGCAATTGGATCATTGGATTGCTACCATTCATCCCTCCACCATGATCAATTTTTCTTTCGTATGCACCATGCACTATCCAATGTGAATTTTCCATCCCTTGTGTGGACCAAATTTCGATGCTTCCCTTTTTTGCAAAGTATGGCCCATGTGTCTCAAGGATATGCTACAAAGACACATATCACACAAGTAAAACTATGCTCAATAGTTTATACAATTCATACAATTTTAAAATATTAACTTAGTACGCACCATGTAATGTGTGATAGAGCTTTTGCCCCATGCTTCCACCATGTTTTTGTAGAAGCTATGCATAGCATTGATAAATTCTTGCTTATCTTCATTGTTAAACACCATCTTGCGAAGTAAGGGAGCCAATTTGTTAAGACTTATCCAAACCTTATCTTTGGCCAATCTTGTTTTTCCTCCATTACTTTGATTAGGAACTGCAAAATGTAACTTTTTTCACCCATCGTAGTCTTGCGGCCTACGAACCATGACATTACCTTCCTCATTGATGGGTGCATAGAGAAACTTCCTAGCCTTTGCTCCTCCAAAGCAAGGATTTTTTGGCAAGTTACTAGATTTTCCCGATCTCTTCTCATCTTTTTCAATCGTCACTTGATGCTTGTGTAGCCCAATTTCTGATAGCACTCGCTCCATATTCCTACACGTTGCAATGGCTTCTTTTTCTAGTTGTATCCTATAAGCAAAGCAAATGTATTCATATACAAGTTTCTCCATGATTCTAACAAAAGCATGCAATGAACAAATGTGAATATGATCCAAGGGAATGTTGAATATGGGCTTCCAAGTGGGATCTTCTCTATTGCGTGTCAGTGTAGCACTTGTCACCCTTCACCAGTTCTTCTTTCCGTCCTTTCCTTCCACCCTCTCTGTCAAGCAATATAGGCATGTATTCTTTGTATTTGCACCATTGGAGATTCCACATATGCATTTTAAAATTTTCAAGTCTCCTGCAATATGCCATTCAACCAAGTATTGACCATACCCTTCAACCGAGAGCATCTCACTATGTTCTTGACGATCGATGATGCTTGGAATGCTTGTGTGCATAAAGAACAGCTGCAGCACCTCAAATGTTTCCTTAGGAACTTCAAATGTAGCGAGCCACCACACATGGCACTCAGATTGAATACTAAAGTTCCCTGGGTTATTCTTGTCGAATTGTAAAGCTCTATTCATCAGAGTTACACTAACTCTTTCAAGCTTTACTTCTTTGAGGACCTCACTTTCATCTAATTTTATAACAAACTGTAATTTACCATTACATTCCTCAACAAACCTATTGTAGTACATTACCATTGCCGACTGCACCTTGTTCAAATCTAAATAGTAATTGTTGAGTTCGGTGAACTTCACCTCATATGCATTTTTAGTCCCAACCTTTAGTGTTTCCACACATTGAACATGCACGTGATCTCCTATCAACTCCAAAACCTTTGTATTAAGTTGCCGTCGGGCCTCTATTAACTTCGAAGGTTGAGGAAGAGGCATGATTCTATTTCTCTTCAGCATACGATCAAATCCAGCCTTCACACCTTTGAATATCTTTGAGTAATTTGTTGTGCTAATACCGGCCCTGTCATAAATAGATTGTGCATCCACAGTTGAGAACTCATTTGACACATCTTTTAATGTGCACTCAATCACCTTTTCCTTCACAACCTTAAACTTAGGATTGCTCAAAGCATTTTCCAATGTACTTGCCTTCAGCAATCTACTAATACACGATCCAACCTAACCCTCACCTAGGTTCTCTTTCTGAGCTACCTTACATGCTTTGATATGTCGCTTCCACTGGCCGCTATTCACAATTAACTCATTGATTGGCTTCTTCTTTCGTTTGTGCTCCTGTATTAGCTTGCTGTTGATCTTTCTCAAGTCTTCCAATTGTGCCTTTGCCTCCTCATATGAGATACCAATGTCATAGATAGTGTCCTAAATTGAAATAATTTGATTGTTTTGTTGAATTATAGTGTCATTTAGCTGTATCACTTGTCCTATGATGAGCTGTTGTATATGAAGTTGATGCGTAGCGATCACATCATGGCAATTTTTTATGGTTGCTTAGCAAGTTGTAAATACTTTGAATGCCTGATCATTGAGCTGCCTAGTATAACCGAGTAACCCATTTTCACCCTCACATATATACTTCATCAAACTTGTGATTCCTGAGAAAGTTGGAGGTCTATTGTTTAAAGGGTCAATTGGGTAGATTCCCCCACCATCAACCCACAAATCCACATGTTTCAATCCCATTTGCCTGTAACTCTGCAAAACCTGAGGGATAACAATGGTACGCTGGGTTCTTTTGAATAATGGGGCATATTCAATCTCTACCTCAATATGCAGCTCCTTATTTTCTGTATTCATTTTACTATTAATAGAAACGGGGAGCGTACTTGGTTGTCACAAGAGGTAGAGTGGAGATGCATAGAGAGGCACACAAAGGTGCCAAGGGAAAGGAGGGTGTAAGTAATTCACTCTGTTATAATGAAGGTTGCATAAACACAGAGAAGAGGTCACAATAGAGCCATGAGAGGGTATAAATATGGGAGAAAATAGCTTAGAGGGTAGGGATGTCCAAGACTTTTTGTATTTTAGATATTTCTATTTTTTCTCCAAAAATATCTCCAAAAAACACGAGATTTGACCAGTTGGTTTGTTTTTTGACCAAAAGCTAGAATATAAAAAATCCCCAAAATATCTTAAAAGGAACTTTCAAAATTTTATTTTCCTTATTCTCGATTAAAAAATCAATTACCTCGTATCTACTAATCATTTTGCATTGAAAACGAAGCACCACATTCCTGTAACTAACTTCTTTTTGCATATAAAATTTGGTTGAAAAAGACTTCTTGAATGAGGACAGAGAGGAATCTGAGTATATCTTTGTAGATAATATAAAAAAGGCAAAACAAGATTGCAAAAATGGAGAGAGAGGAGGATTATTTTACCATGGGGTGATCACTCCTTGCCTTTAAAGCCGTTAGATCCTTGCTAGCCTTGTGCATTTGTGCCATGCCAGGCATTTTGCTGATGCTTTCCATAAGCATTTCGAGTGTCTCCTTGACCTCAAAAAGAGCCATGGCCTTTGCCGCCTCTACCACGCTGGCTAGAGTAAAGAACAGTGTCCTTGCTTTGAGATGTACTAGAACCTGTATTCAGTCTAAGCTTAACTTTCTCATGCAGTAGCAAAGTAATGAGCTCATCCCAATCAAGGGTTCAACTCTCACAGAAATAGACGTATCAAATGCTTTATACTCTTTGCCAAGTCCATTCAATGTCACTGTAATCATATCATCCTCAGACATTGAAGATCCAATAGTGGCAAGTTGATCCACTATGTTCTTGATCTATGTAGTGTAGGCCTAAATGCTTCTGCCATTCCCACACATGTTATTGAACTGTTGCTTTAGCTCAATCTTTCTTGCATGTATTACATTTCCATAATTCTTCATGAGTATGTCCCATGCATCCTTTGAGGAACTGCATCCAATAATCTGTATAACCATAGCATCTGATATACATAAGGAAAACCAATATAACACCTTGCATGGTCTCTCAGTCCATAGCTTATGAGCCCTTTTTTGATCATTTGTTGAATTTCTTTCATGTATTTCAGGTTTAGCCTCATCACCTGTACATAAGTCCCAATAACCTTTGCCAACCAAAAAATTCTTAATACGGAATTTCCATAAAGCAAAATTTTTGTTGTCCTGCTTTTCTCCCTTAATTTGAGTGATATTCTCAGTGCCTTGAGCATTTGCCATAGTTGCAGCTTAGGTATTTAGTGATGTATACAACCTATAAGTATTTGACTCCTTTTCCTATAGTTCAGGATCAAATTCTTGTTATTCGGGACAGTTTCTTGCAATTCAGGACAGTTTTCCTGATAACTTGCTTGCTACAAACTGTATTCCAACAATGAAAAAACATAGTCAATTGAGCATAAATCAAGCTCAAATCAGTGTAAAACATTCTATGGTAGTGGCAAAACATCCCAGCAACAAACTATGTCCATACAAGCATCAATGTTTATACTGTATGCAAGTAGCAGTACCAAATACAGCCAACCCACTACTATAACTAGCAGTATTTTCTTTGTTAAAACAAGAGTATTCAAATCTCAAAATGGCCCCAAAACATGTCATTCAGTCCACCCTATGCAGGAGTTGATGCATGTCCAACCGGTCAGAATATATTGCATGTATGTCAAGTGAAAATGATAAATATCCTTCCTGTAAACAATAACTAGCCAATACCCTGGTATAACTAGCAACAATTTAGTCCAAATTTTGGACTTTCAGCACTCACAATATCCCAAAAAGCATCTACCACTCAAGTGGTATGATCCACGCATTTGTCATCAACAAATAAGCATCACACATACTTCAACCCTGTAGGTATATTGTTTCCAAATTTAGGATAGTAACTAGTTCACTGTTTCCAGCCTACAAATAAGCTCCAAAATTGAGCATTTTACACTCCAATATCATGCTCAAATGCATGATAATAAGGGCATGTACATTGTTAGGATGAAAGCCATCAGTGCCTTGGAATCACCTGTTGTTTACTGCAGTAAACAGCCACTTTGCACAGGTCTGTGCTGAATATCTCAAAATCTATGAGAAATTTGAAAAAACTTTATTCTGCAAAGTTGTAGACCACATCAAAATGGTCAGGTAATGTGGGTTGTTTCTCCAAAAACCATTTCTCTTGCAATATATAGCTTCTGCAAAAAAAAAGGGCTGTAGAGACACAGTCTCCTTTGATGATGTTTTCTTTAGATCTGATGTCTTGATGTCAAATGGCCACTGCCAAGCCTTCAGGTTTCAGGCGTTCAACCTCTGATACTAAGTTGGAAGAGAGGGAGAGAGACATAGTGGAGCAGAAGATAAGCCTCAACTCATTGTTGTTCTTATTCCATTATTCTTCCATCATACTAACTAAAAGAGACTTACACACATAGGTATGACTAACCAAGGCTAATTGTGGTTAAGTCACTAACTACACCGACTTATTGAATGTCACACACATGTACAACTGTATCCAACTAATGTCAATCATACACATAAAGATAAACTGACTAAAGAGTAACATGAGCTTGATATTCTAACAATGCCCAAGTCGTCTGGTCGCCTGGACTCACCTCGCCTCATACAAATAGAATAACCCCTATTTTGTATAAGATGCTTACCAAGTGCTAACTTGCCATGAATTTTTTTCTTTAGATGGTTAAAAGGGGTAGGTTCCCTAATTGTACAAACTTTCCTTACCTACTTCTAATATATTTCACATCTTTAACAAAAAAGATAATCAAGCACCGGTGATATGCATCAAAGTCAACACCATAGGATTTAGATAATTGATGTCTTTTTGCATCGCACATGCTCCTTATGATTGAAGCATATGATTTGCATGTACTCTCACGAGTTGTCAAGTGGATGCAAGATGACATAGGTCTTTGTATGAAAGTGTTCAATGTCCAAGTCATGACAAGACCACCAACCCCACAAAGAGCCATTATCGAAAAAGCAACAAAAATACCAAGAACAAAGAGCCATGATGGAAAACCTTTGCTGAAAGAGAAAATAACCTCTGCAAATGAAGCACACATTGCATTTAAACATGTCCCACAACATAGTCATTGGCTACTCTCTCTTTCTTGGCCAAACTCTACATATGGCTCACTGTAGTTGCCACCTCAATTGTACCGATGTCTCATGTGTTACAAAGAAGTTCGCAAAATATCAAGTGTATCTCTCCACCCCAACGACTGTTCCTCTAGTAGTGAGGCTAGTAACATAATCATCCTTGTAATATCCATTTTCCATAGCCTTTGGATGTCAACATTTCTCAGTCCAAATGAAAGGATGATCGCCTCAATGTATTGCATTGGTTGTATTCATTTTATTAAAAAAGAGAGAGAGAGAAAAGAAAAGAAAAGAAAATGAAAAGAAAAAGAAAGAAAAAGCACTCACGATCACAGCAAAACAACTAGGGGTCCTCAAATTAGGTATATCCATTGATCTTGGTCGACTGGCTTTGTCCCTAGCCCCCTAGCCCTTCCACATCCCCCAACGCTGTTTAGGGCACATCAAGGGCAGGACATACCTAGGGAACTTGTCTCGCCTATGGTTAGACCTGTCACCCTGACCCATTTGCATGATTCTTTTTTCACACTCCATCTCAGTACCATTGTAATCAATAGTGGTAAGCAAAACACAAAAGCCCATGGAAAGTACACCGTACTCTTTGAACAACACAACTAGCCACTAGCTACCAAAAGTTAAGGTGTCAATAAGCTCAATTATGCTACATCGTGTTGTCACAATCACAAATGATGCCTCAACAAACCTTTGTGTGTACTTCTCCTCAACATCGACAAAAGTTAAGGTGTCAATAAGCTCAATTATGCTACATCATGTTGTCACAATCACAAATGATGCCTCAACAAACCTTTGTGTGTACTTCTCCTCAACATCGACAAATTTTCCACCCCTTTGAATCCTTGCTTCATCCACACATTGCCACGAGGAACTAGACCACGAGTCTTCTAACTACATAATAGCTAAGTATGCACATGCACTCACATAATATTTGAACCACAACCTATACACAGTTTGGGTCCTCAAGTGTAGGCTATTACTCTCAGCTTGCTTAGAGTTTGACCTGTCTCCCAAACTAATCAAACTATGTCTTGTGCACACAATAAGAAGATTAGCACCAACCCCTAGGAAGAGACCACATGAGAGGTTTTCAATTGCAGGCATTGATGACTCCAACAAAAGTACCAATAGATCTTCATCACCACTCAACTCGGAACTCTCGTCCTTTCTCATCATGCAAGCCCACCAATGAACCCTCATGTGCAAAATCCCCACAAACCAACACATGTTCTAGCCCTCCGTGCAATTCCCAACAACGAACAGCCTTATCCCCAACTCCAACAACCCAACCACCAACCACCCATGAATAGCATGCCCCCAATGACCTTCATCCGCACCACCACCAAAACTCCTCTAAGGCAAACCACATGTGTCCCTCCCACCCTCATCTTCGGTGTATGCCAAAGCCTACTACCTACGATGGTGAGTGCCATGGGATTGGTACTCATCTAGGAGGAGGGTAATGTTAACCCTCAGACAAACAAGGTGAAAAATCTAGAAAATCTAAAGCAGAAGACAAGGCCAAGGCAAAAGTAAAAGGAAGACCAAGGTGCGCCAAGAAGAATTTGGAAACACAAGAAGTGCAAAAAAGTCCTAAATCAAGGAAAAAGATGTATAGAAAAAAGTGCATGTCAACACTCTAGTAAAAGAGTGCAAGGCGCACCATGATTTATTTTAAGAGCACCGGGCTCTCACCTATGCAATTTGTAAAGGTAGATGGGCAGTAGGAAGGAAGCTAGCAAGATAGGAGGACAATGGGAAAAAGGGCCTAGCCGGCCATGTTAAAAAGGGGATAAGGGGATGATCACCCAAAAGGGATTTAGGGTTTTGTATATAAAGTTGAAAAATGAATGAGAAGCTTATTCTTATGTGTGGCCAAAAGTGGTTATCCTCTTTTTCTTCTTCTTCTTCTACTTCTTCTTGCTTGCTTGAGCTTGTGCTTGAGAGAGGGAGTGTGAGAGTGTGAGGGAGTAAGTGTGTGAGGGTGAGGGACCATGGTGGGGAAGCTCTCCATCTTCTCTTATTTTCTTCTTTTCTTTTCTCTTCTCTCGTCTTGCTTGCGGCAATGGAGCTTGGAGCGTGGAGCCTGAGGATGGAGCTCACTTGAAGCTTGCACTTGGATCATGGAGCTACCGAAGTGCTCAGAGAGGAGGCAACTTGATCGGGTATGGAGGTAAGCTCACTACATTCGTAGAGATGGATAGCGTGTTGGCTATGTGAGAGGTAGCCATTAGTGCTCAGCTTGGAACACTTGAAACAATAAACAGTCCGTGAGTCTTGGAGATTGAGCTCCTGCTCGCCACTGCACATTGGAACCTTATATGTTGTTTATGTTATGTATGAATTTATCGCATAGCAACTAGGTGCAATTAACTTCTCTTGATACAGACATTTTGAAAACTCAATATTTTGAATATTTGAGATGAAATTCATTCTTTTCAATGAACTATTCTCGTGTGGTATAGTACGGGGCCTAGTGTATCTCATGCACTAATCAAGCAAGCATCTAACAACTTAGAAATATATTACTTTATATCCAATACTATAGTTGTATTAGCAGTGATACCCTCGCCCAAAGCTTCATTGCGGGTTGTGGGATTGTCTTCCGCATGTGACATTCTCTACTTGGGGGCCATTCTCGATCTTCCTCTCTCTAAGTGCAACCCCCTCGCAGGGATTTCAGCAGCCTCTTGCTCAATATGGAGGGAAAATGGGGGAAAAGGCTCGTGGGATAGAAGGGAAGGGGAGGTGCATGTGATCTCCCTCTAAGGAGGGGGAAGAAAAAGAACCTTTTGGAATGTTCTCTCTCTCTCTCTCTCTCTCTCTTTGCCCATCAGCAGCAGGTCAAGGTGTCCTCCTCTCCTTCCATGGGGGGGGGGGAGGGAGGGATAGTGGTTTTCTGGGTAGGGGGTGGTGGTGGTGTCTCACCCCACCCACCACCCACCATCTGCATGCGCATGGCGGTGTGGAGCCCATTTAGACCTTGGACTAATCGAGGGAGCTAGGGGGTGGTAGGCCATGCAGCCTCCCCCTTATCGTAATCATCATCATCTTCACCTCTTCTTCCCTCCCTTGGCGTCGACAGGGGGGAGGAGATTGCCAAGGATGGAAATATTTTCCATTGAACTTGCAAATTTGAGGCCTTACATCTGCATAGGCCATGTCCATTATAGAAAGGTCTTACCTATTGCCTTAGGCAATGGCAGTGTCTAGTCCTTTACAGGTGGCCAAGTACAAACCAAATAGTAGAGTTGATAGCCCTACAAATGATAACCAAATTTATAGAGCTATAAAGATGAAAAACATTGGAAATCATACATATGTAATATCTCAAGATAAGATTTTGGTGGTTCTGTTCTTCGAACAACCCTTGATTTAAGTTTTACTGATTTCCTATGTTTCAATGAGGTAAACTTTGACTGGACTTCAGGCTCCTCTTGATAATGTGGCCTATTAGAGAAGTTCTTGGTGGAACATGGCTTATCAATCAACTCTATGCTATGAATTGAATTAGAGGAGAGGAAAATAACACCAATTTCTTTGATTTACCAACAACAAATAGTAAGAAGCATTAGTTGAATGCATCAGTAGTGCTAAGAAGCACTCTTACCAACAGGGCAACAACAAATCTTGAAAAGGGTTTTTCAGTGAATAAAATCACTATTTATAATGCTCAGATTGAAAAAAATGAGAATGAGTGAGCTTGAAGCTTCCTAGCTATGGCTGCCAAGAAACCCATAGTTAGGGTTTAACAGAGATCTCTTCCTATGGTCAGAGATTTGAGGAGCCCTCTTGTGGGAGGATAGCCCACTAGGGAGGCTATCAAAGCCCTAAGGTAGCCATCATTGATTTGCCCTCAGTTGTGCACGCAATTGTACAAATCTACAGGCTACCCCAGATTGTGCATGCTTGCATTTTTTTACAATGGCATCCTGCTGCGTGGCCAATGTTGGGGTTTTGGTGCTAGAAAGGAGAACTTGATGCTAAGGAAGGTTTCTCTTGAAGAAATGGGAGGTCGATATGCCTTCTTTTTCTCACACGAGCTCCTCAAATGGAGATAGGTACTAGCTAGCTATGGAGGTTGAAAGACCAATATGAAAAAATGAAGATTTTCTTGTGCACTTAGGTTGAGCTAAGGTTTACGGAACCTAAAGGGATCAGAGATGGCTCTGATACCATGTGGAAAATCAGAGTTGGAAGTATGAGAGAGTGTGCACAAGAGGGAGAGAGAGAGCTCAAGTACAAGAATAAGATCTTGCTTAGTAAGTTATTCAAAGGTACAACTAGTACACTCTCCTCTATTGTGAAAGTGACCTTTAGGCAATTTATATAGCCTCTGGAGAAGTTCGGGTTAGGGTTTCCCCTTGCTCCCATGTCCTCCAGTTCATTTACACCTAGCTACCCTTATCCTCTCCAGTATAAGGAGAGCTCACATGCTTGCTTCTCAACAACCCTGACCACACACAGCTATGTTTTGCACACAGAATCGTCCTCGACGATGGTCTTCACCAAGTTTTGGACACTCTCTTTTGAAGTGCCTAGGTTCATTGTAGTAGAAGCCTCATAGGTTTTGGTCATTTCTTTGTGTAGGAACAAAGTCACTAACTACATTCACCTTTGGTTTCTTCCACTATTCTTGACCTTGTCCTTGTACTTTTTTAAATTGGGCTTTTGTCGTTCCCTGGTTTGGTCTTTGTAAGACCAAGATCTATTATTCCCGGATTTGGACTGAACTTCTTGGGCAATGGGACCTACTCTTATCAATGTGTCTTGTAAATCTGTAGGATGCATAGATTCCAATCAGGTATTCATTGGTGGATCTAACCCATCGCAAAATTTGGAAACCTGTTGGGATATGCTCATAGTCGGGGCGTACTTTAGTAAGGAAACAAATTTTGAGTAGTATGCCCCCAAATATAGGCAAAACTGCTTTATCTTAAAGAACTCGTTCATCTTCTGAGTCCTATATGCAGGTGGCATATATCTCCCTTGCATTGCCTCTTTGAGTTTATCCCAAGTTACTGTTCTTTCAACTATGCTTGGTCCTTGCACCACTGCTTCCACTAGAGCCTATAGCTTCACCGGTCAGCTTGAGCTTGGTAATCATAGCCTGGTTTGCAAGTGCTTTTCATGCTACACTAAAGTAATCCTCCATGGATTCAATCCATACTTCAACATCAGCTTCAATAGTCTTTCCTTTCCCATCAAATTCTAGTTGTTTGATTTGTTTGAGAAGAAACTTCTTTTCTTGTGCCTCTGCCGGGCTTAGTGCTAGAACACGATCTTGATTTTGTGTTTGGGGTTATGTCTAATTTGATTAAAATTTATGCGTTAATATTTCCTTTACACATCTCTTCACAACTTGTCTCAATGCACCGATTATGATTAAATCACATATACTTCAACACTGTGCAACAAGTCATGTTATCATAAAATTCTCATTTATTCAAAAGAGGTATAAGCCTCAAGTACAATCATTCAAGAGAGATAGAAATAGGCTGGATAATTGTTCAAAAGATATATCAACACTAGGAGAGCAATTCCTTATTGGATTCTTCTATAGGACAAAGTAGTAATATGGATTTGGGCAATGGATTCTTAGGAAGTGGTAAGTCCTGGAAAGTTTAGGAAATCCTGGCTTGTGATAGCCATGATGTTTGCATCGCCCCATTATTTTAATCCTATCTGTCAACAAGACTTTGACCACCTCTTCATAGATGTAGCGAGTCTATTCTACCTGCCGACATCCAATGTGTAAGATTGAGTTCACATGTGCCTCATGGAATATGAATATCTTGATAACCTTCAAGTCCTCCAACCATTTTAGCCTCTTCAGATTGTTTTGAAGATAAGAAAACCAGTTAGCATCTATGTAGCAGTAATCTGCACTCCAATTCAAATGCCTTTCCACAAACACCAATGAAGGGTTATAGAGGCGATCCAGGATCCCCATCATGTCGATTTTGTTGAGATTTGCACTCACATCCATGCTGCATCTTTGTAAGAGCAAATGGGCTGAGGACATGCAAGCTACAGGAATCACATATGCATAGAGAGAAAGACTAGCATCTATCCATCTCTATATAACATTGTACTTGGTTTTCACTTTTATATATGATGAATGCAATATCATGATGCTTTCCCATTTCAGTTAGTGTCTTGGTCATTGTCAGTCTTATATACAAGATTGTGTTTATGAGTCCAAATCTCAATCTTGGAACCTAATTCACTTGTGTAATAGGTCGAGTCATTGTCTATGTCATCATGATCTTAATCTTCATCTTCCATCCACCATAGCATCTGTCTAGATCCCGCATCTTTTAACATGGTATCAAAGCTCAACTGAGCATGGCATTGCCTCTCCGGTCTCTTCTCACCTTTGATCATGTTTGCTGAGCTCACATTTGTTGACAAACATGGATCTTGAACACTGTTTAGCTATGGAGGCTTGAACTCATAAGCAAGAGACATGAATACTAATGACTAGACACAGACTTTCACTCAAGTGAATTAGGTTCCAAGATAGATTAGCTTGGACTCATAAACACAATCTTGAGTGGATAGAGTTACAGACTCTAAGTACAAAGTACAATAGCTAGTTTCTAATGTTTAGTCTACTTTGGAGCCTCCCATGACTTCATGTCTTCAGACAATCTATGCATGAGTGTATACCTCATTGCAAGTCAAGGTAAATTCTTTAACCAATCAGCTTGGCAAAGCTCTGGAGGATTTAGCTTTTAAAAAGACTGCTTTGAGTGATATCCATACACAAATGATTGCAGTTATAGCTTTGATGGATTCACAAAAGTCTGTGATTAAGGAGTTAGAAGCTAAGGTTGCCACTTTAGAGGAAGAGAATGTGTCCTTAACCAAGGAGAAAAATGTTGTTCTTGAGAAAATGATATAATCAACTCGTAAGCTTGGTATATGTGAGGGCCAGTTGTAGCATTCCCAAGAAACTGTAGAGTCGCAAAAGAAGTTTATTTTCCTCCTCCATCCTTGGTGATGTCTTCTTTGTTGTCTTCTATAGAAGAGCTAGATCATTTGCAACAGAAGACTAAACTATGTTATGGGTTTTTTGCCAAGGTAGAGCGCCTCTTCAGCAGCGTATGAATTGTGTTCAGGAAGATTTTGTCTACTACGCTAAATTAGTTTCACCTCCATCATCCTTCTGGATTGAGTATCAACATCAGCGCTTTGCGATGTGCATTTCCTTGAGTAATGTGGACTTAGAACCTCCATAGGATGGGTGGTAGAATGTGTGATCTATGCATATTTACTCAAACTAGTTTTTGATAGATTTTTTGATGAGTTGATCTCTCATGAGGCCCAATTATTATCTTTTATGTATATTCAAGGAGATTTGCATATCCTTGATGAGGAGGGCATGAATCTTTATGTAGGAGATGTGATTTTGCAAGCAGTCATGTATGTACATTTTGCTAAACTAACTTTGGTTGATGACTTGAGAATTCTCATCGGCAGACATTGTGATGTAGAGGCTATGATTGGCATCCTCCTTTGGAGGATGATGTTTTGTATCTTCGCCATCAATAGAGTGTCTTTCATAAGTTGGATATTTAGCCTTGAGATCCCAAGTGTTGAACCATATTGCTAACAATCTCTTATTCACTAAGGATTTCTTTTTAGCTTTTGATTTTTGATGTTCCATCTATCCATCTAATCCTCATGATATCATATCTTATTCCTTAATTTCTCATCAATTACCCTTGAATATTGCAATCCTCACATCTAATCCAGACAATATCCTTTCTTATCTTTTACCCCTATAGTTTTTTTCCAAATTCCAATTTTTACTACATGTTCATTTATTGCTAATCCTATATCCTCGCCTATTCCTATTGAATCTACTCTTGTTGTCCCATCTATTCCTTCTATTTTTCCAACAAAATCTCTTAAGAATTTTTTTCTTTCTTCCCCTTCTTTCCCATCATCATTATCCCTTCAAATATCTTCATTTTATGATTTATCTTAGCCACCATCTCCATCTAACTATATTAATGTTCCTCCACAATTAGTGGGATACTCTTTGGTATAGGAGTGATATCCTCCATCGACAACAGTGGACATCGAATGATTATTTGACAGGACCATTGGCCTATCATTCTTGGTTCTTGGGACACTCTTACGCAATGTTCTACTTCTTATCTTCAATTTGCTAGAGCACATGCTTATTCTAAGGATACTTTGGTATGCTTGGCATCTTTTTTTTTTGGTATCTTACTTTTATGCATCAACAGTCTCACATGAATACTCATAAGAGTATTCCAAACTTGATGATTAATCCTAATGAGGATGTGATTGTTGCTCAGATGGATGACCTGTATTATTTTGCATAAGCTTTTCCTACCACGTTTATTATCTTGTTGGAAAGGATGTGTTGTTTACAGTTTCTCTAGAATGTGCCTCTACATTTTGTGGATGAGAATAAGAGTCTGGAATGTCTCAAGCTGAGTATGAAGTTCAAGAAAAACTATCTTCATCGTACATAGCATGTGGACATTCTCTTGGATGTATTGATCTTTTGAATGTAAATCTTTCTCTTTGCTCTTCATTTTTTGGGAGCATGTGCCATTAGGACTACATTGTCTTGTGTCAATGTGAGTTTTGTATATGTTCTATGGTGTATATGTGGTATTTTATCATTCTTGAGTGGAGTTGAAGATGAAGATGGAGCTGATTAAGAAGTGATTGATGGTGGTTCATGATTCTATCTGATGTATGGATGCTTATTGTAAGAAAAAACCTCTTATATCCTTTAAAAGTTTGTTATGCTTGTCTGTTTCTAAGTTGTGTTAATGGATAAAGGTGTTTCCCTTTCGTTTCAATTCTTTATTAGATACAGGTTATAGTGCGGTCATGCTTGGATGGTGTTTCTTAAAGATGCTATGGAAGATCAAGCTAAGCTATATTTTGAACTTCTATTCTCTTTTTGTAAGGTCACGAGGATGCTCCTTGATTAAGTGTAGGGATATGTTGAGGGTTAAAATGACTTGATTTTTTGGCTAATTTTTCTTGTTTTTGAGGACTGAATGGTTGATTTTTTATGGACTTTATATGATGATTAGTTGGCTTGGAAGTTTTTGAGAGTGTTTTGGATAAGGTTGATTAAGTTTGAGAAGCTCATTATGGTTTTTCAATGGATATATGATGTTTTGTTGATGTCCTGGCAGTGTCTAATTGGTTCTGTTTAGCTTTTGTTTTGCTCTATTTTCTTTTTGTATGAGAGGTTGGAATGATTACTGATGGAGTTTGAGTGACAGTTTTTCAATGGATATATGATGTTTTGTTGATGTCTTGGCAGTGTCTAATTGGTGCTGTTTAGCTTTTGTTTTGCTCTATTTTCTTTCTGTATGAGAGGTTGGAATGATTACTGATGGAGTTTGAGTGACAGTGACATTGTTGAGCTACGAAGGGACACTCTAGTGGCTCTAGTAACCTTTCATAGTAGACATATCTCTTGGGAGAAGTATCCATGACCAAAGAGGGGCTATGGATGATTATTCTTGACTATTCCAGTATACTATTGAGAGATAACATGTGTGGGAGAAAGAGAAATTGAAAGATAGCCAAATCTATGCAAAATAATGTATCTATGAGTGAGAGAGACTATGAAGACTATGAAACTAGTGAAGATGAATATTATGTAATGATTTCCATTCAAATTGGTGTATTATCTTGTGTTTTGTGGTCTCTTGATGAATTTTATGAAGAATATGAAGAATGTGTTGAATTTTAGTTGTGATAAATCTGTGGGAGAATAAGCTACATGAAGATCTGAGAAGATTGGTGTTGTTTTCCTTGTTGTAGTCACATAAAATATTGTTGAGTTAGTTGCAATGGAGCTTCTGTGTAGAGATGTAGGTTGAGAGAGAGAAGAGACAAATACACAATATTTTTTTGGTACTGAAGAGTACCTCAATAATGTTTTAGATAGGTATATGTACTATGTACAGGCCCTTACAGGCAGACACGAGCACTACCCTTCATCCCAACAACCTCCCCCCAAAGGCAATGTGCCCAAAGATAGAGGAAAAGAATCAGCTAAGTCTAAGTATGTACAAAGTTGGAAAGACTATATCTATCCAATACCTATCATCTACTGGTAGTGGGCAAACCTCTTTGCTAGAAGACCCTTCATGAGAAGGTCTGCAAGGTTATCATTGGTGTGCACCTTGACCAGCTCAATGCTCTTGTTGTCAAGTACCTCTTTGATGAAATGATATTTCACGTGTATGTGTTTTTTCTTTGCATGAAAGATAGGGCTCCGTGCTAACATGATAGCACTCTAACTATCACATTGGAGGTTAGGAAACTCAATAATCCCAAGCTTAGCAACCAAACGTGACACCCGTAAGGCCTCTTTGCATGCCTCAATGGTAGCCACATACTCTGCCTCCGTAGTAGACAATACAACACACTTTTGCAGCTTGGATATCCAAGAGACAAATCCCCCTGTGAAGTTAAACACATACCCTATAGTGAACTTTCTGTAGTCCGCATGTCCAGCATAGTTTGCATTGATAAAGCCAATGACAGATGCCTTTTGCTTACCAAAGAAAATGCAAAAATCCTTTGTGCCCTTAAGGTATCTCATAATACCTTTCATTGCTTCCCAATGCTTCTTGCTAGGGGTTTCCATGCACTTGCTAACCACTTCCACTGCAAAGGCAATGTCAGGACATGTAGCAACCATACCATACATCAAACTGCCAACGGCTAAAGCATATAGAATCTTGGCCATTTTAGCCTTCTCATCATCAGATGTAGGGATGTCCTCTACAGTGAGTTTTGGAGGCAATGGAACTCTGATTGCTTTCCCCCCTCCATATTGAAACGCTGCAAAATCTTGGATATATACTCCTATTGAGATAGATAGAGTAACCACATCCATCTATCTCTGAGTATCCGCATCCCAAGAATGTGATTGGCATCACCAAGATCCTTCATGTCAAAGCTGCCATGAAGACTTTGCTTCAATGAATCCAAGGCATGAGTATCCTTGTGAGCAATCAACATGTCATCAACATATAGAAGATAATCAAGCTGCCATCTGTTGCCTTCTTGGTGTACAAGCAGTGATCAACTTGACTTCTCTGAAAGCCTTGAGACAGCATGAAAGTATCAAACTTATGATACCATTCACTTGGTGCTTGTTTCAGCCCATACAGACTCCATTTGAGTTTACAGACCATCTTCTCTTTGCCCTTAGCCACAAAACCTTTAGGCTATTGCATGTATATGTCTTCATGCAGATCACCATGTAAAAATGCAATCTTTATATCCATTTGTATGATCTCCATATCCTCAACTGCAACCAAGCCCAATATGGTTCTTAGAGTAGTCATCTTGACTACATGAGAGAAGATCTCATCAAAGTCAATTCCATGTTTGTGCTTGTACCCCTTTGCAACTATCCTTGCTTTGTACTTTGGCGAGGAACTAGAAGTGACCTTCATCTTGTAAACCCACTTGCATGGAAGGGTTTTCTGCCCTTTAGAAAACTACACCAAGTCCCAAGTAGCATTCTTTTCAAGAGATTCCATCTCTGATAGCATGGCCTTGAACCACTTCTTACTATCTGGTCTAGTCATTGTTCCTTGAAGCATGACGGTTCACCACCACGATCTGTCAACATGACATAATCTATAGCATATTGCGCACTACGAATACACCTATTTGGCTACCTTGAAGGTCGATTTGACCTACATAGCTAAGGTTCTGCATTTGCTTGGCTGCTAGGCTTGCAAATTTGCATTTATAGGTTGTTATCCTGAAATAAGGGCCTATAGTTCTGCATGTGCTGGTTGCTATCCTGAAATTCCAGCATGCTGTCCTAATAGTTCACACTCTCCTAACTGCATGTTTTCAGGTTGAAACTGTGGTGTATCATGGGCAATATCTTGCAGGTCATTTCAAGCACCATTTCTTGCATTTTGAAGAGTATTCACAGCAGGTATATGTTGTTGTCGATTGGGCATAACTGCTGTCCAATGGGTACATCCTCCCTGGAAACAACCCTTCAAACCTCCTCAATCTTTATGGGATGCTTATGCATGTGATCTGTATAGAATATGACATCATTTCTATGTACTATCTTTCTCTTTTCGAGATCCCATAGTCTGTACCCCATCTCACCCTCATTACCGTATCCTAGGAATATGCATTTACATGACTTTGGTTCCAATTTGTTGTGCTCTTGTTTCCTTATGTGTACAAAAGCCTCGCAATCAGACACTTGCAAATGAGCATATAAAGGTGGCTTGCCCGACCACTCTTCCTGAGGGACTCTCCCCCCCAAAGACCTATTCAGATCTATTAATCGAATGAACGACTGTCATAATAGCCTCTACCAAAAAGCCATGGGGTAATGCATCATGAGATAGCATGGTACGGACCTTGTCATGTATGGTCCGATTCATGCACTCTGCAACTTCATTTTGGGGTGGATTATGAGGGGCAGTGAGCTCCCTCTTTATCCCTTTATACTGTCACAAAGTGCTTGAAAAGCCTTGGACACATACTCCCCACCATTGTCAGAGTGAAGACACTTAAGTGTCTTATCTGTCTAATTATCTACGAATGCCAAGAATTTTTGAAACCTATCAAGTGCTTTGTCATTTCTACAAATAGGGTAAAGCCATACCTTCCGTGTAGCATCATCGACAAATGTGACATAGTATTTCTTTCCTTCTAGAGATAACCCTGGCATTTAACATACACAAGCAAAGATTTCAGTGAAAGAGACTTTTTATGAGATGTCTGCGCATGCTTACCATAAACACAATGATCACAATGCTCAAAATCAGCATAAACAAAGACAAGGCAAGTAACCCAAACGAGAAAGTACTTTCATTCTTGTTTGACTCATGTGTCCCAATAGGCCATGCCACAAGGAAACACTTGGTTGCTTGGTCACAACAATAACATGGTCACGCACACTAGATACATGGAGAAGATACAAAGTATCACTCTTTGAGCCTTTGGCAATAACCCTAGATCCTCTGCAGATCTTCCATTTCCCATCACCAAAGGTGGTATGAAATCCATCATCATCTAGCTATCCAGTACTAATCAAGCTCTTGTTGAGCTGTGGTACATGCCTTACATTCTGAAGAGTGAAGATAGATCCATACTGAAACTGCAGTTACTCATTGCCAATGCCTGCAATGTCACATGCATAATTGTCCCCAAGATGGACAACACCATGTTGACCTCTTGTATAGTCTGTAAACTACTCATGTTAAGGGGTGACATGAAAAGAGGCACCTGAATCTAAAATCTAAGTATGCATGTCATCATCTGTATCTGCAATCAAGGCATGTGCACTAAAACAAGAAGAGACAAAGAGTATATCATTCCCATTGTCGGTCTCATGGGTGACTACATTCACCTCTTCAATCTTTACACTGCTCTTCTTAGCAGGCTGACAGTCTTTCTTCTCTTTCTTGCTATCATCTGTCTTCTTGCCCTTCCCTTTCTCTTTCTTCCATTTATAGCAGTTACGTTTGAAGTGACCCTTCTTGCCATAGTGATGGCATTCAACATCTGTCAAGACCTAAAACAGGCCTGACATTGGCCCTATGCACTAGCTAGGCCTCTCTATACTCAAAGAACACAACCTCTTGGCCTCACGGCCAAGAGCATATGAGGAACAAATTGCCCTAACTACTACCATGAATCTTGTGTTTGTTTTAAATTGTAGTCCAATGATTAAACCCCACACTCCTCAAAGGGAGTCCTTACACATAGATTGGTATAAAATACCTCGTAAGCACAAACAAAATGAGGCACCCTTTTGGTTGAATGCTGTGGCCCCATTGCAACTCTCCTACACCGGGGGGGATTATCCCCTTGATGCATCGCTAACACAAATAACACATGCATCACAAACTCCACTCTTATTTAAATGATCCAAGAGATAAGATATTTTCTCACTTAACAATTTCCCAAGGAACCCAAACGCCTAGACCTACAACTTAGGTGTCTCACAACTCAATGTGGGTCATATGTATAAGAAACCGATTGCAATGCACCCAAGAGTTACCATGTGATATGCACAATGTGATTTGAATGCCATAGTGCCCAAATATTTTATAAATCAGCATTGTGGAGTACAACAAACATTTCTTTCAATGATTTCAGCCTATACGTCATGCTTCGTTGCTAAGGGTCATCAACCACGAGCATCCTTGTGCTGATTAATTGCTTTAACTCAATTTATAAATATCCTATATGGTATGCACAAACAAATGGATCAAAATTTCCAATGTTCTCAGCAACTAACAAACATCAAAACCCCTCTTTCCCCCTACTGTTTAGGTTATGCATTGTTGATAGGTGTAAAGAGCGGTTTTTTCATGTGTTTTTCTTATAAAAGAGGTAAAAATGGACTTTAACATGGATACACTAATGAATAGAGGCTTATCCCTCATGATCCAGCCATGCCATATATCCCATGAACATAAACCATATTTTTCCTTGATTTTCTAGCGCATAAAACTAAATTTCTCCATTTTTTCATTTATCTAGAATTTTTTTTTGATATTTCTAATTTATGGGTTGAGTTGATCACAATTACTAAGCATTGATTTTATATTCATTTATATTCCTTATGAACCCCAAAATCACAACAAAACCCCCAAAATTTATCATTTTCATAAAAATCGCATAATTGCGTGTTTTTATGTAAATTATTAAATCACTAAATTTTTTGGTTTTCTTCAAGATTTCTAATAAAATTCAGCATTATCAATCAAACGAATCCATTTACAAACAATTTTATCAAACATTTTCATAAAACGAATAAAATGAGTGCTTACGCATAGAAACCAAGATTTTGGAAGCGCGTAATTAATGGTTGGGAGGCCAGTAATGCTCATTTTCTACCATCTACTGATACTCTCTCCAACTCTAATCTACGATCTACTCGGTTGTGGTACCATTATTTCATTAGTATCTCGCATCCAACTCCTTCCCTTTCTTCCATAGATCCATGCATATGAACATCCCTCAAGAGGAGAGAGAAAGGTTAGATTTTCATCTTCTTCATTAGGCAGTCATTGTGTGATCCAAGACCGGCATCAGAGAGTGAAAATTTGAAGAAATCCAATGCTTATCTCTGCTGAATAGGTTGCTTATGACACCTACCATAGCCCCTCCACCAAAATCATCGCCTTGAGGGGAGGCGCCACGTTCTAGATGGCACCGGTTTTGAAACAATGTGCGCCCCCCCCCCCCCCCCCCCCCCCCCAACCCCCCAAAATCATGAAATTTTAAGGGGGCCTTTGTCCCCTCCCCAAAAGGGCATGCCCAAACTTTAAAAAATCTTGGCCATTTTGGCCTTTGCACCGTTTGGCTTCTTGTCTCTCCCATTCGACTTCTGAATTGAGTTCTGAAAAATCCTGCATAATCTGCTCAACATCCCGAATGGTTGAGAAGCTCTCTCTCTTCAATCCGATTCTTGAAAAATTTATTGAAAATATGTAACCACCACAACGGCCGAAGTTTTGCATTTCCATCTTCCTTGGTCTCTAAAATTTTCACATATTGGGCTTCTTTCTCGCACTTCATATGGCTTAAAAAACTACTCTCAATATCCTTACCACGTGATTTATTGCGTCCCTTGCTATGAAATTTTCCTTTCTATTGTGATGTGCCTCTAGTATGCAAAGCACTGGAAGACTTACTAGATGCATTGTTCTGCCAATTCATTTCTTCCACGAGTAGAGCCCTCTCTACATCACCATACAAAAGCATAGCATTAGAATTTCTCATAGCAATCCTGAATGTATCCTAGCTCTCAGGTAGAGTGCAAAGCAGTAAGAACGTAGCTTTAAACTAATCATCAATATTGAACTTCAAAGTAGCAAGCTGGTTGAAAATGGAGTTAAAATCATTAAGGTGAGTAGACATTGTAGTACCCTCTTTCATATGCAAATCCATGAGTTTTTTCAACCAGTAGACTTTGCTTGCAGCACTCTTGTGGGCATACAATTCTTCCGGTCACTTCCAAATGTCATAATCAGAATCCAACCCTTCAATGTTAAACAACAAGGCATCAGAAATTGATAGCTCAATGGCTAGGGTGCAAACTTATTCAGCTCATCCCAGTCATCCTACTCTACATCAACTGATTTTCTTCCCTTTACTTTAATCAACTTTGCTTGTTTCAAGATATTATAGCACTGCTTTTGCCAAACTCAAAGTTGTGTATTCCTTCAAGCTTCTTGATATGCATAAGATGATTGCCACTGCTGCTAGCCATGATTCACAGCCAAAGAACTATATGATAGTTAATACCAAGTAATGGAAGCTCCAAAATCCACTCAGTAGTATGTTAGGAATATCCCCAAGTATGTAGCAACAAGAACATACATCAGTTCATTGCCCAAAATGCATCAAAAGCATTCAATGACAGTAAACATACCAATTTCCTGACAAAAACAAAGTGAAGTCCTGAAATTCCTAACAATATAGGTGGCTATCCTACAATTCAGGAGTGCAGTCCTGACATTCAAGAAAAATATGTCCTAAAAATTCAAAACTCAAATAACCTCTCAAACTGACTGAGATTGAGCTCCAAAGATCATGCAAAACTACTAGTTGCAAAAATACCTTACAAAATGTCTATCCCTGAAGCTATCAAATTGAAGGAGTAGCTCAAACAACTTTTAGATAAGGAGTTCATTCGGCCTAGTAGTTCACCATGGGGAGCTCCTATGTTGTTTTAGAAGAAGAAGGATGGAACGCTCTGGCTATGCATCACCTATGCAGGACTGAAGCAAGTAACCATCAAGAATAAATATCCTATCCCAAGGATAGATGAGTTCCAAGGGGCAAAAATCTTCTCAAAATTTGACTTAAGATCGGGGTATTACCAAATCTGCATCAAGGATCATGCTCCTCCTACATTCAATAGGCTAATGCAAGATATCTTTAACCATATCTTGACATGTTTGTACTTGTTTTATTTGATGGCACCCTGGTCTACTCCAAGGAAGAAGATGACCATGATCCTCAACTTCTCATTGTCCTTAAAATCATGAAGATGCACAAGCTTTATGCCAAAAAGAAGAAGTGTGCCTTCCTCAAACGATAAATTGAGTACCTAGGCTTCATTGTATCAGAAAAGGGAATCTCTGTGGATCCTACAAAGGTTAAAGATGTACAAGAATGGCCCCCACCAACCGCTATTAAGGAAGTGCGTAGCTTTCTTGGTCTAATAGGATGGTATAGAATCTTCATCAAAGATTATGCCTTAGTTGCGGCACCCCTCACAGATCTACTAAAGAAGCAGGTTGCCATAGTGTGGACAGCCACTAAACAAGCAAGCTTTGACCAACTCAAACATAGCTTAGTGACAATGCCAATTCTGAAGCTCCCAGACTTGAGCAAGGAGTTCAAAGTTGTTATAGATGCCAGCTCACTTGCATTAGGCCCTGTACTAATGCAAGAAGGTCATCCCATGGCATATTCCTCAAGGAAGTTAAAAGCCCATGAGAAAAATTATGCTACTCATGACTTGGAACTATTGGCTATCATTCATGCCCTCAAACTCTGGAGGCACTACTTGCTCAGCAACAAATTCTCATTGGTCACGGATCACAAAAGCCTCAAATGGATCTTCTCCCAGGCTGACCTCAACATGCGGCAATGCCACTGGATCGAGGTGCAATCAGAGTATGACTTTGAAATCAGATATAGACCTGGCAAGGAAAATGTGGCCGCTGATGCCTTAAGTTGTAAATCATTCCTCAACTCTCTCATTATGGAGGAACCTTTGACGGCCGGATCACTAGCCACCATGGTGTCAATGCCAAGCAACCCTATCCTCGAATTGGCTAAGGAAGACTCTAAACATGACCCACGATATCAGAAAATGATAAAGGAGATCTTAGAAAAGGACCAATGTTCTAAACTCAAAGTTAAATACCAAGAGTACTTTATTTATGAAGGCTTAGTCTACTTTAGGACAAGACTATGTATTCCTTCGAGCCAAAGACTTAAACAACCGATACTTTGGAAAGCACATGATTCCCCTTTCTTTGGTCATCCAAGATACACCAAGACTCTTAACATGGGCAGAAAGAGCTATCATTGGGAAAGAATTAAGGGAGATGTACTCAAATATATAAGGAATGTTTGCCTTGCCAACACATCAAGGTAGAGCATGTCAAGATGCCTAAAAAGCTACAACCCCTTGACATCCCTTAGATGAAGTGGGGATTTATCAACATGGACTTTGTCGTTGGGTTACCTCTAGTTCCAGGTGGGTACAACTCAATTATGGTTGTAGTAGATATGCTCACCAAGGTTGCACATCTCATCCTAGTAAAGACAAATTATAAGGCTTCAAATATTGCTAGACTGTTCATTAAGGAGATACATTAAGGAGATATTCAGACTCCATGATCTACCCAAAAGGATCATTAGTGATTGATCGAGACTCCCTTTTCACATCTCATTTTTGGAGAGGGATATTTGAAGCTATTGGGACTCAACTCTATTTTAATACGCCCTATCATCCTCAAACTGATGGCCAAATAGGAAGGGTCAATCAAGTGATTGAAGGTATGCTTAGAGCATATTGCCATCACAAACCCAAGAAGTGGATCCAATATCTACCCTTGGTGGAGTTTGCCTACAATGCTTCCTTCCAGGAAATTATTCAAATGAAACCTTTCCAAGCATTGTATGGGCATGATTGCAATTCTCCATTAAATTTCTCAAACCCTACCTTAAGGGTAGAGGCTTCCAAGAAGATGCTAGAAGAAATGGATGAATAGGTTAAGGCCATTAGGCAAGACATCAAAGCCGCCAAGGATAGACAGAAGGCTTGTGCAAATTTGAATAGGCAAGAGCGCTCTTCAAGGAGGGGGATACAGTTTTCATTTATGTACGACCCAAGAAGAGTTCCTTATCCTTGCGAGAATTTAAAAAGCTTATCCCAATGTACTGTGGGACTTAGAGGATCCTCAAAAGCCTAGGACCTAATGCTTACAAACTTCAACTCCGTGAAAATGTAAAAGTTCACAACGTATTTCATGTTGGTCTACTAAAGAAATATGTGCCTTCTCCTAGACGTGTACTGAGTGATCAACAAATTGTAATGCCTAGCCAAGGATTCCTTGAGCTAAAGCCAAATAAAATCCTAAATACTAGGGAGAGACAATTGAGAAGTAGAACTCTTAGGGTATATCTCATCCAGTGAAGGCACTACCCTGAAGAAGATACTGGATAGATGAGAATGCTCTTCATCAACAATACCCACGGTCTCTCTTGAGATGAGGACATCTCGATTTCTCTAAGGGGAGGAGGATGTAATACTTCCTCGCAATTAAAAATTAGTTGGTTAGTTTGAAAGTTAGTTAGTCAATTAATAAGTTAGTAAGGTTACTAACTAAAGACTAACAAAAGTAAAAACTAACTAACATTAATAACTAATAATTTTTATTTAATTAAAAATATTTTTAAAAATGAGAGTCACATTTTGACATTTTTCTCGGATTGACAAGGACTGTAGCTACCCTTCACAGAAGTTACAACGTGAACGAGAGTTATGAGCCATATAAATCACTAGTGTTAATGTGTATAGCATATGTGGACATCGTGATTGTAGTTTACAGGCAATAAATAACACTTCGAACAGGGAGAAGGAGAAGGAATGATCTGGAAGATTTTTAAACAAGTGTCTTGGAGTTTTACCCCCTTTCCGAGCCAATGGAACTATTAGAATTGTGATTTCAGCATCAAACTGCTGATTCAACCAAGATCCCCTCCATAAAGAGCTCTTCTTCTTAGCCACAACCCTTCTTCTCTTGTTTAGCTATAAATATGAGGCATGGGGAGTAGTTAGAGAAGCACAAGGAGACCCCGAGAGGCTGCAAGAGAGAGGTAGAGAGAGTAAAAAATACGGATCTAGAGCATGGCAGGAGCTATGGAGAGGGGGGGGGGGGGGGGTTAAAGTCCCAAAGGGCACCCCCCCTTTGGTCTTAAATTTGTCCACCCTTTCAAATCTTGGTCCATTTTTGGCCTCTTTCTCGTTTCAGCCTCTGAAAAATCCTGCGCGTCCATCTCGACATCCCGCATTGACTGGCAGCTCTTGGTAAACCATACAGCAGTCAAAAAAATTATAAAAAATCCACTGTCGCTCGGGCACCTTTTAAAAGCCGTCTTTCACTTGGTACTTAAAATTGTCGTAGCTGCAGCCACCGCCTTTGATGTTAAATATTTTTTCCCTAAATTCTGAATTTTTTGGCAAATTTTAGGCACATCCCGGGCTCAAAACTCCACTCTCATTGGCGACCACGGGATAGGGCGTCCAGCCCATCGAATCCCACAACAGATCTGCACAAAACAACCAAAGGAAGCATCAAGCTCATACAAAATAAATACATATTAAAACACATCACAATGTTCACCCTACCCCCTGACAAAACCAAGGCATGAAATCCACAAGGAGTAGGCCTAACATAATTTGATAGAAGGTCTGAAGCTAGTCACTAATGGACTGCTCCAACACGGCCAAACTAAAAAGAACTATCAAAGAAGTCGCCCTAAGTGGTGGTCTGAACTACCTACCTAACTAAGAACAACACAATCAGGAGCTCCTACTAGGCGAGGACTCCTATAATCTGATCAAGAAATATTGTCTTTTAGCACATTTCTTCTTTTAGGTTTTTATTCCCCCATACTCGGGCATGTAAAAAGGAGGGAGCTGAGCATAGTGACCCAAGGAGAACGTGGCATCAGCCTTGGGTCCTGTCTCGATACCCAAGAACCTACCAAGCCCTCGTGAGGTGACACTTAATCCTTTTTTGATGCTCACTTTTGTTTTCGCTCCAACCTTCCTTACTTTCTTCTTTTCCAGCGAGATGCCACCCCTAGGAAGACAAGGCATCGGCCTCGGACTCGTCCCTAGGAACCTACCAAGCCTTTGCAAGGCGATGATCAACTGCTTATAAATTTTCCTATCTTTTCTATTCTATTTTTATAGGGGTTAGAACCCCTTTTTACACACCTTTGTATATATTTATTCTCTTTGAGATATCATCATCATTTTTCTCTGGCAGGCTTCTCTAACTGCCTCACAACTAACAAGAACTCCTAGAACGGCTGCCTAGCAGGCTAGCAGAACAGGGGCACTAGAATTGCCTTCTGAAACAGGTCTTTCGATGCCTAGAAATGTCTTTACATGAGGCAACGACTACTCAGACCTCCCCCAGATAGTCCTAACCTAAACCTGGGACTTCATGCCGTGGACGCGGGTCCCCAATCAAGAAAGAAAATCCCTGACAAGGACACAGACACATATAGCATAAAAACATGTTACTCGTAAAGGAGAGATATCACTTGAATAGGGCCACGAGAAGTCTCCGCACGACATAGGCTCCTTCCAAGCTCTTCTTTAAACCTGTCTAGCAAAGGACTAAAACAAGAAACCAATAACCGCACCCGTACTAAATAGACCACTGGCCCTCTTGGCCTAATGAAATAAAGCATTTCACTAAAAAAACAGATTGGCCTTCTTGGCCTAACAAGATAAAACATTTAAAACCTCGCAAAACTGGCCCTCTTGGCCTAACAAAATCAAATAGAATAGCACCTACACATCCCTCCCCAAAATAGTACAGATATACAATAATATGCTCCTTTCCAAGGAGGAAAAATAGGGCTCACAGCCCTAAGCTAAATGCATAAGATTATGACCCATCCCTCCTGCATATATAGGAAGAGGCGTACGCATAACATGTTGTCTAATCAGCCTATGGGTCCAGGATAACAACGGTAGATGGGTCTCGGCTACTCTTTGCATCACCCATATCAACCATTGCCTACCATATATTGCATGCTCTGATAACATTCCCCACAAGCGACCGGCTCTTGTCTCATTATTGATAGCAATATCCAAACTAGGACCACAGTTGAAGAAAAGGTCTTCTTCATAAGCAAGGTTTGCCAGTGAATCCGCAAACTGATTCCAGTAATGTGGAATCAGCTGAAGAGACACTCTCTCAAACTCCTCAAGTAGGGTCATGGCAGTTCGATGATATATACAAAGGATGGGATTCAGCACTATGTATGTCCCATCTAGCTGATTCAAAATCAACAGGGAATCCCCTTTTACAATCGCCGAATACCACCTTGTTGGGCAATATGCAATCCCATAATCAAGGCTTTATACTCCGCCATGTTGTTAGTGAATCCTACCCCAAGATAAGCAGCTAACTTCATCGTAACTCTACGTCAGGGATCTCGGATTACTACTCCAACACTCCCCTTTTTATTAGGGCCCCTAGATGCCCTGTCAAAATACAATGTGTATGTCCACAATGGGTTTACACAACGTGCCATTACGAACTCTCCTATTCGTAATTATGATAGTCAAAATTTAGCATGTTTAGAGGATGAATTGACGGGTCCATCCCACCTTCTTCATTGAACTCAACAGGGATACTTGTCAACATTCGTAAACAGTGATGGCAGAAGACTTTGATCTCCCACACAAAGGTTCCGTCTTCTTGCTCAATCACTTTGTATCCTTTGCTCCACCAGATAAGTTTCCCCTGATGGTATCTCTGCTCCAGATATGGGTGCTCCAAATAAGGAATTAACCACCCCATCAACCAGCTTTAAGCTCCTTTGCAGGTCTCTAATCATCCCCAGCATGGACCTGCAATGCATTTTTCCATGTTAGCATGCTTAGAAATAATAAGGTTTAATCTTATTAAGATTAACCTTATTTTTAAATTCTACTCCCTACAGATTAGCTAGTAGAGCCGTAGACCTATTTTTCCCTATCCTAACAATCTTGTAGGGGCCATCCCATCTAGGTTCCAGCTTCCCTGGAAATAGCTCCCTACACGCATCGTAGTACAGAACTAATTGCCCTTTTTTAAAGGTATACTTCTTTGCTTTAAGGTCGTACAACTGCTTCATCCGCCGTTTAGCTACCTCCTGGTGTAATAAGCTCTGCAATTTCAGTTCATCTAGGTAGGCTATGGTCGTAAACCGTCCAAAGAGTGAATCCTCATCTCCCAAAGAGTGGTTAATTGCAAACCCTATGGTTGGCAACTCGATTTTGAGGGGTAACACACACTCTTCCCCATAAACTAATTTAAATGGAGTGTGGCCAGTAGCTCGCTTGAACGTTGTATTGTACGCCCATACTGCCACATATAACTTCCTGTCCCAGTCTCGTTTCTTCTCAGAGACTATTTTAGACAAGATACCCATAAGCTGCTTATTAGTACTTTCGACTTGCCCGTTGGCTTGCGGATTATAGGGGTTCATTTTGTTGTGCTTGATTTGGCAAGCTTCAGTTAGGCTTTTGATCACTTTATTCAAAAAGTGGGTTCCACGGTCCGACACTTGTTCCTTCGGTGGAGCAAAACGGCAGATAATTTGCTCTAAAAGGAAACTTGCAGTCTCTTTTGCATTGTCCAACCTCATCGCCCGCGCTTTTGACCATTTTGTAAAATAATCAGTTGCTACTATAATGTACCTCTTCCGAGTAGTAGACAACGGGGTGATAGGACCCACAAAGTCAATGCCCCACTTCTCAAATGAAAGGATACCCATAATAGGCGTAACTGGGCGTTTTCTATTCTCTCCACTGTCATGTCTTTGACAGGTATCACATCTCTTAATGTACTCAAAGGAATCTTGGAAGATGGACGGCCACCAATATCCAGCTCTTAAAGCTTTCTGTGCCGTCAATCGCCCAACGAAGTGCCCTCCACATGCAGAGTCATGGCACTCTTCCAAGATGAAAGGAACCTCGTCAGGCATCACACATCGGTGATAGATATCATCAGCACCTTGCCGATATAGTGTTCCTGCAATCAAGGAAAACCTCAAAGCCTGTTGTCTAATTTTTCTCTTTTCAGATTTTGATAAACCAGCTTTAGTCTCTCCTGTTGATAGATAATGCGTAATAGCAGCATACCAAGATGGGATAGAAGCTGTATCAATTTTAAACATTTCTTCAATATCACTTCCTTCAGCCAAAGTCTCTTTCGGCTCCTCGAAATCCACAAGGCATTCCACAATCCCCTGCAACCTCGGTGGCTTACTCTTAATCTCATAATCAAACTCCTGCAAAGTGATTAACCACTTTGCCAAACGATCAGGCGGTTGCAGCTTGTTCATAAGCAATCTAAGCCCTTCCACCTTCGTATAGAAAACTACCTTCTCATAGAGGATGTAGTGCCTGAATTTTTTAGTCCCAAAGACCATCGCAAGGCACAACTTCTCCATGTAGGTGTAGTTGATTTCTGATATGCCCAATTTTCGACTAGTAAAAGCTATCGGATGACACCACTTTTCCTCCCAAATTTGGGCTAAATAGCATCTGATACTATGCATGGTGGCTACTGAAAATATGTAAAATACATCGCCTCTTTTAGGAGCTTTTAAAATTGGTGCTTTTACTAGCTCTTGTTTCACATCCTTGAAAGCTACCTTACAAGGGTCACTCCATACAAATAGACAACTAAAGGATAATAAGTTCGTTAATGGCAACGTCCTTTCTGCCAAGGCATTTATAAACCTCCGATAGTACCCTATCGATAACAGAAAGCTATGTACCTCTTTCGGAGTGCATGGTGGACTCATAGCAACTATAGCCTTGATCTTTTTAGGGTCAGTTGCGATCCCTACTGAACTGACCACATGGCCTAGCAATAGCCCATTAGGCACTCCAAAGACACACTTCCATGGGTTAAGAGCAATACAAAATTGTCTACTGTGCTCAAAGTACTTTCTTAAAATAATCAACATCCTTTCCCTTACAGTGGCTACCCCCAGGTCATCGATAAATACTTTCAACTCATCTAGGGAGATGTTACCAAAGGTCTTGTCTACTGTTCGTTGCCATGATCCAGGTGCATTGCACAAACCAAAGGCCATCACATGGTATGCAAAAGTACCAAAGACAGTGATGAAAGTCGTTTTCAACTTGTCCTCTTTTGCAATTGCCATCTGGTTGTATCCTGCAAAGCAATCCATAAACGAATATATTTCCCTACCCGCTAATTGATCCAAAATCTGGTCAATAAATGGCAACAGGTAGTAATCCTTAACCGTCTGCTTATTCAGCTCTCTAAAATCTACACATAGTCGGATCTGGTTGTTTTTCTTCTTCCTGATGACAATTGGTGAACACCATTCTGTGTGCTATACAGGGAAGATTAAACCAACTTTTCGTAACTTCTGTAACTCCTCAAACAGCCGGTCCCTCAATTCAAAAGGCATATGCCTTACCTTCTGACGCACATGACAATTGCCTTTTTTTACAGGAATAGTATGAACAGCCAGGCTGGGAGGAATGCCTCTCAGCTCGTCATAACTCCAAGCAAAGATATCGCGGAATTCTTGAATCAAGGACACATAGTCCTCTCTTTCTGCTGAACTGAGCATGGAACCTAATTTAATTGGTCGCGAATCATTCGGCGTGCCAAGGTCCAACTCAATCACATCCGCGTCTCTTATCCTATCTTAAGGCTCTATGGGCTCATTTAGAGAGTTATCTGATAAATATCCTCTGTAGTGGACCCTTCTTTAGATTCATCATTGGATGATGTCTCACTACCAGATGGATCATCTGCTGTTTCTAATTCAGTAGAGGGTAAAGGAGCTCTCTCACTCCGAGGAGACTCAGGGTAAGCATCGACTATTACTCGATTAGCACCTCTACCTAGAACCACTCGACCGGCAGGTATATTGACTTGACAGTTTGTTTGTAAGATCCAAGGCCTGCCTAGGAAGACTCGATAGCTAGGACGTCCTACAAATCTTATCACCTTGAAGTTCAAGAAGCATTCTACACTTGCAACTGTAACATGGACTTTAGTAACACAACCTTCTAGTTGCCTTAGACTATCATCAGCCATTCTAAGAAGGGTGGAGCTATCTTTTTGGATGCCTAGACCCAACCTCTCCATCAACTTTGAACTTTGATATTGACGGAGGACCCAGTGTCTACGATAGCATGCTCCACTAATATTCCATCCACGTATGCTGGAACCCTAGGGCAATTCTTTTCAGCATGATCAAACCAATCTTCCCCTACTCGTGCTATGCCCAAAGGTTCTACAATATACCCAATACGCATGATCTTTTTGAATTCCTTGCGTACTCTTGGAGATAATTTAATCAACTATAAGAGGTTTACATCTGGTTTGACTTCGCAAAGAGAACTTGCTAAATCAAAATCACGATAGGTAGCTAAATCTCTCTTTTCTCGCCAAACCATCCTTTCTTTTGGTCTCAGGACCGGCTTTGGTACTTCTCTTTTAGCTCATGCCTTCTTTCTTGGCACTTCCTCATCCTTCTTAGGATTGACTTTTCTGTGAACAGGCCTTAGAGGTTCACCTTCTTTGCCAGGATTCAGGACTTGCGTCCCCTTATCCCCTTGCTTAGGGTTTTCCTCGACCAGTTTGCATTATCTTTATCACCCTCTTTAGCCTTTTGGCCTCTTGTCACGGCTCGTAGGTTAGAGATTTCAGTGCCATTGATGCGTACAGCCTCGATAAGGCTGACTCCATTGCCTTGTGGCAACTCCTCTATAGTGGTATTTCCCCTTTGCAATATTTGTCTTGGTCCATCATTTTGCTGGAGGTTATTACCTTGTGTTCTATGATTAACTAGACCTGGCTGTTTACTCCCTTGTTGGAGGGAACTAATCTTACTCCAATAGGTAGCGGCTAAGTGGCCCAACTTTCCACAAATATCACATTTAACATTTGGACAGTTTCTAGGGAAATGTTGTCCACCACACCACTTACAGCAGCTGAATCTTGAGGGATCACCCTCTTCAGGGCGTCGACTCCGTATCAGATTCTGCTGCTTCTTTAGGAAATTGACGTCAATAGCTATTTGTCGATATTTTTCAGAAATCATGTCATTGTAGTGCTTCATCATATCCTTAACTTCGCCAAGGACATTAGAGGCACTCGACTCATAGCCTTGATCATCTATCCGTTGTTCCATTGGCCTAACAATTTGATTGGGCTTTGGTTGTTGACTCACCAGAACAACATTAGAGTTTGAAGCTTGGCCTCCAACATTTGGTGGAGCCAACTGACTAGCCATAGGCATAGTCACACTAGGAGGAGCTGGTAGCAAAGCTACATTTTGAACCATGCTTCCTCTCCCATTAGGGTTATTCATAGGCATCCCTTGACTTCCATTTATCAATGGTAAATTTCCTCCAGGTACTAGACCCGCATTAAGATTTATTCGAGAGGAGTAGGCCGTTTGTAATCGTGACTCTACTCCTTCTGCCCACGTGATAGTGGTGTCTATATCAGCCAAAGCCACACTTCTCAATTGTACCTGAATATTGAAATCCAATCCATGCAAGAAGTATTGCAATTAGGCAGCCGGCAGAATTGGAATGTAAGTTTGTAACTTACGAAATACTTCCTTAAGCTTCTTGGCATAGGCTTTCACATTCTCATGGGGGTCTTGGTGTATTACATTCAAAACACGCAACCAATATTGACCACCTCTTTTAGGGGCATATTCTCCTCGGAAAGCTGCATAAAATTGGTCGATTGTAGTGATGGTTTTAGTCTCTATGCTATGATACCATATTGCAGCCCTTTCTTTTAATGTCATATTAAAGAACATCATAAGATGTCCCTCATCTTGGATGCGGTAATTAAACATTAGTCTTTGGAATTCACAAATGTGAAACTGTGCATCTTCTTCAGCTAACCCATTAAAAATGGGTAAAGGAACTCCTAAAGCTGGCAAATCCAGCGTCCCTGCAGGAATTGCAATGGGTTGTGCCATGACGACAATCGGATTGACAATAGGAGTTTGGACTAATGGGATCACAACCCCACTTGAAGTGGGTTGACTTGGTGGAAGAGAGGAAGAACTTACGCTTCCTCCTTCACCTAAAGGACTATGTGCAATAGTTGGGTTACTAAGACCACTGCCTCTTATGCGTATCGGGCTACTCCTTTGATGAGAATAGTGACTTACAATCTCCAACCGCCATCTAGCCCTCTCAGCACGTTCTACTTTTTGTATTTCGGCTTGACGGTCCTTGTTAGAGGACATAAACCAACTTTTTGGTCCCTGAAAAACCTAGATTCGAGATCCACCACTTATTGGCAGCTCCCGACAGACGCACCACTGATGGGACCTCAAATGGGCCGGCACTGGCTATGGCACTAGCCGGATCTCATGCTCATAACAAACAAACACACCCTCACGGCCTCGCGGGCCAGGAGCGTCTATCTGCTGTGCTAAAGGACGAACTGTCCTAAAGCCTAATCTATACGTTTATAGTTTTTATAGTCCAACATTTCCCTTCTATAAACTCCACAGAGGGAGAACCTTACACATTGGCCATAAATGCCACGATAATCACATACATGGGAGGCAACCTCTCGGTGGAATCATTGCGGCCCCACTACAGCTCTCCTACATCGCAGGGATTAGCCCCTTGATGCGCTGCTCAACATTCAGACCAAACGAACAAACTCCACTCTTCCATTTTGAAAGTATTCCAGGAGACACCATGTGTCCTTACCAAATAATCCCCCAAGAAACAAACGTCTATCCTACGGCTTAGGATGCCTTTCCACACTCAAGCGTGGGTCATTATCATTGAAAATAGGTGCTATGCATCCAATCCTTTATATTTTGACACCATAGTTGACATGCACATGCAAAAGTGGATGATCCTAAAGTTCTCAAACATAATTTTCAATAAGAAACACGTGGTGCACAACCAGGCTTTCCAATGCTCATTCACTAACTCGTTGCGGCGATGTAAGGATAGCACCGAGACAAAAACCATGCTACTATCCTCTTAATTAAAATACACAAACTCTATGTCATGATATGCATCAGAAAATCAGCAACAATCAGCATGCAAATCGCACCATTCAAACATCCCAACCCCCTACGTCTAGGTATTGCTTTCGTTGCATAGGTGTAGAGGTTCATTTTGTCATGTTTTGATGTATGAAAAGCGATAAATCACAAACTTTGACAATGAGATAGGGAAAACTGAGGCTAAACCTCATGCTTTGCCACTACCATACATCCACAAACAATCATTATATTTTTTCTTATTTTTGTAAGATGTATTTTTATTTTTTCCCCTTATTTTTTCTATTTTCTTGATTTATTTAACAATAAAATATGCTATTTTCTGTTTTTCAGCATACAAAAATTCAATTTATCTTCCATTTTCTCCCCATGGGAACACCTTTTACCCACCCGAAACGGAAAAACTACCATTTTACTGCTAAAGAACCGCATTTCGGGTTTACGAGAATTAAATAGAGCATGTAAATCATTGCAAAATCAAAAATTTCTGATATACAGAAATTAATCATGATGCAACTAGCACACAAACAAATTTTCATCCAATAAAAACATTATTATCATCATAAACTATAAAAAATCCTTCATTTTCTTCATAAAAATGGCCATACCGTGTTTTTACGAAACCCGAGATGCCTTAAATGACTGCATAACCAGCAAACAGAGCCTCCACTGCTCTCAATCCAATGCTGCACATCAATCTTCAGCATCTCCATCAATCTCCATCACCATTTCCTTCAACCCCCTTCCCAGTTCCTCCTTCAAGATAGTGCACATGAACAGCCCATAGAGAAGAGAGAGAGGGAGGAGAGAGAAATATTAGATTCTGATCTCTTCATCCAGACAGCCATTTCTCGCGTGAAGACCAGCGATAGAATCAGGGAAGAGGGAGGAGTTGGTGGCCATTGTCGGTTGTTCCATGGGTTCTTTGTAGCCCAGAATCATGATGTGTGTGTGTGTGGGGGGGGGGGGGGGGAGGGGGAGGGGGGGCAAAATTTGCACTGCGATGCTGCTGCCGCCATCTTCATGTTTTCTTTTCAAATTGAGAGAGGGGGGGTTAAAGTCCCAAAGGGCACCCCCCCCCTTTGGTTTCAAATCTTGGCCCATTTTTGGCCTCTTCGTCGTCTGGGCTCCGTTTCAGGCTCTGAAAAATCCTGCGCGTCCGTCTCGACATCCCGCACTGTCTAGTAGCTCCTGGAAAACCATATGGCAGTCGGAAAAATTATCAAAAATCCACAAGTGTCGCTTGGGCACCTTTTAAAAGCCGTCTTTCACTTGGTGCTTAAAATTGTCCTAGCTGCAGCTGCCGCCTTCGATGTTAAATATTTTCCCCTAAATTTTGGATTTTTTGGAAAATTTTAGGCACATCCCAGGCTCAAAACTCCGCTCTCAATATTCACATCATTACCATACGTGTGCCATATGAAGTTGTCAAAGTCATAAGTCTAGAGCATCATCAACATCATGTTTTTGCCATTGCAGCTTCATGTGTGCTTGTGTATTAGTCACTCATGTACACAAATATCATAAGCATAATCATTTACATGTGTGTAGGGTCAAATTGGGGATTTCCAAAAAAGATTTGCGATGCCATCTTCATAAATAAGGACATGATAATGCATTCATAATTCTTGATCATGGTGATATCACGGGTGATAATGATGATTACACCTTTTTATGACAAGGATGGAATAACACACTTTTGGCACTCTTGCAATGCAACCTCTAATGGTGATGAGGCACCAATTTTGTTATTGAGATTAAAGGTAAAGCAAGCCTTTCAAAATGCTATATAAGAGAATTATGGCATACTTTAGTGGAGGGAAGGATAAAGGAGTATGTGATTTGACCATGAAGGTGGCAAAGTAGCTAATAGGTTGTTTTGCAAGGAATACAAGTTTGTGGATTGACTCAACTGCATGCCAAGTTGAGTGAAGAAGTAGAACAAGAAGAAGGCGATGATTTCATTTTTATGTGGATTATAAAGGAAATGTTGCTATTGATGTCTTTAGGACCCTACTTGCAATTAGGTGGTGCATTAGAAGAGTGAGTTGTTACTTTGGGTGTGGACTTTGCTTGCCTCCCTCATGTGTATTCTTGAGGAGTTTGTGAGTTTTTGGAAGACAATGGTGGGTGGAAGTCATGGGTTAACTCCTCACATGCTATCATAAAGCTTGATCATGTGCCGAGGTATATTGATGCTAAGTATTTGAAAACCTTGGGTTAATAGCTCCTTTTAGAATGAAGACTTTGAGTATGAAGAAGCATCTTTATATCCACTATACCCTATACCCTATCTATCCTCCTCAAGTATGCTCATGGTATCATGGCTATGAAGTTCATCAAAGAATAGCTTGTAAAGTGGAGACACCTCTATCTATCATGTCTATGTATCTTGGTTATAAAAGTTATGGTGATCTTACTGACTTATAAATAATAGAGTTAAACTATTAGCTTTTGCAATAGTGAAATAACAATATTATCTTATAGGACTATGTTGCAAGAGATTGCTTGGGTCAAAATCCAAATAAACTAGGTCTATTTTAGTTCATGTAGGAGATCCACATGTCTAATTTAGCAAGTTTCAAGGCCAAAAGTTGTATCAAAAATCAAGGATCAATCATCTTAGGGCAAGCAATAGTTTACTCTTTGTATGAGATAGTCTACTTGTTTGTATTACCAAAATTTGCAAGCCAATATGTTTGTTGCAACTATTGCATGGACTACATAGAAGTAGAGTTTACCATCTATTGGACAAATGCAAGCTCAATATGTTTATTTGAAACTATTTGTAAATTTTTCAAAGTTTGCAACATGACCACATCTACCATTGCAACCAATTCCACATTTAAACATGTGCTTATCTTGTAGATAACTATATTTAGTGTGCTTAATCATGTATTCATAAAGCCAAACACCTATATATAAAAATCAAAGCAAAATAGAAGCACAAACTATATACAGAAAACATCATAGATGTGTTTAATACTTCCTTAAATTGTGGATAAGTGTGTTTGAGTAGATGTTAAATTACATGTTTCCAGTCTACTAGGTATGGATTGGCTACTTCCAAATAATGCCCACATCCCATGCGGAAAGGGTCAAATTATGTTTCAAAACTCAAAGGGAGAACAAGTGACTACTCAAGGAGAAGCAGGAAACCCAAAGGTTCAACTGGCTAAAGCTTCCCGAATAGTAGGACTAAAGAAAGGATTACTCATCTATCTAATTAAGCTCAACTTCTATGAGTTGGCAACAAAAAGCTGCATTCATAAAATAGGGTTTTTTTAAAATCTCTTGCATAAAATCTTTTAAAGAACATCTTAATCGCAAATTCCAAAGGATGATTTGGGTTTGTACTAGATGTTCTAAGGAGAAGTACAAGGAAGGTACTGTGTTCTTAAAAAGATTTCAAATTTTTTATATGTATTGAATTAACGGAAACTTTGATGGATAAACAGGGACACTAATTTTCCATATGAAAAGAAAAAAGGTATTGAAGTGTAATTTTCATAATAAAACTAACCAAGATTTTTTTAATGCGAGAATCAAAGCAAGCATCTATCAATTTAGAAATACCTCACTTACACCGAAACCGCAGTTGTATTAACAATGATGCCTTCGCCCGAAGCTTCATTGCTAGTTGTAGGATTGCCATCTGCATGCAACATTCTTTGCTTGGAGGCCATCGTCCACAAGTAGGCTCAAGAGATTAAGAAGGTGGAATAGATTCGAGATGGGAGAGCGTAAGAGAAGATGGTTAAATCGAGGATTGAGATAAAGGGAAATTGTGCTACCTCTCGGGGTAACTCTTCTCTCTCTCTCTCTCTCTCTCTCTCTCTCTTTGTCAATCTCTCTCTCACAATCTCTTGGAGGGGTATCCTCTCTCTCTCCCTCTCTCTTGCAGTCTTTCGAGGTCTCCTTATGCTTCCTTGTGCTTCCCCATGCCTCATATTTATAATGAATTTGAGAGGAGGGGATAAGGTTGAGAACAAGAGTGGAGGGGCTCTTAGAAGACTCAGTGATCTGATGCTCAAATCATTTATCTGATGGTTGCATTGGCTCCAAATGGGGGGTAAAACCCTAAGACACTTGGTTAGAAAGCTCTCTGTTCACTCCTTTTTTATGTTCGAAGTGTTGTCTATTGCCTGTAGACTGCGATCACAGTGCGCGCAATTTTGCTAGTCACTTTTCTTTATTTTTCTTTTTATAAATTCTCCAAAACTAACTAAAACATCACTTGTCTTTTCTTTTAAATGACTTTCAGTTCTATCTTTTTAGGATAATGTCTAAAATATAATATTTTTTCCCCCAAAAAATCTAATATCTTTGGACCATCCAAACTATACACATTAATATTAGTGATTAATAAGGCTCATAAGTCTCGTTCACGTTGTAACTTGGCTATGGTCCTTGTCAATCCAAGAAAAATGTCAAATTACGACTCTTGATTTATTTTAAAATATATTTTTAATTAAATAAAAATCATTAGTTATTAATGTTAGTTAATTTTTACATTAGTTAGTCTTTAGTTATTAATCTTACTAACTTATTAATTAACTAACTAGCTTTTGAACTAACCAACTTACTTTTATTGCATGGAAATATTACACCCCTTCATCTCCCATTCTCTTTGAACCTAGTGCAATGCAAGTCAGTTTCAATCGAGCAATTCTATAAGAAGTGGAAACTCAAACTACTAACACTAATCAACCGTTAGTTGTTGATTTGACTCATAATAGGAACCCAAAACCCAGGTTGATCCTTGTGTGAACGGTCGAAACTTTTACTGTTGTGGGGTAGACTCAAGCAAGCCTAGATAGCAAACTCCAAGGTATTTCATCAAATCCCGGATAATGTTTTCTAGGACATCTCTTGATGGGCTACTAAGAACGTGCCGACGAGGAAGCGGCTTAGGCGGACACGTTACAATAACATTCATGGAATGGTGGCTAAAAGAGTCCATCAATGCTAATGGCAGCGGCACAGTAATAGAAAGCAGTGAATTAGCCATGGATTAAAAGGTTCTAAGGCTATAAAAGGATCTAAAGAGAAGTGTTATGTTTTCTCTTCTTCCTCTTCACTTCCCCTTTGTGCCCTTTGACTCTATGTTTGGATCTTGAGCTTTCCCAAACTCTGAGATCACATTACATTCTTCCATACATTGTAATGTTGTGATGGCAACTATGATTATCTAGTCCAGTGTCATGTACTTTCTTTGAGTGATTACCCTCTTGGGCTATACTCCATATTTCAAGTCTATTATTAAACCTTGTAACCCATGTTGGAATATATGATCATTTCTTTTCTTGATTAAGTGCTTGTATCTTGTTAGTGAAATTGGTAGTCTCTTCTTTTGGTATGTTGCTATACCGTTGAACCCGCAATGCTAGAATATCCCTATGTTAGGTCTGGGTGTGTTAAAGCTCTAGTATTCCATAGAGATGGTGCCACCAGTTTGCACTTTGTGACCACAACCAAAACTTGGACTCAATTACAAGCATTTGCTATCTATAACCTCACTCCTACCTTTGATTGATTACAAAGTGGTCTTTCTTAGGTGTGTGTGTTAGATTGTTATTAGGGGTGACTTGTCTATCTCAATATCACATATAGATTGGGATTATAAGCTCATGGGAATAGTGTGGGTCTATTGGACAACTTACAAGGCTACCATGATAAAAATGCCATTTTGACTTACCTATCATACGAATGCTATTATTCTTGTTGAGCTCTTAGTCCCTAGCCTATGTATTGCTAATGAAAAATGGCGGAAAGGCACCAAAGTATGGCAACATTGCCTAGAAGAGCTTAAGCATTTGACAAAAATATGCGTCCTAGCCACTCATGTTCTACTTGCTGGCATGGTTTGACAAGCATGTCAAGCAAAGATCCTTTGACAGGGGGGATCTCATGTTGCTTTACTCAATCAAAGGCCATAAGTAAAAGTTGAAACTCTAAGGTTTTAGACCTTTTTGCATCCATGTAACTAGTACAATAGGGAATGTGGAGATAAAAACACTAGATGGAAAGTCCATTGGCCATTTCTCCAAGTTCAATTCCTAAACTAGTATTGGAGCTTTCAAGTTACTATTTGGAATTTAAAGTGCAATTGGCAGTTTGTAATAGTCTAAGGAGTTTATGACCAGAGACCCTAGTATCCTCACCTCCTCCTGCCAACTAGATCTCCCTATGCAATAAGACCTTTTGTGCCATGATTGGTCTAAACTTGCTAATGTGAAAACAAAAAAAACCCCTTGGAGTAGGTTTTATACATGCTGACCTTGGGGAGATCTATGGCCATCAAAGAACATTGCCTCGGTCGGGCATTCTGTGCTCATCAAAATACTAACTTAGTTGACAGTCTATACCCAATTATCCATCTTTTAGCAGCCTGATGATTTTAGGAAAGATTAGTATCTAACTTACAATCACAAACATCTTATTTCAAAATGCACTATACATAAACTTTAAAAAAATATTTTCTTTCCTAAAATAATAACATCAAGGAAAAACTTAGTGTAAATAGCAATACCTTATAATAATCTTCTCGGAATTACCCTCCCTCAAGATCTACTTCGGATTGAATTCCATTTTTGAGAACAACTCCCTTGATGGTCCTTTTCTTTTCTCAACGGGGTTCATGAGTCTTTGCTCAAAAAAATATTGGTTAGTTTTATTATGAAAATTACACTTCAAGTCCTTTTTTTTCATATGAAAAATTAGTGTCCGTGTTTATCCATCAAAGGTTCTGTTAGTTCAATACATATCAAAATTTTTAAGTCTTTTTAAGAACACAGTACCTTCCTTGTACTTCTTCTTGGAACATCTCATAGAAACCCAATTTATCCCTTAGAATTTATAGTTAAGAATTTCTTTAAAAGATTTTATGCAAGAGATTTTAAAAAAACCCTATTTTAAGACTGCAGGCTTTTGTTGCCAACTCATAAAATTATGGCCTGCTAGCTCCCTTTAATATCAAAATATAGTACATGGGGATCTATGACAAGTGCTTAGTTGATGGTATTCATAGCTTTGTTTGTAATCCCAGTACTTGTCATTTCATTTGTAGTTGTCTTATCTGTAGCATTATTGGCAGCTCCTGCCTCTGCAACCTTCATAACTTTCTTCTTTGGGGCCATGGTCTTTAATCACAAGATTGTAGAGGGGATTTTGGTCAAAGAGCTTGGAGGTTGTTGCAATAATTGGATTGATGGGGAATGACGATCACTAGGAATTAAGAAAAATCAAGTAGAGTCTTGATTCCACAGGGAAGTGGAGGTAGAAGGGATGGGGGATTCAATTCCAAGAGCCCACAAAGTATCCTCCTTGTCTTCGTGACAAGAATTTCCATCCTCACACTCCTCTTGCCCCACTCCCTCTTGCTCTATACTCTTGAGAAGAGCCTCTCCTCGTTGATCAAGTTTCCCCCAAATGGCTCCTCATGCCCCATATTTATAGTTAAATTGAAGAAGAAGGATTGTGGCCAAGAAGAGAAGCTCTTTGTAAAGGGTAACTTGGCAATCCGACAATTTGGAAGCTTTCAAGATGCAATTTGATGCTGGAAATATGATCTTTGAGGTCTAGAGAGGCTGCGAGAGATGCAATGACTGATTCACTTGGCTCTTGGATGATCTTGCTCCAATCTAGGCCTCTTGTCGAACTGAGAAAAGGGGGAGATTGCTAGAGTATTTTGCTGAGATTGAGGAGGAGAATTCAGGATTTGTTTCATGATTTCAACATCTCCCAATTTGGGGAGAGATAGAGAAAATATGGCGTCGTTTTTTTCCTTTAAAAAAGGGGGCAGACTGTTCGTTGTCTTCTTCTTCCAAATCTTTTCTTTTCATAAAGCTTAAGCTTTAAAGCTTAATCTTTCACTTGCTTACTAAGTTTTAAATGTGCTTAGTTAGTTCTGCCTTACAAGCCAAGACTTTCGTTCGTATGGTGATTCTTCATCAAGGATGCCTACAAATCTTATTGATCTTGGAAGGTGTTGGGTTACGAATTTCAGATTATTTTATTTGAGACTTCCTCTACTTAATGGTCTAGAAATCTCCAAATCTAATTACGAGAAGTCGAGAAGATTGAAAATAAAGTCAGAATATCACAGCTATTTTGGAGTGCCAATGAGGCCATCCTGCGCCTGACACATGGCACACACAGAGGACTCAAATCCACAGGATTCACTCTTCAATGGTTTGTGTTTCAGAGCAGGTGTATCTTGTGTGGCTTTTGGTGGCATGGGTGCTAGGTTGGGACCAAGGTTAAGTGGAGTCGATAGTGAGAGACTGGGTGGAGTGGGCAGAACCAAATGAGCAGGGGGACAATTATGAGGGCATGGTCCGAGAGGTGCCAGTGGTGGTAAGGGCGAGAGTGAAGAATAGTGGACATGGTTGTGTTGGAGCCAAAGGTCCATGTGATTTTAGTGTGAAGGCTGCAAAATCTAGTGAGCATAGAGTTCCACCGCCAAAACTTCCAAGCAATAGGTGCATTTCTACTTCGAGATTATCACACTCCATCCTTTCCACTACGAGCTACTACGTCAGATGCCTAATCCTCTCATATTGCTGACTAGCAACATCCTGGAGAGAGTAGATGTGCATCATATGCTTGGATGCCAAGCCTCCACCTACCTTAGTTTCCCTTTCAATTACTCCACATGCCTTGGTTTTTCTTTCAATTACTCCACTTTGGAGAGTGTAGATGTGCATAATATGCTTAGATACCATGCCTCCACCTACCTTAGTTTTCCTTTCAATTACTCCACTTTGGAACGTAATTTGATGTCAAGCTCCTCCTCTTTTGTCTCTGTGTGGTAGGCCTTGGCCTCTTTTGCCTCTGTGCGGCACTAGTCCTTTGCCTCCTCCTTGGATTTCTTCTACAAAGTGTGCTTCTTTGAGACTATATCGAGATGTCTAAGATCGGATGCAAGATCCTATTATGACTGTGACTGTGACTAGGGCTATGTCAAAAGAGAAAATACCCCACTATCCCATTCAGTCCAAGGTTTTCCATACCAATTGCAAGATGTGCTTGTACAAGTATTTGACCTCTATATTCGTATTATCCAACAATTGGTGAAGATTATTTTGGAGCACTTCAACTCACTCTAGAGCCTCATCACACTGTTTCTCAAGGGCCTTATAGTTTTGCATGGGCAGAAGCCATTTGGGATCCTTCAAGAAAGTGCCTATTGAGAAATCAAATAAGTCCTATGTAGGTCTTCTTGGGGAGCTTCATCATCCATTGAGGAGGATGGGTTCTTCCTTGATTATGGTCTTACCTTTGCCAACCAAGCTAGCACTAAGGTGATTTCAAGCAATGTGAAGGGTGTTTGCAAGGCATGCTCCCTTTCTCCTTGCAGCTGATCTCCAAGGATGAGGAGTTTGAGACCACCTCTACCTCAAGCCACAACATATGTTATAATGGGACTAGGAGCAAGAGCTACTATTACCTTTCCATTCTCTACATGGGAAAACCTTAGGGAATAGGGATTGCGGTGAAGGTTGCCTCCTCTTGCTAAAGTGTTATTGCCAAACTAGTAGTAGAAGGAGAGGCTACATGGGTGAAAGAGGAGGGGCCATTAGCTTCAGGCTTGGTATTCCAAGGGCTAGGAGCCATCAAAGTAAGCTGAGCTAGGATATGGGATTTGGCATCAATATCCAGATCATCCTCTAGATGCAGTAGTAGGGGTGACAGCTAGGAGTAAGGATCCATGAGAGTAGCCTAAAATTTCTAGACTGTGCCTTTCCAAGCATCATGCACTTCCACCAAGAAGCTCGTCTATAACTCCTACAGTGTATCTAGATCGATGACAACCATAGTGTTTTCCAAGTTGGTGACTGGAGCCAACTATCCATGCACGAATGAATCCATTGTCACTTGCTAGAGCTAGTCCTAGATGGACTCAACCAAGTCTAAGCGGGCTTTGTGATAGGCTGTAAATGCTACTTCTTGTAAGAAGCTGGGAAGGTTTATATTTTTAGTGAGAGATTATTGATAATACCCTATCACACTGACATAGGCATAAAAGATGTAAGACATGTAGTTTTTTAAATCAATTTTTGCAATAATACAATTACTATCTCTCATCTCATCTTCTTGTTCATAGCTCCCATGGCTTCTCTCTCTTCTCTATTATATTTCTAGTCCTTCTCCCTCCTCATCACTCATTCAATCTTTCCTTAGATTTCCTTTTAGACTAGTTACATTTTGGTTACTCAAGGACAAGGTGTCAACTTAGAAGTGGACAGGTGGAGAAACCAAGGGCAACTTGGTCAGAGCTAAATGGAGTATATAAAGGAAAAGTTGGAGGCATCATGAGAAAATTAGCACATTGTGGACAGGAGACATGCCATTTTGGAGGTAAAATGATAAAAGAAAGAGAAAATAGAGATAATTAGGGTTAGAAGTATAGTTACTTTTCAAACAAGCTTTCTCTTTCTTCTTTCTTTTAAGCTTTTGGCTAAAACTTCCATGGTAGCTGCCAAGAAACCCTCCTTTCTCTCTAGTGATCACATCTCTTTTTCTAACCATGGGGCAAAGGTTCTACACTTCCAGAGTAATAAGTAGAGAACCAACTTGCTGCCATTAATCAAGGACAAGGCTCTCCATATACAAGCCTGTAATTTTTAATGCAATTTTCATTGATATTTTGTGCTCAGATTTGGTACCTTTGCTACCTCTCATCTTCTCTATACTGGTCAAGCAACCTTAGAGCACTCATTTGGGAGCCATTATAGCAAGCCTTCATAAGATTTTATCCTTTAATCTTCATCTTTCTTCCCTTGAAAATCTTAATAACTAGTAGGGCACCCATAGCCATAGGTCTAAATCTTCGATTCCTTAGATATTTGGCTCTTCCTAACTTCTAAGGCTTCTTTACTACCATTTACAAGCAAGATTGACTTAAATATTGAAGACATTGGAGAGATTTCAGTAATTCAAGCTCCTTGGAATACATAATGGAGCTACATTTTGGGGCTTTGGGTCAAGGAGCTAGAATCTTTGGTATTCAAGTATTCAAGAGGACTCAAGGCATTTAATGATCTTCAAGCAAGTATGGACTAAATTCAAGGGATTCATTGGAGCATGAATCTTCTGAATGAATTTGGGAAAGTCTCTTTAACCAATGGACTGAGGCTTAATTCTAATTGAATCAATCATCTTCTTCAAGTCAATAAGAGGTATTCCATTCGCTCAATCTTTGAAAATCTCCTTATATCCAGTTGTTTAAACTTTTCCACTTGTTGATGAGTGACATATTCTTGGTCAACTAACCCTTTAAATTGATCAATAGATCAAAGATCAGTGCTTCTCTCATAATTAATCAAAGCCTATCACTGAATTTAAGCATTCATTTCAATGCTAATGAGAAGACGCAACCCTTGAGTTCCAAGAAGGAGAGTTGGTCTTCTTGAAAGTACCCAAGTATTGTTACTCTACTTTGAAGGATGGATTTAGTAATAAACTTGCTCACAGGTTTTATGGACCCTACAGGATCTGGAAGAATATTGGAGACTTGGCATATAGGCTGGAACTGCCCTCTTCCGCTAAGATTCATAATATATTTCATGTCAACTAGCTCAAACCCTTTTATGTTACTCAGGTGGAAACCGTTGATGAGTTTCCTCCTTTGGATGAAGAAAATTTTATTCAATACATCCTTGAGGAGATCATATGCTAGTATGAGAAGAAGCTTCACTCTCATTCTATCACTTAGTATTTGACCAAATGGTGTCGTTTGCCACTGAATAAAACTTCTTGGAGGACAGATTCTATATTGGATGAGTTTTCTTACTTATAAGATACATTAGTGGTGGCTGAGGCATAGTCAATAGTGGAGTCAGTTATGGTGCAGATAAGGTCTACACCATAGTTTGTTTTAAAACAATTTGTATTCTACCTAATTTTTAAAAATTTGCCATCTATATAGCATCAAAATACTCAAGATAGCTATGTTTTGATATGTGGTACACTTCATTGGGATACTTCTATCAAAAGTTATGTTCAGCAAGCCACCCTGTTCTTCCAACAAGATGTCTATTTATTACATAAACCATTTATTAAATATCTAAAGGCTCAAATTTCTTTTTGAAGACATATGGATTATATATATGATAGAGGATTACTTTATGTCTTCATTTTAGTCAATAAATCTCATTCTCTTTATTCATTTCCTATCATTTATATAGTTGAAATCATAGTAATACTCTGTTTTCTCCATTCTTTTAGCCATTGCAACTTTGTTTTTGTGGGTAAAGACCTTTGGGAAGGGATGGATTGTAAGAAGCTAGGAAGGCTTATATTTTTAGTGAGAGATTATTGATAGTGCCTTGTCACACTGACATAGATATGAAAGGTATGAGACATATAAATTTTTATCACTTTTTATAGTGATACAATTATTGTCTCATGTCTCACCTTCTTATTCATAGCTCCCATGGCTTCTCTCCCTTCTCTCCTATCTTTCTAGTATTTCTCTCTCCTCTTCACTCATTCCTTATCCTATTTTCTCTCTCTTTTTGTCCTATTTCTCTCACCTCTTATCCCTCTTCTTGACAACGCTATTGTTGAAGCTCCACTTGATGTTGCTGCTAAACATGGACATGTAGGGCCTCATTGTCCTACTACACCTACCCTACTTCTATTCAGATCATCTAAACCTATTGTTGTAGCAGCTAGTATTGGCGAAGTCTTCTTGCCACATAATTGAGGTAGAGCTAGGCAATGTCAGGGTAGAACTCTACTAGGATGAGGATTTATGTGGTAGAGGTGGTCTATGGGGGCAAGGTGGTCATTGAGACTATCTAGATGGTAGTTGTAACTCCAATTATAGTTGATTGGCCAGCGGCCTACACTTCTTCTCCAGGATGCTTTTGGGCCCGAAGATGACTACTTGAGTAGAGCACAATGAGACCTAAAGTCTAGCTTGCTCTGGTTACAGCTGGAGGGTGCTACTTTTGAGGTGGTGTGGATGGGTAGCCTAGTTACTCCTCTAGATGGCAGACACGTCCCCTATGGCTTCTTGTTGGGGATGTCAAGCAAAAGTGTGGTCTACCTCCTCTTGTACTACATTCAGATATCCATCTATGGGAGCTTCTGTAGTAGTCTTTCGGGATGAAGGGGAGTATTGGTCATCATCAACAGTTCAAAGGGAGTGAGCAAGATCCATTGTGGCAGGGGGCATGAATAGAGCTATAAAGTATTGGTCACACGATGGCCCACAATGACTTGGTGTATGCAAAGCAATGCGCCACATACTTGCACTCCACTCAAAGGAAATTTAGAAAAATATATGCCCATGCAATGATCAAGGTTTTCAACAACAAAAACATGGAGGCCACCTTGCACCAGATGTTGAAGGCTTTGGCCTACAAGTGCAAAGCTTCTAGAAAAACATTTGGTACATCTTGCTTTGATCGATGATACTATCAAGGTGATATTCGTTTTTCATCACAAGGCCAAAGATGGCCTCCATCTTACTGGTGGGAAGCAAGGTGGGGGGCTCAAATGCACCATCCAACAGAGAGGTGAAGGTGCTTCTACACACACTAAGGGGTGAGCTTGTAGGCATGGCTATTCACTTTGACATGAGGGCCTTTTTACAACTACAATAGGATGGACTCGGGCTTAGGGTACACTAGGTGTTCTCCCATGGGAGTGCAATGAAAACATCAAGGCACAGATGGTGTACCTATGCATTGACAAATTCGTTACATTCTTGGAGCACTAAGGGGACTCTGTCAAGGAAAAGGATGGATATAAACATGGTTGTGGTTGGTAAGAGATAAGCTATGATAGAGAGACAACAAGTGTGTTAGCGCATTGAGAGTACAAAGGGACAAGAATAGAAATCATGATGAAGAGAAATATCATGATGGTTGCTTTTAAGGGGGCTGGTGGATGTGTGGTAGGTGGGGTGTTTAAAGGTGCCAAATGCAAGTTTGCTAGGTCAGCACATATGCCATAAGGGATAATGAGTGCCGCATAGTTCTCAATGTTTCATACTCCCACCTATAATAGGAACCAGGTAATGATATGATGAAGGATAATTAATAAGGGGCATGTTTCATACTCCCACCTATAATCGGAACCAAGTAATGATATGACGAAGGATAATTAATAAGGGCCATGTCACCACAAATGGTGATATCACAATCAATTTCAATTTGGATTTCAACAATCAGTGGTGGGGATTCACTAGGTTTGGAGATCACAGAGGCATGTGCGAAAGTTCTTGCTAATAGGTCAGGATTGCACTCTGAAGTAAGCAAGAATAGGCACATTAGTCTGTCCACATAATAGTGCCACAACCAAATTCTATTTAATGGATTGAAGAAGGATATTTCCCTATAAATTGGTAAGGTAAAAATAACTAGTTACAATTGCATGGAAAATCCAAAATGGCCTACTCCATCTCATCTTCAATTTTCCTAGAAGCTTTCCCATCTAAGTTTGGAAGACTAACACTACTTGTCTTCACTCAAAGAGATGCTTTTTGGAGAGGTGATCTACTTGGTGTTTCTAGTTGGACTCAAGAGGTAAGAACTTTGAATTTGGTCATTGTCTAATTTTGCCAAATTCCCTAGTTAGAAGGGAAGGGATTCTTGATGAAGAAGGCAATCTTCAATAGTAATTCCGAGGCTAGGCACAATAAATTCTAGAGGCGTAATTTCCTTGATGTCAAAGGCAAGCTTGTAAGGAGTGATGCTTGTTGCCACTTTAAAGGAAGTGTGGTAAGCCCATAGTGCCACTAGGATCTTGGTTTCTCAAACTTTCCTATGATGCGCAAGGTCTTGTTTGTGGAATCGACCAAGCCATTAGCTCTTGGATAGTACACAGAAGATTTCTTATGGATTACCATGAAGGAAGAATTCATATTCTTGACTACCTTATTTACAAAATAACTCCCTTGATCACTTACCAATTCTACTAGACAGCCATAGAGGGTAAATATATCTTTGAAGAGGCATTTTGCTACTGCCTATGCTAAATTATTTGATAGTGCCCATGCTTTTGAACCACTTGGTGTAGTAGTGATTTTCCATTAGAATACACTTATTTTTGGTATAGGATGACATAGGCTTGATAGGGCTAACAAACAATCCCCAATTCTGAAATGTTTCCAACAATAAGATCTAGTGAAGGGGTAACCAATGCTGAGATAGGGTTTGACCAAGACATCACATTTTTTGACAAATTTGTGGGCATCTCCATCATGGTAGGCCACTGTAGTCCTACTTGTTGAATTTTGTGGATTGTAACATCTACTACAAAGTGGCCTACAACAATACCATGATGAGCTTCTTCTATGACTACATCTTTCTTCATAGAGAGAATGAGGCATTGTAGCACTTTTGACACTATTCTGTGGTAGAGCTAGTCTAGGACGGGTTCAAAATGCTAGCTTCAAAGAGATAGTTGTTTGAACTAGTACATTGGAATATGGTCTAGGAATTTTCATGAGTCTAGGTTTGGGATTGTCAAGTGTTACTGCATGAAACAATTGGGCATTTGGAAAGTCATTGTTGAGAGTTGTGCAATCACACCCATGTGATAGCCTCTTTGTATGGAGCAATAGGGCAAGACTCATACAATTTAGTAGAGAAGATGCTTGAAATGCAGGATGGCTGAATCCCATAGGCACAGTGGAGAAAAAGGGAACCATCGTGAGCCTATAAAGTATTGTACTTTCTTATCATTAAAGGAAGAAATACCATTGTACTTTGTCCTTCTAGTCATAGTTAGTGTCATACTCAAGATTGTGTTTATGAGTCCAAGCTTCCATCTTGGAACCTAATTCACTTGAGTAACAGTTAGTCTTCCTGTCAATGTCATCATGAATCTTCTCTTTCTCTTCCATCCGCCATAGCCATGCTCTAGATCCATGCATTTCAACATGGTATCAAAGCCATGGTGAGCACAACTCATAGCTCTAAAATTCTTCTCTCAACTCCTCTTCATCTCTATCCACCTCAATCAAAGTGGTTGACTTTATTTCCTAATTAATCTTCACTCCCTACCTTCATGGCACCCATAGCGAGCCTGTATACCTACCCTACTTGGAGTTCTCATATCTCTCTCTACTGGACGAATCTCACTAAGCTTCCTTCTAGAGACTTCTTGTTGGATTCAAGATGCACCATCCTATCCCTTTGTAACTCAACATTGCATGTTGCAGGAGCCATCATTACAGATATTTGTCATCGCTACCTATTTTGCACCTACATCCATTCGTAGGGCATGTTCTCCCTTCATTTGGGGCCTTGGATAGAAGTAACTAGAGATGTTAGAATGCTAGGTTTTCCATCTTGTTCCAGGTGAAGGCTACTTTGGGTGTGTGGGCTACCTGATTGAGAGAGATAACTACATGGGCTAGGAGGTGCAAATATTTTCCATGCCAATGGACTTGCCCCAAAAATCGTAGCACCATAGTTGGGGAATTGGGTTTGGAGGCCTATGTGATGGTAGCTACTTTGTTGGGATCTATAACAATGCCATCACCAAAAATAATATGACCCAACAAAACGCCATCTTTTACCACTAATACACATTTCTGGGGTTCAAACTTTCCAACATCTTGTGAAACATAGCCAAAGATGATGCAAGTGAAGCAAGAGTGTGTCAAAGACATTGAAGTTGTCCAGGAATACCCGCATGAAGTATGTCAAGTAGAGCCCAAAAAGTTCCTAGATATCCCACTGGAAGGAAGTTGAGGTATTCTTAAACCCAAATGTAATGAAGGAAAATTTCTTGCCAAGGATTATAGGGAGGACCACTATTGATTAGAAGGGAGATAATTGCGTTTCATGAGGGAGAGACTTGGAATATTACTAGAGGAGTATAAAAGGAACCTTAATGGCATTATAAATACTTTTGGCTCATTTGACAATTCAATTAAATACTTTTAGCTTAGCTCTAGTTTTAGCATTAGCTGTCATCTTGTATTTTCCTACAACTACCCTGGCTCCATTGTGTCATGGATTAATAGAAGAATTTCTACATGGCATGGCCATGTCTAGCATTATTGTTTAGTTTCATGTTTGTTTGGCATTAACTATAAGTGTAATGGCAGTTAGTGTAGACCTCTTTTACATTGGTATCAAAGCATTAAGTTATATCATGTATATGATCATTGTTGTTAAAAACATGGATCTAGGACATGTCAACGCCGAAGCTATGGAGGTTGGAAGATGAATACCAAACTCATGAAGACATGGACGTAGACAAGACTAACTGTCACACAAGTGAATTAGGTTCTAAGATTGAGACTTGGACTCGTAAACACAATCTTGTGTGTGGATTATGACATAAACACTTTACTGAAAAGAAAAGAGTTATTTCATGTCATTAAAGAAAAGGAAGCAAGTACAATGCTTTATAGGAAAGTTTCGGTAGCACATCCTCCTACTATGCTTATGGGATTCTTATCCTGAGCCCTCATTGCTCCTTCCAAAGAGACCGAAGTAGGTGTGATTGCAAACATCTCAACACCCCTCCTCAATCACAACCAGAAGTACAAAGTATATAGAGGATTTAGTGAAAGCAACACCTACAAAGTGTGGGCACACCATAGACATGGAAAAACACCACAGGCTATCGCAACAAAAAAGGCTAAGTGCGGGTACCACAAACATGGTGCACATCTAAAGGCTGTAACAGGGGCCTCACAAAGTGTATAGAGGATATAGTACAAGGCTTCTTTAATTAACCAATTAATCACTTGTTCCTTCACGTAACTTAGGCACTGACATAGAAAAACAATGTCAAGCAAGTTCCTTTTCAACATTTGATCTTTATTTATCAATCTTTGGAATACATCATATAATCCACCCGAAGGCTATTCTACCAATCCTCAGGGATCACTATTCCAAGTTTCCGTCCATTGACTAGTATGCGAGCCTTGAGATCCCATCTCGAGTCACGTCGGCCTCTTGTGCAGAATCCGAAGGCAAGGGATTTACGGCCAGAGCCTCCTGGCACCCAAGCGTCCTCCTGCTCCAAGTAGCACCCACGGAGAGACCTCTTGTGGCGGGTTCGGTCCACGTACCCGGTGCGGCTAACAACCCCCTTGGATAGGGTTAGGCAGACAGTCGGGGGTAACTGATGTTGCCTCTCCCTCCAGGCTTTCAACCTGAAGCATTATTTATTTTCCAGTATTATTTCCTTGAGAAAAGAAGAACAAATAGTGCTCCTAAGTGTACAAACACAAGTACTCTAGTGGCCGTTTATACGGCCAACTACTAAGGTGTGAATCCTTCTCTCCGAATACATCCAGCATTCGATCCGAGATCAATTGTGACTTGGCAAGATCCCAAGGGTTTCGTAAGCTGAGTTGCTTGTTTACCCTTTGTCCTTGGGTCAAGGTTTATACTCTATTGACCCAAATTGTCAATACCTTAGGTTTCCTTATATTAAGGTCAATACATCCTAAACAAACCCGTTGTCCTCACTTGATTGGTCAATTGCTTGCTAGGAAATTCATAATTTCCCTAACTTGGCAAATCAGGCCAGGGAAGGGTGATGTAGCAGGATGACTACTCATCCTCTTGTGCTTAGAACTCGCCAACCTTGTTCTAAGGAGTGGCAATACTATTTTGTGATTTAGGCACAAAATCATGCGATGTTGCAACTTGTTGCACGAGATAGGTGTCGCACCTAACTTGTGGGATTATTTCTCCCATCACACGGTCTTGGTTAAGAATACCTTTGGTCAAGATGTAGGGTTTGGGAGTCCTCTTGACCCAATCCAACCCCTAACCTCACTAGGCCGATAATGCTTTGGCCCTATGGTTTTGGAATTCATATGGAGGTCTAGTATTTGATCAATTGATCCTTAGGGTGAGGACCCTAGATCATTCTTGCATGGGTATTTAGCTAACCCTAACATTCCACGAATGTGGGTAGAACCTTTGAGATTTAAGTCGGCATGCCAAGTGCGATACTAGGCAAAATTTTATCGTGGCTTAACTCTACCTAGCGTATTGAGGTGATCGTCATATACTAACTACTCATACCTTTATGGTTCTCATGTAAGGTATTCAATTATACGTGAATTACTTAATTTCCCTAACCAACCCATGATTTAAGATGATCTTTCTTTAAGGATGCAAATACGTTCTTCCAAATTTGCAAGTACTTTCCCCTAAAAGATGTAAGTGACTGGAAAATAGGTGAGATGCATCATTCCATGTGAGTATGCAACTTCAAACCATAGATCTTCTGCTTTTATGCAACTTAGAAATCATTCTTTTCCTTACCCTATACTATAATGATTGACATTCAGAGCTAACTCGTATACACCCTACATTGATGCAACGAAGCCAAAGCTTTAATATTTTAAATGAAGATGCATTCAAAATTTGATAAAGAAACTCTATGCATGAGCAAATGCCATGAGTCGATCCTTGATTTAATCCTTCCTTTTATTACTTAACCCGACCTAAAGTGTAACCGTCTTCGCATGCAATTTGCAAAGTTCATAATTTCCCTTCCATGTATTGTGACTATTTGGACATCATTCAATGGATGTCTAAGATTATCTCATACACGAGTCAGAACTAGGAAATTAATACCTAAGTGCATTATGTGTTAGATGTGTTGTTCTTTTCGCGAGGCAATAGGGATGCATTTAGACAAATCCACAATATGCGTTCAAGAATGCAACTACCATGACCATGCAAGTACTCGTCGTGCAACTTACTTGGTAATTCGATGCGAGTATATAAATTTTCCAATGTAATCAAACTTGCCTAGGTGAATTAAAGACATGCTTAAATGCATCCTTTCATGCGAAATTAATCTTAGGAACTTGGGAAGTAAGATTCGGGGTGTTGTCCACTCGCGTACTTAGGGTGGAAGCTCCCATGTGTGCTCCTCTCGCCTTTTGCTTCGGAGCCATTTATGTAGTGATTTCGTTTCAGCAACTCTCCCTTGGGTCACTTTCGCAAATCGGATCCTCTCTGTCTGAGGTCCTATCTTCCGCGTAGGACACAGCCCTTGTAGATACAGTTTTAAGAAGAACCGGGGAAGACACTAGAGAACAGGGCTTATGAAGGCTTTAATAGAAGCTTCCAAGCTTCTGTCTCACAGATGATGTGGAGAGAGAAAATGATTGGGAGAATGAAGATGACGACAAGGACGAAGATGATGATGATAATGATGATGATGATGATGATGACGATGAAGGCAGGGGCACGGCAGCAGCAGCCTGCGGCGGCAATATGGTGGGGGCAGCTCTCTGGCAGGCAGCACGGCGCAGTCCAATCTCCCTCCTCCTCCTCTCAAGCTTGAGAGGGGGGTTCATATAGGTAGAAGGGGGGGAATAGCCACACATGTGGCTAGTTGCATGCCTCCTCCCCCCCCCCCCCCCCCATGCTCTCCTACTCCACACCCACCCCTCTCACACTCCCTCTCCCTCGCCATGCAATGGCTGAAGGGGAGGGGATTATTATTTAAAAAATTTCCAAAAATTTATCAATTATCCCTTTCCCCCCCCTTGAAGGGGTGTTCCCGCGTAGGCCTACGGTGGCTCACGGTTTTCAAGCCACAGCTTCTACCCACGATGGGGGGTGGAGTTTGCTAGTGCACGCGGAGGGAGTACTTAGCCCAAAATTTTATTGTTGTGAGAGATTACTTTGGGTTGCTTTTTGTGCGAGATTTAGAATCTTGAATATTTCGTAGGGGAAATATTCAAGATTAGAATCTTGAATATTTCGTAGGGGAAATATTACATTATCTCCCCCTTAGAGGAATCGAGATGTCCTCATCTCGAGAAGAACTGGGGGTATTGTTGGTTGAGAGTACTTTCTTCCATCCAAATGGCATCCTCTTTGGGGTAATCTTTCCATTGGACGACGTATTCTCTCAAGGTTCTAGATCTCAAATGCCTCTCCCAAGCATCTAAGATCCTATCAGGCCATAGCTTAAGGACTCCTTGGCTACACATTACAACTTGTTGATCATCAAGCATGTGACTAGGGTTAGGCACGTACTTTTTCAGTAGGCTGATATGGATTACATTATGAACTTTTAGGTTTTTGGGGAGTTGTAATCTGTAAGCATTAGGCCCTAGGAACTTGAGAATCTTGTAGGGTCCACAATACCTTAGACTTCGCTTTTTGCATTTACCCAAGGATAGAAAAATCTTCTTTGGACGCACGCGAATGAAGACCATATAACCTTCAATGAAGGATTTGTCTTAACGTTTCAGGTCCGCATAAGCCTTCTGTCTATCCTTGGCGGCTTGTATGTCCTGTCTTATTGACTTTATTTGGTCATCCATGTCTTCCAGCATCTACTTTGAAGCTTCAACCCTCAAGGTTGGATCCGAAAAACTTAAAGGACTACGACAATCGTGCCCATACAATGCTTGAAAAGGGGTCATCTGAATGCTTTGTTGATAAGAAGCATTGTAGGCAAACTCAACCAGTGGCAAATATTGAATCCACTTTTAGGTTCACGATAGCAGTGTGCCCTAAGCATGTCTTCAATAACTTGGTTGACTCGTTCCGTTTGACCATCGGTTTGGCGATGATAAGCTATACTGAAACAGAGTTGAGTCCCAACGGCCTCGAAGATAGCCCTCCATAAGTGTGATGTGAAGAGAGAGTCACGATCACTAATGATTCTTCTGGGTAACCCATGTAGTTTGAATATCTCCTTGATGAATAGCCTTGCGATGTCTGAGGCTTTATAGTTTGTCTTAACAGGAATAAGATGTGCAACCTTGGTGAGCATATCCACTACGACCATAATGGAGTTGTATCCTCCCTGAACTTGGGGCAGGCCAACAACAAAGTCCATACTAATGAATTTCCATTTCATTTGGGGAATGTCAAGTGGTTGCAATTTCCTTGGCATCTTGACATGTTCAACCTTAATGCATTGACAAGACAAACATTCAGTGATATATTTAAGAACGTCACCTTTAAGCCTATCCCAATAATAGCTCTTTCTGACGGCATTGAGGGTCTTGGCATAGCCAGGATGTCCTGAGAAAGGGGAGTCATGGGCTTCCCAAAGTATCTTCTGCTTGAGTGATTGGCTTGCCGGTATACATAATCTTGTCCTATAGTAGACAAGTCCACTATTGATAAAGAATTCTTGATACTTTGTTTGTAGCTTCGGGTCTTGATCTTTGATGGGGATCTCCCTTAGCAATTTTTGATAGGTTGGGTCATGGCATGCCTCTTCTCTAGCTAGCTCAAGAATTGGGTTGTTTTGCATGGATACCTTTGTGGCTAGAGATCTTTCTGTTGATGGATCTTGCAAAATCAAAGAATTTAGAAATGTCTTGCACATGACTGCATCGGCAACTACATTCTCCTTTCCAGGTCGGTATTTGATTTCAAAATCATATTCTTCCAACACTTCAATCCATCGACGTTGCCTGATGTTGAGCTCACTCTGGGAAAAAATCCATTTAAGACTTTTATGATTCGTTATTAGGGTAAACTTGTTACCCAGCAAGTAGTGTATCCAAAGTTTGAGAGCATGTATGATAGCCAACAGCTCCAGATCGTGGGTAGCATAGTTTCTTTCATGGCTCTTCAGTTTCCTTGAAGAGTATGCTACAGGATGACCTTCTTGCATGAGCACACATCCTAAGGTAAGTGTGCTAGCATCAGTTATCACTTCAAACTTCTTACTAAGATCCGAATGTTTTAGGATGGGTGCTGATACCAAGCTTTGCTTTAGTTTGTCAAAGCTGGACTGTTCAGCAAGTGACCATATAATTGATACTTGCTTCTTTAGTAGATCAGTCAGAGGCGCTGCAATCAAAGCATAGTTTTTTATAAAGACCCTGTACCATCCTGTCAATCCAAGAAAACTACATATTTCTTTGACAGAAGTTGGTGTTGGCCACTCCAGAATGTGTATGACCTTGGCTGGATCTACTAAAATTCCTTCCGCTGATATAATGAATCCCAGGTATTCAATCTATCGCTTGAAAAATGCACACTTCTTCTTCTTGGGATAAAGCTTGTGTGCTCGCATTGTTTCAAGAACAATGCGAAGCTGGGGTTCATGATCTTCTTCCTGTTTGGAGTAGACTAGGATATCGTCAAAGAAGACGAGTACAAAGTCATCAAGATAGGGCCTAAAGATATCTTGCATTAGCCTATTGAGGGTAGCAGGAGCATTTGTCAGCCCGAATGACATGACTAGGAATTCAAAGTGCCCATACCTTGTACTAAATGCGGTCTTTGGGATATCTTCTTCCTTGATTCTTATCTGATAATATCCAGACCTGAGATCTATCTTAAAGAAGATCTTCGCACCTTGAAGACGGTCAAGAAGTTCAACTATTCTTGGAACGCGGTATTTGTTCTTAATGGTCGATTGATTCAACCCTCTGTAGTCAATGCATAACTAAAGCATTCCATCTTTCTTCTTCTGGAACAGCACTGGAGCTCCCCATGGTGAACTGCTAGGATGGATGTAGCCTTTTTCTAACAGTTGCTTGAGTTGCTCCTTCAGTTCAATCGCTTCCGGGATCATCCTATATGGTCTCTTTGCGATTGGTGCAGCTCCTGGCGCTAGCTTGATTTCGTGATCGACTTCCCTTTGAGGAGGAAGCTGTGTCAGCTCTTCAGGAAATACTTATGTGTATTCCTTTAACCATGAAGGTTCTTCCCTAAATGGTCTCTTTGCGATTGGTGCAGCTCCTGGAGCTAGCTTGATTTCGTGATCGACTTTCCTTTGAGGAGGAAGCTCTGTCAGCTCTTCAGGAAATACGTCTGCATATTCCTTTAACCATGAAGGTTCTTCCCTAGGTTCCTGATCATGATCTAGCTTATTTAGTTTAATCAAATAGACAGGTAGCCCCTTTCTAACTCCTTTTATTATTCGTGTTGCTTTGGCCAATTGAATTTTTGGCTTCCCAGCCTCTCCTTGAGTTGTGACTAGTTCCCCTTCAGAATCTCGAAAGGAAACTTGGCCCTTTCCACAGTGAATGTGGGCATCATTGGGTATTAGCCAATCCATACCGAGCAAACATTTGTGGACACCTAGGTTCATTATCTTGAATCACCTGTCCATCTCCGTTCCACGTACAGGGGTGAAGGATTGTAGATGCAGTCTAGGATATTCATCATACCTAGCCTTTATCAGTAATCCGAAGCACACATCGTAGTCATAAACATAACCTGGAACACCAAGAATTTGTTCCATGCTTCGCGACTCTGCATGCCAGCATTCATAAGTAAATAAGAAAATGTTATTAACGGCAACATTGCTTTACTTTCCCTCGTTAAGTTCCCTTGTAAATATTAGATCTCGTTGGTTTGCTCTGATACCAATTGTAACGTGTCCACTGTCTACTTGTAGGACACATCTTAGCAGCCCATCGGGAAGAGAGTCTAGAAAGGCCGCCCGGCACTCCCAAGGAATGTCACGGGGTTTGCGATCTAGGTCTTCCCGAATCTGCCACGAAGCAGAAGCATTACGGCCATTCCCACTTAGGACCGATCTGAATCAGGGTTTTCCTAATGGTCAAGTTCCTAGAAAGTAACTAGCGTCGAGCCCTAGACGAGCGAACTACTTTACACAGAAATATCAGGGTCGAAGCGGATTTATACTACACTTGGTTCAAGGAGAATGGGAAACGAGAGGGATGCGAAGCTCGACCTCTCTGCCCATATGGCATAGTCCCATTCCGTTCCCCTAAAACAGTATAAATCAGGACTCTAGCTTCCTAGATTCTAGGTCATTGTTACCTCGCTGTCAATTTCCTTTGAGAAAAGTTCTCGGCCAATCGGGACCACCCTTCTGTAGGACGGACCCATGGTCACATCCACTGCACTTTCCTCAGGTTGCTTTAGTTATCTAATTACCTACCACATTTAGTTTGACAAGCAAAAATAGCTTCCTTAATTAACCAATTAATCAATGGTTCCTTCACGTAACTTAGGCACTGACATAGAAAAATAATGTCAAGCAAGTTTCTTTTCAACATTTGATCTTTATTTATCAGTCTTTGGAATACATCATATAATCCGCCCGAAGGCTATCCCACGAATCCTCAAGGATCGCTATTCCAAGTTTTCGCACATTGACTAGTATGCGGGCCTCGAGATCCCATCTCGAGTCACGTCGGCGCCTTATGCAAAATCCGGAGTCAAGGGATTTATAGCCAGAGCCCCCCCTGGCATTCAAGCGTCCTCCTGCTCCAAGTAGCACCCACAGAGAGACCTCTCGTGGCGAGTTCAGTCCATGTACCCAACGTGGCTAACAACCCCCTTGGATAGGGTCAAGCAGACAGTCAGGGGTAACTGATGCTGTCTCTCCCTCCAGGCGTTCAACCTAAAGCATTAGTTATTTTCTAGCATTAGTTCCTTGAGCAAACAAAAACAAACAATGCTCCTAAGTGTACAAACACAAGCACTCCAGTGGTCGTTTATATGGCCAACTACTAAGGTGTGAATCCTTCTCTCCGAATACATCCAGCATTCGATCCGAGATCAATTGCGACTTGGCAAGATCCCAAGGGTTTCGTAAGCTGAGTTGCTTGTTTACCCTTTATCCTTGGGTCAGGGTTTATACCCTATTGACCCAAATTGTCAATACCTTAGGTTTCCTTATATTAAGGTCAATACATCCTAGACAACCCCGTTGTCCTCACTTGATTGGTCAATTGCTTGCTAGGAAATTCATAATTTCCCTAACTTGGCAAATCAGGCCAGGGAAGGATGATGTAGCAGGATGACTACTCATCCTCTTGTGCTTAGAACTCGCCAACCTTATTCTAAGGAGTGGCAATACTATTTTGTGATTTAGGCACAAAATCATGCGATGTTGCAACTTGTTGCACAAGATAGGTGTCGCACCTAACTTGTGGGATTATTTCTCCCATCACACGGTATTCCTTGGTTAAGAATACCTTTGGTCAAGATGTAGGGCTTGGGAGTCCTCTTGACCCAATCCAACCCCTAACCTCACTAGGCCGATAATGCTTTGGCCCTATGGTTTCGGAATTCATACGAAGGTCTAGTATTTGATCAATTGATCCTTAGGGTGAGGACCCTAGATCATTCTTGCATGGGCATTTAGCTAACCCTAACATTCCACGAATGTGGGTAGGACCTTTGAGATTTAATTCGGCATCCCAAGTGCGATACTAGGAAAATTTTTATCGTGGCTTAACTCTACCTAGCGTATTGAGGTGATTGTCATATACTAACTACTCATACCTTTATGGTTCTCATGTAAGGTATTCAATTATACGTGAATTACTTAATTGCCCTAACCAACCCATGATTTAAGATGATCTTTCTTTAAGGATGCAAATGCATTCTTCCAAATTTGCAAGTACTTTCCCCTAAAAGATGTAAGTGACTGGAAAATAGGTGAGATGCACCATTCCATGCGAGTATGCAAATTCAAACCATAGATCTTCTGCTTTTATGCAGCTTAGAGATCATTCTTTTCCTTACACTATACTATAATGATTGACATTCAGAGCTAACTCGTATACACCTTATGTTGATGCAAGGAAGTCAAAGCTTTAATATTTTAAATGAAGATGCATTCAAACTTTGATAAAGAAACTCTATGCATGAGCGAATGCCATGAGTTGATCCTTGATTTAATCCTTCCTTTTATTACTTAACCCGACCTAAAGTGTAATCGTCTTTGCATGCAATTTGCAAAGTTCATAATTTCCTCTCCATGCATTGTGACTATTTGGACATCATTCAATGGGCGTCTAAGATTATCTCATACACGAGTCACAACTAGGAAATTAATACCTAAGTGCATTATGTGTTAGATGTGTTGTTCTTTTCGCGAGGCAACAAGGATGCCTTTAGACAAATCCAACCTTTAACTTATGCAATATACGTTCAAGAATGCAACTACCATGACCATGCAAGTACTCGTCATGCAACTTACTTGGTAATTCGATGCGAGTATATAAATTTTCCAATGTAATCAAACTTGCCTACGTGAATAAAAGACATGTTTAAATACATCCTTTCATGCGGAATTAATCTTAGGAACCTGGGCATTAAGATTCGAGGTGTTGTCCACTCGCATGGTCGGGGTGGAAGCTCCTGCGTGTGCTCCTCTCGCCTTTCGCTTTGGAGCCATTTATGCAATGATTTCATTTCAGCAACTCTCCCTTGGGTCACTTTCGTGTATCGGATCCTCTCTGTCCAATGTCCTATCTTCCACGTAGAACATGGCCCTTGCAGATACAATTTTAAGAAGAACCGGGGAAGGCACGGGAGAATAGGGCTTATGGAGGCTTTAATAGATGCTTCCAAGCTTCTATCACAGATGATGTGGATAGAAAAAATGATTGGGAGAATGAAGATGATGACGAGGATGAAGATGATGATGATAATGATAGTGATGATGATGATGATGATGATGATGAAGGCAGGGGCGCGGCAGCAACCTGCGGCGGCAATATGGCGGTGGCAGCTCTCTAGGTAGCGGGCAGCACAGGGCAGTCTAATCTCCCTCCTCATGCTCTCAATCTTTAGAGGGGGGGTTCATATAGGTAGAAGGGGGGGAATAGCCACACATGTGGCTAGTTGCATGCCTCCTCCCCCCCCCCCCCTCGTGCTCTCCTACTCCACAGCCACTCCTCTCACACTCCCTCTCCCCTGCCATGCAAGGGCTGAAGGGGAGGGGATTATTATAAAACAATTTGCCAAAAATTTATCAATTATCCCTTTTCCCCCCCTTGAAGGGGTGTTCCCACATAGGCCTACGATGGCTCGTGGTTTTCAAGCCACGGCTTCTACACACGATGCGAGGTGGAGTTTGCTAGTGCATGTAGAGGGAGTACTTAGCCCAAAATTTTATTGTTACGGGAGATTAATTTGGGTTGCTTTTTGTGCGAGATTTAGGATCTTAAATATTTCATAGGAAAAATATTACATTTTCTCCCCCTTAGAGGAATCGAGATGTCCTCATCTTGAGAAGAACTGGGGGTATTGTTGGTTGAGAGTACTTTCTTCCATCCAAGTGGCATCCTCTTCGGGATAATATTTCCACTAGATGAGGTATTCTCTCAAGGTTCTGGATCTCAAATGCCTTTCCCTAGCATCTAAGATCCTATCAGGCCGTAGCTCAAGGACTCCTTGGCTACGCATTACAACTTGTTGATCATCAAGCACGTGACTAGGGTTAGGCACATACTTTTTCAGTAGGCTGATATGGGATACATTATGAACTTTTAGGTTTTCGGGGAGTTGTAATCTGTAAGCATTAGGCCCTAAGCACTTCAGAATCTTGTAGGGTCCATAATACCTTGGACTTAGCTTTTTGCATTCACCCAAGGATAGGGAACTCTTCTTTGGACGCACGCGAATGAAGACCATATAACCTTCAACGAAGGATCTGTCTTGACATTTCAGGTCCGCGTAAGCCTTTTGTCTATCCTTGGCAGCTTGTATGTCCTGTCTTATTGACTTGATTTGGTCATCCATGTCTTCCAACATCTACTTTGAAGCTTCAACCCTCAAGGTTGGATCCGAAAAACTTAAAGGACTACGACAATCGTGCCCATACAATGCTTGAAAAGGGGTCATCTGAATGCTTTGTTGATAAGAAGCATTGTAGGCAAACTCAACCAGTGGCAAATATTGAATCCACTTTTAGGTTCACGACAGCAATGTGCCCTAAGCATGTCTTCAATGACTTGGTTGACTCGTTCCATTTGACCATCAGTTTGGGGTTGGTAAGCTGTACTGAAATAGAGTTGAGTCCCAATGGCCTCGAAGATAGCCCTCCAGAAGTGTGATGTGAAGAGAGAGTCACGATCACTAATGATTCTTCTGGGTAACCCATGTAGTTTGAATATCTCCTTGATGAATAGCCTTGCGATGTCTGAGGCTTTATAATTTGTCTTAACAGGAATAAGATGTGCAACCTTGGTGAGCATATCCACTATGACCATAATGGAGTTGTATCCTCCCTCAACTTGCAGCAGGCCAACAACAAAGTCCATACTAATGAATTTACATTTCATTTGGGGAATGTCAAGTGGTTGCAATTTCCTTGGCATCTTGACATGTTCAGCCTTAATGCATTGACAAGACAAACATTCAGTGATATATTTAAGAACGTCACCTTTAAGCCTATCCCAATAATAGTTCTTTCTGGCCGCATTGAGGGTCTTGGCATAGCCAGGATGTCCTGAGAAAGGGGAGTCATGGGCTTCCCAAGGTATCTTCTGCTTGAGTGATTGGCTTGCTGGTATACATAATCTTGTCCTATAGTAGACAAGTCCACTATTGATAGAGAATTCTTGATACTTTGTTTGTAGCTTCGGGTATTGATCTTTGATGGGGATCTCCCTTAGCAATTTTTGATAGGTTGGGTCATGGCATGCCTCTTCTCTAGCTAGCTCAAGAATTGGGTTGTTTGGCATGGATAACTTTGTGGCTAGAGATCTTTCTATTGATGGATCTTGCAAATCAGAGAATTTAGAAATGCCTTGCACATGAGTGCATCGGCAACTACATTCTCCTTTCCAGGCCGGTATTTGATTTCAAAATCATATTCTTCCAGCACTTCAATCCATCGACGTTGCCTCATGTTGAGCTCACTCTGGGAAAAAATCCATTTAAGACTTTTATGATCCGTTATTAGGGTAAACTTGTTATCCAGCAAGTAGTGTATCCAAAGTTTGAGAGCATGTATGATAGCCAACAGCTCCAGATAGTGGGTAGCATAGTTTCTTTCATGGCTCTTCAGTTTCCTTGAAGAGTATTCTATAGGATGACCTTCTTGCATGAGCACACATCCTAAGAGGCCCTTCTTAGGAGTATAGATCAAAAGGGAGTGGGGCAAGAGAAGCGCAAGCACAGGAATTTCTCCTCAAGAAGACAAGGAGGATACTCCAGAAGCTCTTGAATTCAATTCCTCCATCCCTTCTATCCTATTCCTTCTTGTGAAATTAAAACTACTTGATTCCTCAAAATTCTTGGTGATCATTTCCCCCCCCCCCCCCATCAATTAAAATTCTATCAATCTAATTAACCCCAAGCTCCTTTGCCAAATTTCCTTTTTTGCGATCTCGCGATTAAAGACCATGGCCCGAAGAAGAAAGCTACAAAGGTCGTGGAGGCAGGAGCTACCAATAACACTACGGACACAATTACTACAAATGGAATGGCAAGCACAAGGATTACAAATGAAGCCGTTGTCAAGATTGTGGGAGAGAAGGAAGGAGTCTCGCTTGAAGCTTTCTTGCTTGCACAATGGGGGAAGACACACAAGGGTGGAGGCTGAAAACAGTTTTCCTCTTCTTAGTTGTGTGAGCCAAAAAGAACTCTAGTACAAAGAAATAGAAGAACCCTATGTATGGGTCTCAAACCAAACTCAACTAACTAAGGTGGCATACTAACTGAGCCACGAACTAGAGTAGATAAGGATAGCTATCATGTAGCTATTATTCATCGGCGGTGTACCAACCGCGTCTGCAACTGACAAGTCGGTGACATAAGTACTCAACGGTCACCCTGGCGTATCACGAGTGGAGCTCGATATCTCAACACTCCCCCTCGAGCTCAATCCCAATTCCTGCACACCAAGCAGGTCTCTGAACTTGCGCAGCTTCTCTGCGCCCAATGCCTTCGTGAATATGTCAGCTACCTGATCCTCTGTGCTGACATAAACTAGATCAATACGACCTAGTAAAACCCTCTCTCGCACATAGTGATAATGCACCTCAATGTGCTTTGTTCTAGCATGATAGACTGGGTTATTTGCCAAGTGTATACTACTCATGTTGTCACAATAAATGACAACTGGCCCATCTGTAGACTGATGCATATCATAAAGTAGCTTATGCAACCAAGCTACCTCACATGCAGCCATTGCTGCACCCCTGTACTCCGCCTCTGTGCTCGACAAGGCAACTGTAGGCTGTTTCTTGCTGCTCCAAGTGACTGCAGCACTCCCGAAAGAGAACACATATCCACTGGTAGATCGTCTATCAGAAATGCTACCAGCCCAATCAGCATCAGTGTATCCATGCAACTGTATCTGAACCCCAGTCTCATAAAATAGTCCATACTGCAATGTGGACTTCACATACCTGAGTATGCGTCTAGCTGCATCCAAATGCGGTTTCCTTGGAGCCTGCATAAACTGACTTACCAATCCAACAACATAGCTCAAATCTGGCCTGGTAATAGTCATATAAATCAAACTTCCTACTATGCGTCTGTACATAGTAGGGTCTTCTAGAAGCTCACCTGCATCTGTGCTCAGCTTCACATTCTGCTCCAGAGGAACTGAAATAGGCTTACAACCTGTCATCCCATATTTGGACAGCATGTCCAATCCATACTGCCTCTGCAAGAGCTGTATCCCACTTGGTGATCTAATCACCTCAATGCCCAAGAAATAACGCAGCTCTCCCAAATCCTTCATCTCAAACTTCTGCTTCAATAGCATTTTCACATGAAGGATATCTTCATCACTGTCACCTGTCATAATCAAATCATCAACATAAATGACAAGTAGCATAATACCTTTCTCTGTTTTTCTCACATAAAGTGAGAAATCTGCCTTGGAAATCTGAAAGCCAATAGTGACAAGATACTGTCCTATCTTGTCAGACCATGCTCTAGGTGCTTGCTTCAAGCCATACAAGGCTTTCTTCAACCTGCAAACAAACTCAGGATGAACAGCATGCACATAACCTGGTGGCTGCTCCATATAGACCTCTTCTTGCAAATCACCATGCAAGAAGGCATTCTTTACATCCATCTGATGTAAAGACCATCCCTTTGATGCAGCCATAGCAATGACTGCTCTTACTGTTGCCATCCTTGCAACTGGACTGAATGTTTCTTCATAGTCAATGCCATATGTTTGTGCATACCCCTTGACTACTAATCTTGCCTTGTATCTGTTCACAGAACCATCTGCATTGTGCTTCACCTTATAAACCCACTTACAGCCAATTGCATTCTTACCTTTAGGCAAAGGTACTAACTCCCATGTAGCATTTGCTTCCAAGGCATCCATTTCTTCATCCATGGCTTTCTCCCATTTTTCTTTTCCCATGGCTTGCTCAAAAGATGTGGGTTCTGGTTCCTGTATCACTTTGACCATATATGCATAGTGAATGGCTGTAAATCCATCATATTTCAGCCTATCCACAGGATACCTAGCTCTCGTAGACCTGCGCAAAGTAGGTTCACTCCCAGGTGCTCTCAAAACATCCCTGGTCTTCCTTACTCCAGGTGTAACAATAGAAGGGATACCCAACTCATCATCAATGCTCTGTTCTGAGCCACTGGATTCACCATCCACATAAGAGTGACCTGCATTCACATCAAACATGGGCTGATCAACCTTCTCTTTTCCTTTTCGTGATACCTGCATACCACTATCTGCATTGCTTTGAGAAGATTCTCCTGATCTCAATCTGCCTGTCCATGGCGAAGAATGTGAACCATTGCTAGAGGACGCTCCAGGTCCACTAATATTTTGTGACTGCTGCTGTGAATTCTGTGCAGCATTACCATTTTGTGCATCTACATCATCAATCACATTTACTGGTTTATACCAGCTACTCATCTCATCAAAAACAACATCTCTGCTCACTGTAAACTTACGAGTAGAAGGGTTATAGCATCTATACCTTTTTGCTGCAGAGAGTAACCAATAAAGATGCACTTCTCAGCTTTTGGATCCAACTTGGATCTCAGCTCATCTGGCACATGTACATAGGCAATGCAACCAAAAATTTTCAAATGAGAAATATCTGGTTTCCTACCAGTATACCTCTCCTCTGGAGTCATTCCATGTATTGCTGCAGTGGGAGTCCTGTTCATTATGTAGACTGCTGTAGCAACTGCTTCAGCCCAATAAAAATCTGGCAAGTCTTTTTCATTGAGCATGGCACGAGATACCTCTCCAATATGCCTGTTTTTCCTTTCTGCAATTCCATTTTGTTGTGGGGTATAACTGCATGAATATTGCTGCTTTATGCCATGCTCCTGCAAGAACTTTGCAAACTCATTTGAGAGGTACTCTCCCCCTCCATCTGACCTTAGGCATTTTATTTGCAGACCTGTTTCTTTTTCAGCCATAGCTTTAAGGGTTTTGAAATGCCCAAAAACTTCACTTTTCTTTTTCATAAAATACACCCAAACTTTTCTGCTATAGTCATCAATAAAAGTGACAAAATAATGACAGCCTCCAAGAGATGCAGCTTTAGTAGTCCACACATCAGAGTGGATTAATTCCAATGGCTTCTCACTCTCTTGAACATGTCTAGGAAATGGTTTCCTTGCCTGTTTTCCAAACTGACAGGCTTCACATACCTTATGCATTTCTGCAACCTTGAATTTTGGCAATCCTGCAACAATATTTTGGGCCTGCATTGATTTAAGTCGCTGTACATTAACATGACCAATGCGTTTATGCCAGATATCAATATCTGCAACTACACCGGTCCCATGTGCAAACATTGTTGCACTCAATTCAGACATGTCTGCATCCAATGTAAACATTCTGCCCTTCTTCTTTCCTTTTGCTATCAAGCGACCTTTATTTTTCATATCCTCAACAAAGCATCCATGAGGATTAAATCTGACCTGCAAGCCCTGCTCAACCATTTGACCAACAGAAACCAGATTCTTGGTGATATTCGGAACATGAAATACATCGGAGAGGTATTTCTTTTTCCCATCCTGCATAGACAAAGGTATTTTTCCAATCTGCACAATAGGATGTGCAGTATCATCACCAGTCTCCACAAATCCTGGTTTTTCCATTTTTCTTGCATCCTCCATCCATTCTGCATGACCTGTCATGTGGTTTGACGCACCTGAGTCAACATACCATACATCGTTGCTTTCTTCTGCACTTGTCACAGAATTGTTTATGTGCTGCACCATAAACAGATGCTCATTTCTGTCATCACCCTGTCTACTAGAAGATGCATAATTTCCTTGTTGCAGTTTTCCATTCATGATGTCATTCTGCTTTTTGTAGCAGTCTTTAGCCATATGACCCATTTTACCACAATAGTAGCATTCAACATTACTGTTTGCATTTTGGCCTCTTTGCCATCCACCACGACCTCTTTGGCTCCCCCTGCCTCTAGAGTTACCACGTCCTCCTCCATAGGACTGATTTTCTTGAGTTTGCTGCATATTCTGATTTCTACCACGGCCTCCAAATCGGCCTCCTCTACCTCTGCCTCTACCTCTTCCAGCATTTGAGTAGAAGACAGCTTCTTTTGAAGTTCCTCCTGAAGAAGATGCACCACCATTTCTCTGCTCCTCAGAAATTAGAAGAGCAATCAACTCCTCAAAGTCAGGAAATCTTTCACGAACGGAAATGGATGTTCGAAACTGTGCATAATCCTTTCCTAGACCATTCAAGGTCACGGAAACTAAATCATCATCTTCCACTGGCGACCCAATGGAAGCAAGTGCATCTGCAATCTTCTTCACCTTCATGTGGTAGTCATTGATGCTCATATTTTCTCTTTGCACATTATGCAACTCTTGCTTGAGCTGCATTTTCCTGGCTTGTGTATTTGTGCTATACATTTTTGACAGAGTATCCCATGCCTCCTTTGGCGTACTTGCATCCTGAATATGCACAATCATAGAGTCTGAAATGCTGATAGACAGCCAGTACATAACTTTCCTGGCTCTCTCATGCCATGCTTTGAATGCCTGCATTTGCTGTTGATTGGGAACATCAGGAAGAACTGGTTCTTCTTCATTTCCTGCAACAAATTCCCAATATCCTTTTCCCATAAGGAAATTCGTCATTCTAAACTTCCATGCCTGGAAGTTGTTCTTGTCAAGCTTTTCAGTGACAATCTGTGAAAGAGAATCAGACGCCATTACAGAATACTGCAAGAAATTCTGTTACTGCAAAAAACACAGCTTCACCCTCACAAGGGAAAATCTGCAAAACTGGCGAAAGTGGTATTTGACCACACAGTCACTTTCTAGTGACGATTTTGCATAAACAGGAACCAAGGATGATTCTGAAACTCCCAATGTCTCTGCGCACAAGCATACGATGCAATTTCTACAGTAACTTTTCACCGACCTGTAGAACAGTGGCTGCTCAGCATAAAACTGAGCCTTTTCCTAAGTGCGTGCAGAAAACTTCCGTCTGCAAAACAGGCCCCGAAATGGCCCTAAATCAAAAAAACAAGGTCGCCCAGGGCTAAAGGCCTTCCCCGCAACATATACTGCCCTCTTGCTTCACCGCGAAGGGCGTCTCAACCTGAGACAATGCACTCCTGCAATTTCCGGTTGTGCTACCTGCAGAGATCTGCTCCCAAAACAGAAAATGAAAGCAACACTGCTCCTCTTACCAGACCACCGCGAGCTTGGCTTGCTTTCTTGAGCTCCTTACCACGAACAAGGCTCTGATACCATGTCAAGATTGTGGGAGAGAAGGAAGGAGTCTCGCTTGAAGCTTTCTTGCTTGCACAATGGGGGAAGACACACAAGGGTGGAGGCTGAAAACAGTTTTCCTCTTCTTAGTTGTGTGAGCCAAAAAGAACTCTAGTACAAAGAAATAGAAGAACCCTATGTATGGGTCTCAAACCAAACTCAACTAACTAAGGTGGCATACTAACTGAGCCACGAACTAGAGTAGATAAGGATAGCTATCATGTAGCTATTATTCATCGGCGGTGTACCAACCGCGTCTGCAACTGACAAGTCGGTGACATAAGTACTCAACGGTCACCCTGGCGTATCACGAGTGGAGCTCGATATCTCAACAGCCGTGAATACCATCAACCAAGCACCCGTCATGGGTCTTCAAGTACTACTTTTCTTAAATAAAAACGGCTAGCAGGCATTTATCCCATGAATAGGCAATAGAAGCTACATGCGTAAAATAAGATTTTATTGGATTCTTGCATATAATTTCTTTGAGGAATTCTTAACCGTGAGTTCCAAGGGATAACTTGGGTTTGTACTAGTTGAACCTAAGCAAGTACAAGGAAGGTATTGTATTCCTAAAAGATTTAATATTTTTTATTTTTATGTTGATCAAACGAAATCTATGAATCATGAATGCTAATCCTCGGTATATAAGAGACCTTGAGATGTAATTGCCAAATAATACTATTTGTAATTAAACTAATAAATATTTTCTTTTATTGCAAGCAAAGACCCATGAAACTCCAAGGGAGCTATCCTCAAGTATGAAGTTCTTGCTTAAATTCAATCCAAACTAATCCCCATGGAAGAGGGAGTCTAGGAAGACTATTGGAAGGTATTGCCACTTATGCTAATTTGTCTCGAAGTTAATTTGCCACTTATGTTGATTTGTATCCAAGTTATTTTTCCACTTATGCTGAATTGTCTTGAAGTTACTTTTTCCACTTAGGCTGATTTGCCTCAATGTTATTATTTTTGGAAATAAAAGTTTTATCTTGGAAATAAACTTGTTAAAAGTTTATGTATAATACATTTGAAATAAGATATTTGTGATTGTAAGCTAGGTATTGATCTTTCCTAAAATCAACAGGCTAAAAGATGGATGACTGAGTATAGATCACCGACTAAGATAGTATTCTGGTGAATGCAGAACACCGAGACTGACGTAGTGTTCTTGATGGTGCTAGACCTCCCCAAGGCCAGTGTGAATAAAACCTACTCCAGGGGGTTTTTCTTTTTTTGTTTCACATTAGTGAGTGATCAATCATGACACAAAAGGTCTTGTCATAGGGAACTCTAGTCGGTAGGAGGAGGTGAGAATATCAGGGGGACTCTGGTCATAAACTTCTTAGGCTCTTACGAAGTGCCAACTACCCTTCAATTTTCAAATTGTGTCTGGAAGTTCCAGTACTAGTTGGTGAACGGAACTTGGAGAGAATAATACTTTAAATAGAAAACATTGTAAAAATCAATTTTTTTCTGAAAGGAACTATTAAGAAGGAATTGCTTTACTGTGTTTTTGCGTCGTGAATAAAAGGTGTGTAATGAATTTATATCAAGAGATAATCCAAAGAAGCTATTTTTATATGTTGAGCCTAAAGTGGTAGGTAATTAGATAACTAAAACTAATCTCTCAAGGAAAGTGGGAGGATGGATCCATGACGTAGAGCTGGGTGGTCTTGGTAAGTCGAGAGCTTTCCTAAGAAGGAATAAAAATCACACTTGATGGTCCATTAGAAACCATAAAGACTCACTTACATCACTTTAGAATCCGCTAATATTAATTATCTACTAGTAAAAGATTTGACTAGAAAAACTCAGGTCAACGATCCTTGTGGGAGCGGCTGGAACTTCCACTACGGGGTAGATTCGAGCGAGCCTAGTTAGCAAACTCCGAGGGTTTTATCAAAATCCCAGACGACGCTTGCTAGGACATCTCTTGATGGTGTAATATTTCTACAACAACGTATTAAAGACCCTAGACCCCATGCAAAAGCCATCCGAAGTAATCTCCCGCAACAAAGAAACACCGGCCTAAGTGCTCCATCCTCGTGCATTAACGATACCAGCCCCACGTTGTGCATAGGAAACAATGGCTCAAAACCGTAACCCACTACGGGAACTCCCCTTCAAGGGGGAAATGGGATAATGATTTATTTTGTAAAAAAATTACATTGACTCCCTCTCCTTCACCCGTTGCATGGCAGGGACAGAGAGTGTGAGTAGGAGATTGTGGAGGGGCATGGAAGGAGGACATGCAAACAGCCACCTGTGTGGCCACCCCCACCTGTGTGTGAGTAGGAGATTGCGGAGGGGCATGGGAGGAGGACATGCAAATAGCCACCTGTGTGCCCCCCCCCCCCCCCCGCCCCACCCCCACCTTATATATGAACCTTCCCTCCCAAGCTTCAAAAGGGAGAGGGGCATTGTGAGGAGCTGCCCGCCGTCGTCCTACTGCCGCCACCATACTATCCGTGCCGCCAAGATGCTGCCGTCGGCAATGTCATCATCATCATCATCATCGTCGTCATCGTCGTCATCATCATCACCCTCATCGTCATCTTCACCATCATCATCCTCACCAACACACGTCATCTCTATTTCTTCCAAAAGCTTGAGAAGCTTCTATTGAAGCTTCTCTAGACCAAGTTCACCCGTGCCTCCCAGTCTTTTTTTAGACCGCGTCTTGCAAGGCTCGATTCCTACGCAGGAAGGGAGATCTCGGCAATAGCAACTTCGAAACTCGTAAGGGGTTCCAAGGGGGAGTTCGTTGAGTCCAAATTTACTTTGTCAATGGCTCCCAAGCAAAAGTCAAGAGGAGCGCATGCGGGAGCTTCCACCCAAAGAATGAGAGTGGACAATGCCCCGATTTTGAATGCCCAGGTTTTGAAAAATATCCCCACATGGGAAGGATCCAGAAAGCATGTTTTAAATTCACATAGGAAACTTAAATGTATCGGAAAAATTTATATACTCGTTCAATTTACAAAGTTTAGTTGCATGACGAGTACTTGCATTTGCTTGCATTTCCATGGTTAAGGGTTGTCCATTTTTGAACGTATGTTGCATAAGTTAAAAGATGAAATTGTGCAAAGGCGTCCTTGTTGCATCTTGCAAAGGATAGGGCTTATGACACATAATGCACTTATGTAATAAATTCCTGGTTATGACTCGTGTATAAGATAATTGTGGACGAGCATTAATTGATGTCTAAATAGTTGCAATGAAAGGGAAAGATTTATGATCTTTGACAAAAACATATATTATGCAATTCGCATGCAAATGAATAGTTACAATTTAGGTTGAGTTAAGCGATAAGGGAAGGGTTAAATCAATGATGTATTCATTGGCGTCTGGTCATGAAAGAATGATGCATCCATGCATAGAGTTCCTTTATCAAAGTTCGAAATTGGAAAAGGATGCATCTTCATTTAAAATACTAAGGCATTGAATTCGATGCATCAACGTAGGGTTTATAAGAAACAGCTGTGAATGTCAATCATTATAGTATAGGGCAAGGAAAAGAAAGATCCTATAGTTGCATAAAGGCAAAAAGGTCTATGGTCTTGAAATTGCATGGAATGATACATCTCACTCATCTTGCAGTTACTTACTTCTTTTAGGGAAAGTACTTGCAAGTTTAGAAGAAAGTATTTGCATCTTTAAAGGGAATATCATCTTTAATCGTGGGTTGGTTAGATCAACTAAGTAATTTGCGTGTAATTGAGTAGCTTACATGAAACTCATAAAGGTATGATTAGTTAGCATATGGTGGACACCTCAATGTGCTAAGTAGGGTTAATCTATGATGAAATTCTGCTTAATATCGCACTTGGGATTCTGATTTAATACTTCTGATCTTAAAGGTCCTACCCACATCCACGAAATGTTAGGATTATTTAAACGTTGTGCAAGAATGATCTAGGTTTCTCACCCTAAGGATTAGTTGAACAAATGCTAGACTCTCGCAACGAATTTAGGGACCCTAGGGCCAAAACGTTTATCAAGTCTAGTAGGGTTAGGGTTTTGGATTGGGTCAATAGGACTCCCAAACCCTATATCTTGATCAAAGGTATTCTTGATCAAGAAATACCGTATGAAGAAAGATATAAACCCACAAGTCAAATACTGACACCTATCTTGTGCTACAAGCTGCAACATCGTATGCTTTTGTGTCTAAATCACAAAATGGTACTGCTACACCTTAGACCAAGTTTGTGTCTAAATCACAAAATGGTACTGCTACACCTTAGACCAAGTTTGGCAAGTTCTACTTACAAGTCTAATTTTCTAGAAGTTGAGTAGTCATCCTGCTACAACACTCTTCCTTGGGACTAATTTGCCAAGCCAGGGTAGTTATGATTTGCCAAGAAAGCAATTGACTAACCAAGTTGGGGCGACGAGGTTGTCCAGGATTTATTGACTATAATGTAAGGAAACCTAAGGTAGAGACAATTTGGGTCAACAGGGTATAAACCCTAACCCAAGGAAAAAGGGTAAACAAGCAACTCATCTTACGAAACCCTTGGGATCTTGCCAAGTCACGATTGATCCAGGATCGAATGCTGGAAGTATTCGAGGAGAAGGAATCACACCTTCGCAGTTGGCCGTACGAACTACCACTAGAATGCTCATGATTGTACACTTAGCTGCACTGCTTGTACTTCTTTGCTCAACGAACTAATTCAGGAAAAATAGCTAATGCTTGAGAGTGGAATTTTGGTTCCAAGAAGTGCTTAAAAATAGCTAAAATTTACGAATATTAAGGGAAAAATATTCAACGTCGAAGGCAGTGGCTCGATCTAGGACGATTTTAAGCGCTAAAGTGCTTTAAAGGCGCCCGAGTGACACTTGTTGATTTTTCATAATTTTTCAGATTGTCATGCAGGTTGACAAGATCTACTGGCCAATGCAGGATGCCAAGCTAGACACCCAGGATTTTTCACAACTCAATTTCGAGTCCGGAAGGGGAAATGGCCAAGAATTGGTCAAGATTTGAAAGGGTGGCCACAACATGGACCAAAGGGGGGGTGCCCTTTGGGGGAATTTTAACCCCCTAACCAAAAGGCATGCAAAAGGGGAAATCGTGTGACGAAGAAGATGGAGGAAAACGTGATCAGGGAGGCACCGAAAAATGCGCCCCATTGTTGATCAATGGATCATGCCTGCTCAATACAACCCACATCAATGATCATGGGGCTATCCCCCCTGGATGCTAACTCTATCGCCATGCTTCGCTCCTCCATTAGTGGTCTCTATGAAGAATTCTGATTTCAGTATTTCTCTCTCCTCCCTCTCTCTCCCCTAAGGGCAGATTCATGTGGTGAAGAGGAAGAAGAAGAATGGATGATGGATGCTTGTCCCATGAAGACCGGATTGCTCCATGGTGTAAGAAGACTGAAGATTACTGATTGTGGACTATCATGAGCATTAATGGTGGCTGGAAATCAGTCCCGAGATATGGCAAAAAAAAACCCGCAACCCGCAAAGAACGGTAATCTCATTTTTACAAAGGAAAATGGTGTTTTTATGCAATTTGCTTCGTGAATACTTGTTCCCATGAGATGATTATGCATAATAATGTTGTTTGCAATGTCTTCCAATTGTTTATGATTAGAAAATCAGAAAATCATAAGTGTTGTGGATGAAATTAATAGTGTAAAACCCGTAAAATACACAAAATATGAAAAAATTGGGTGTTTTTGAGATATAAATGGAAAATATAATAAGACACACCAACTAAACTTGTGTTTTTGCTGCAAATAAACCTAAGGGCCATAGCCCACAACTTATTTTGTATTTTCAGTCATTTAATATTGCAAAAAAACAAGAAAAATAGGGAAAATAGGGGAAAAATAGAGGAAAAATGGATTTTGAGTGCCAAAAATTAAGAGAAAATAAAAACCATGTTTGTGGATGTATGGGGGGTCTGAAGTATGAGTTTTAGCCTCAGTTCAGCCCCACCTTTATGTTTCAGTGAGTTTTTATGGCTTTTTATACAATAAAAATATGGAAAATGAACCCTAAACCTATGCACCATGCACAACCTAAACGGGTGAGGGGGTAGAAAGTATGAAAAGTGTTTAAATGCTGAATGAAATGATGAAAAGATTGCTGGTTTTTATGCATACCATTTAAGTTGGTCGATAATTAAAAATTAAGAACCTAGTAGCACGGGGGTTTCTCGGTGCTAGGTTCATGCAACGTTGTATACGAGCAATAGTCAAAGTCATTGAAAGAATGCTTTTGCACTAAACACAAATGCTGAATTTTAATTGCTTGAGCATGTGGACATTCACAATTTGCATGAATCATGAAATTTAAAAGGTGTCAGATAATACCTCTTGGATGCATAGCAATCGCTCTCTAGAGACATGACCAACGTTGAGTGAGTAAGGTTACCTAAGCTAGAGGCTAGGCGTTGGGTCTAGGGGAAAGTAAAGTGAGGCAGCATGGTATATCTCCTGGAAATACACGAATCATAAAAGAGAGGATTTTGTGTTCATATGTTATATATGTTTAGCGACGCATCGAGGGGCCAATCCCCAAGGTGTAGGAGAATCGCAGTGAGGTAGCGGCAGTCAACCGTGGGAGGACCTCCTATGTTTGTACTACGTGCTACTTGGCAAGCGTTGGGACTCCCTCTGAGGAGTGTTAATTGGGTTAGAGTTGGACTAGAGATGTGATACAAATGCAAGATGTTTAGGAAGATGATGTATGTGTCATCCACGCTCCTGGCTGCGAGGCCGTGGGGTTGTTGAGCGCATGATAGAGGTCCGGCTAGTGCATGAGCCAGTGCCGGCCCGTTTTAGGTCCCATCAGTGGTGCGTCTGCCGGAAGCCGCTTAGAAGTGGCGGTCCTCGAATCCTGGTTGTCTAGGTACCAGTTAGCAGTTTATGCCAAAGGATACGGAGATTGATCCATTATTCATCAATAAGCGTCGTCTAGCCGAAATCCAAAAGCAAGAGAGAGACGAAAGAGCTAGGTGACGTGCTGAAATTCTTGGGAGATACTCCCCTAAGCGTAGTGGTGCTGAATCCTTACGAGGGAGTAGATCTAGTGGTCTTGGGGCCACAAGCAATAAGTTAGGAGAAGGTGGAAGCTCTAGGGCTACCCTTCCTTCCATAAGCCAGTCTACATCAAGTGCGGGAGCTGTAACCCCACCGTCCCCTATTCCTAGTGCAAATCCAATTCTCGTCATGGCACATACTATTGCAATTCCTGCAGGAACGACGGATTTTTTGGCTCTAGGTTACCCGCTACCCATTTTTAATGGGCTAGTTGAGGAAGATGCAGAGCTCCATATCAGGGAGTTTCAAAAGCTGATGTTTAACTATCGGATCCAAGAAGAAGGACATTTAATGATGTTCTTCAACATGACTCTCAAAGGAAGAGCTGCCATATGGTATCATGGTTTAGAAGCCAGAACCATATTGAATATTGATCCATTTTATGGAGCTTTTCGAAGGGAGTTTGCCCCTGAAAGGGGTGGGCAATATTGGTTGCGTGTACTCACCGTAACCCGCCAAGAACCACACGAGGATATTCATGCTTATGCGAAGAAAATAAAAGAGGTTTTCCGTAAGTTGGACACCTCTATTCCTATCCCTGCAGCTGCCCAATTGCAATATTTTCTACATGGTTTGGACTTTAATATTCAGTTGCAGTTGAGTAGTGTCCCTTTTTTGGGATATAGATACTGCCATTACACGAGCACAAGAAGTGGAATCCCGACTACAAGCAGCCTATGCCTCTCCAGGCAATTTGAATATAAGTCTAGCATTGGAAAATAATATGGCGACGGCCAATGGCAGTGGTAGCCAAGGGATAGCGATGGCTAATCCTAATGGGAGAGGGAACATGATGCAGAATGTGCCTTTATTACCAACTCCCCCTAGCATGTCGATGCCTACGAGCAGTCAAATGACTCCAAATGGTGGAGGCCAGGCAGTTAATCCTAATACCATGCCTGTGGTTCAACAACCAGTGCCTAATCAGATCGTTAGGCCGATGGAATGGCAGGGTAATGATCAAGCCTACGAGTCGAGTGCTTCCAATGTTCTTAAAAAACAACAAAATTTGATAGGAATTAGATACCCGGATGAGGGTGCACCTTCGAGGTTTAGCTGCAAATGGTGTGGTGGGTAACATCATCCACGAAATTGCCCAAATGTCAAGTGTGACATCTGTGGGAAATCCGGCCATTTAGCAGCCACTTGCTGGAGTAAGATTAGTTCCCTCCAGCGAGGTAGTCAGCAACCAGGGCCTGTTAATCATCGTGCGCAAGGAAATGATTCCCAACGAGAAGACGGGCCTAAACAAATACTCCAACGACCAAAGACTACAGTGGAGGAGCTGCCTAGTGGTAGTGGGGTTAGTTTGATTGAGGCTGTGCGTGTTAATGATGCTGAAACCTCTAATCTGCAAGCTATCCTTACAAGAGGTCAAAAGTGTAGAGAGGCCGACAAGGATAAGCCTGTCGACGGGAACCCTAAACAGGGCAACAAAGGAACGCAAGTTCTGGATCCTGCCATGGAAGGGGGACCTCTGAAGCCCGTGGAGAGTAAAGCCGATGTTAAGAAGGATAAGGAACCACCGAGGAAGAAGGTGAAAGTTAAAAAAGAGGCAATAAAGCTAGTTCAACGACCTAAAGAGCAGATGGTTTGGCGTGAAAAGTGAACTCTATCGAACTATCATGAATTTGATTTGGCGAGCTCTCTTTGTGAAGTCAAGCTGGATGTGAATCTTTTACAACTTATTAAGCTTTCCCCAGGAGTACGCAAGGAATTTAGAAAGATCCTGCATACCAGGTATATCGTAGAACCTTTGGGTATTGCGTGAGTTGGTGATGACTGGTTCAAGCATGCTGAGAAGCATTGCCCAAGGGTTGCAGCCTATGTCGATGGGATATTAGTAGATTATGCCATTGTCGACACGGGATCATCTGTTAATATTATGAGTTCTGAACTGATGGAAAGGTTGGGTCTTGCGATCCAGAAAGATACCTCCACAATTCTCAAAATGGCGGATGATAGTTTGAGACAGCCGGAAGGCTGCATTACTAAGGTCCATGTCACTGTTGCAAATATAGAATGCCTGTTGGACTTTAGGGTAATTCGTTTTGCAGGGCGTCCAAGTTACCAAGTATTACTTGGACAACCTTGGATCTTGCAAGCGGACTGTCAAGTGGATATACCCACCGGTCAACTAATATTTGGCAGAGGTGCTCAGCACGTGGTGATTGATGCCTATCCTAAGTCCCCACAGAGTGAGAGAGCTCCTCTATCTTCTACAGAATTGGACACATTAGAGGATTTATCCGCCAGTGAGACATCATCGAGTGATGAGTCCAAAGAGGGATCCACCACGGAAGACATCTATCAGATCACTTTGAACGAGCCGATAGAGGCCCAAGATCGTATAAGAGATGCAGATGTTATCAAGCTAGACCTTGGCACGCCAAATGATTCACGGCCAATTAAATTAGGTTCTATGCTCAGTTCAGCAGAAAGGGAGGACTATGTGTCCCTAATTCAAGAATTCCGCAATATCTTTGCCTGGAGTTATGATGAGCTGAGGGGCATTCCTCCCAGCCTGGCTGTTCATACTATTCCTGTAAAAGAAGGCAGTCGTCCTGTGCGTCAGAAAGTAAGGTGTATGCCTTTTGAACTAAGGGACGGTATGTTTAAAGAGTTGCAGAAGTTAAGGAAAGCTGGGTTAATCTTCCTTGTACAACACACAGAATGGTGTTCACCAGTTGTGATCAGAAAGAAGAAAAATAATCAAATCCTATTATGTGTGGATTTTAGAGAGCTAAATAAGCAGACAGTTAAGGATTACTACCCGTTGCCATTTATTGACCAAATTTTGGATCAATTAGCGGGTAGGGAGATATATTCGTTTATGGATTGCTTTGCAGGATATAACTAGATGGCAATTGCAGAAGAGGACAAGCTGAAAACAACTTTTATTACTATCTTTGGTACTTTTGCGTACCATGTGATGGCCTTTGGTTTATGCAATGTGCCTGGTTCGTGGCAACGAACAACAGATAAGACATTCGGTGACATATCCCCTAAAGAGTTGAAGGTGTTTATTGATGACTTAGGGGCCGTCACCGTGAGAGAAAGGCAGTTGATCATTTTAAGAAAGTGCTTTAAGCACTGCAGACAATTTTGTATCGCTCTTAACCCACGGAAGTGCGTTTTTGGCGTACCTTATGGGCTCTTGCTGGGCCATGTGGTCAGTTCAGTACGAATTGCGACAGATCTCAAGAAGGTCAAAGTAATAGTTGCCATGGGTCCACCACGCACTCCGAAAGAAGTTCATAGCTTTCTGTCTTCGGTTGGTTATTACCGTAGATTCATAAATGGCTTGGCAAAAAGAACGTTGCCGCTTACAAATCTATTGTCCTTTAGCTGTTTGTTTGTATGGAGCGACCCTTGTAAGGTAGCATTTGAGGATGTGAAGCAGGAGCTAGTAAAAGCTCCCATTTTAAAAGCACCTAAAAGAGGTGAGGTATTTTATATATTTTCAGCAGCCACCATGCATAGTATCAGCTGCTATTTAGCCCAAATTTGGGAAGAAAAATGGTATCATCCGATAGCCTTTGCTAGTCGAAAATTGGGCATTTCAGAGATCAATTATACCTACATGGAGAAGTTGTGTCTTGCGATGGTCTTTGGGACCAAGAAATTCAGGCATTATATTCTCTATGAGAAAGTTGTGCTTTATACGAAGACGGAGGGGCTTCGATTATTGATAAATAAGATGCAGTCACCTGATCGTCTAGCAAAGTGGTTAATCACTTTGCAGGAGTTTGATTATGAAATCAGGAGTAAGCCACCAAGGTTGTAAGGCATCGTGGAATGTCTTGTGGACTTTGGGGAGCCGAAAGAATCTGTGGCTAAAGGTAGTGACATGGAGTTGTTATTTAAAATAGATATGGCGTCTATTCCCTCCTGGTATGCTGCAATAACGCATTATTTATCGACAGGAGAGACTCGATTTGAACTATCTAAAGCTGAGAGAAGGAAAATTAAGCAGCAGGCATTAAAGTTTGCCTTGATCGCAGGTACACTATATCGGCAAGGGGTTGATGACATCTATCGCCGATGTGTGATGCCTGACGAGGTGCCATTCATTTTGGAAGAGTGCCATGATTCTGCTTGTGGAGGCCATTTTGCTGGATGGCTTACAGCACAAAAGGCTTTAAGAGCAGGTTATTGGTGGCCTGCCATCTTCCAGGATGCGTTTGCGTATGTTAAGAGATGCAATATTTGTCAACGACATGATAGTCGAGAGAATAGGAAAAGACCACTCACCCCTATTATGGCGATACTTCCATTTGAGAAGTGGGGAATAGACTTTGTGGGTCCTATTACTCCATCGTCAACTACGCAAAAGAGGTATATTATTGTAGCAACTGACTACTTCACAAAGTGGTCAGAAGCACGTGCAACAAGGAAAGATAATGCTAAAGAAACTGCTAGTTTCCTTTTAGTGCAGATAATATGCCATTTTGGTCCACCGAAAGAATTAGTATCGGACCGTGGAACCCATTTCCTGAATAAGGTGATCAAAAGCTTGACAGAGGCTTGGCAGATCAAGCACAACAAAATGACTCCTTATAATCTGCAGGCAAATGGGCAGGTTGAAAGTACCAACAAGCAGCTTGTGGGTATCCTATCGAAAGTCGTATCTGAAAAGAAACACGACTGGGATAAGAAGCTATATGTGGCAGTATGGGCATATAATACCACGTTTAAGCGAGCAACTGGCCACACGCCGTTCAAACTAGTTTATGGTGAAGAGTGCGTTTTACCCTTAGAAATTGAGTTACCGACCATAAGATTTGCAATAAACCATTCTTTGGGTAGTGAAGACGCCCTATTAGAGCGATTTACAACCTTAGCACACCTAGATGAACTTAAGTTGCAAAGCCTGTTACATCAAGAGATGGCTAAACATCGCATGAAACAGTTGCATGACCTGAAAGCAAAGAAGTATACCTTTAAGAAAGGACAACTGGTTTTATATTATGATGCGCATAGGGAGCTTTTCCTAGGCAAATTGGAGCCTAAATGGGATGGGCCCTACAAAATTGTTAGGTTAGGGAAGAATAGGTCTACATCCCTATTAGCTTATTTACAGGGAGTAGAGTTTAAGAATAAGGTTAATCTTAATAAGATTAAACCTTTTATTTCTAAGTATGCTAATACAAAGAAAATGCATTGCATGTCCATGCTAGGAATGATTTGAGACCTGTGGAAAAGAGCTTAAAAGCTAGTGGATGGGTCGGTATTTGGAGCACCCATATCTGGAGCGAAGATACCATCAGGGGAAACTCATCTGGTGGAGCAAAGGATATAAAGTGATTGAGCAAGAAGACGGAACCTTTGTGTGGGAGATCAAAGTCTTTTGCCATCACTATTTACGACTGTTGATGAGTATCCCTGTTGAGTTCAATGAAGAAGGTGGGATGGAGTCGTCAGTTCATCCTCTTAATATGTTAAACTTTGATTACCATAATTACGAATAGAGGAGTTTGTGATGGCCGGCTGTGTAAACCCATTATGGACATATACATTATATTTTGATGGAGTGTCCAGGGGCCCTAATAGAAAAGGAAGTGTTGGAGTAGTAATCCGAGACCCCCGATGTAGAGTTACAATGAAGTTAGCTGCTTATCTCGGGGTAGGATTCACTAACAATATGGCAGAGTATAAAGCCTTGACTATGGGACTGCACATTGCCAAGCAAGGTGGTATTCGTCGATTGTTAGTAAAAGGGGATTCCCAGTTGATCCTGAATCAGCTAGATGGGACATACACAGTGCGGAACTCCCATTCTTTGTATGTATCATCGGACTGCTATGACCCTACTTGAGGAGTTTGAGAGCGTGACTTTTCAGCTGATTCCCCGTTACTGGAATCAGTTTGCAGATTCACTGGCAAATCTTGCTTATGAGGAAGACCTCTTCTTTAATTGTGGTCCTAGTCTGGATATTGTTATCAATGATGAAACAGGACCCGGTCACTTGTGGGGTATGTTATCAGAACATGCAATATATGGCAGACGATGGTTGATATGGGTGATGCAACAAGTAGCCGAGACCAATCTACCATTATTATCTGGGACACATAGGTTGATTAGACATCATATTATGCGTACGCCTCTTGCTATTTATGCAGGAGGGGTGGGTCATAACCTCATGCACTTAGTTTAGGGCTACGTGCCTGTTTTTCCTCCTTGGAAGGGAACCTATTATTGTATATCTGTGCTATTCCAGGGAAGGATGTGTAGGTGATACTTTGTTTGATCTCATTAGGCCAAGAGGGCCAATTTGCGAGGTTTTACTGCTTTCTTTCGTTAGGCCAAGAGGGCCGATTCAGTTTTGTAGTGAAGTATTTTATTTCATTAGGCCAAGTGGGCCCGTTGTCTGTTTAGTGCAGGTGTGGTTAATGGTTTCTTGTTTGAGTCCTGTGCTTGACAGATTCCGTGGAGCTGGAGGGAGCCTTTGTCGCGGCATCGACGCTTCTTGTGGCCCTATCCAGGTGGTATCTCTCCTTTATGAGTACTGTGGTTGTTGTGCTATATGTGTTTGTGTACTTGTTAAGGGGTTTTTCATTTCTTATTGGGGACCGGCGTCCAAGGCATGAAGTCCCAAGTTTAGGTTTAGTATGTTTGAGGGAGGTCTAAGTAGTCGTTGCCTCCTGTAAAGACATTGTCGAGCATTGAAAGACCTGTTTTAGAAGGGAGTCCTAGTGACCCTGTGCTGCTAGCCTGCTAGGCAGTCGTTCTAGGAGCTCTTGTTAGTTGTGAGGCCATTAGGGAAGCTTGCAGAAGGAAAAAAGATGATAAAGAAAAAGAAACCCTGAAATATCTTAAAGAAAATAAATATTTACAAAGGGGTGTAAAAAGGGGTTCTAACCCCTATCAAAGAAAAGAAAAGAAAGAAAAATTTATGAGCAGTTGATCATTGCCTTGCGAAGGCCTGGTAGGTTCTTGGGTACCGAGACAGGTTTTGAGGCCGATGCCTTGTCTTCCTAGGGGTGGCTTCTTGCTGAAAAAAGAAAAAATTAAGGAAGGTTGGAGCGAAAATAAAAGTGAGCGTTAAAAAAGGATTAAGTGTCGCCTTGCGAGGGCTTGGTAGGTTCTTAGGTACCGAGACAGGTCCTGAGGCCGATGCCCTATTCTCCTTGGGTCACTACACTCAGCTCCCTCCTTTTTACATACCCAAGTATGGAAACATAAAAACCTTAAAAGCAGAAATGTGCCGAAAGAAAATACTTCTTGATCAAGCTATAGGAGTTCTCGCCTAGGAGGAGCTCCTCGTTGTGTTGTCCTTAGTTAGGTAGGTAGTTCAGACCACCACTTAGGGCAACCTCTTTGACAGTTCTTTTTAGTTTGGCCGTGTTGGAGCAGGTGGTTAGTGACTAGCTTTGGATCTTCTATCAGATGATGCTAGGCCTACTCCTTGTGGATGTCATGCCTTGGTTTTGTCAGGGGGTAGGGTGAGCATTGTGCTGTGTCTTATTCTATATTTGTTTTGTATCAGCTTGATGCTTCCTTTGGTTGTTTTGTGCAGATTTGGTGTGGGATTCGACGGGCTGAGTCGCCCTATCCCGTGGTTGCCAATGAGAGCGGAATTTTGGTACCGAGAAGTGCTTAAAAATAGCTAAAAATTACGAATATCAAGGGAAAAATATTCAACGTCGAAGGTGGCGGCTCGGATTTTAAGCGCCAAAGTGCTTTAAAGGCGCCCGAGCGACACTTGTTGATTTTACATAATTTTTCAGAGTGTCGTGCAAGTTGACAAGAGCTACTGGCCAATGCGGGATGCCGAGTCGAATGCCCAGGATTTTTCAGAGCTCAATTCCGAGTCCAGACGGGGAAATGGCCAAGAATTGGTCAAGATTTGAAAGGGTGGCCACAACATGGACCAAAGGGGGGGTGCCCTTTGGGGGAATTTTAACCCCCCAACCAAAAGGCATGCAAAAGGGGAAATCATGCGATGAAGAAGATGGAGGAAAACGTGATCAAGGAGGCGCCAAAAAATGCGCCCCATTGTTGATCAATGGATCATGCCTGCTCAATACAACCCACATCAATGATCATGGGGCTTCAATCCCCCCTGGATGCTGACTCTATCGCTATGCTTCGCTCCTCCATTGGTGGTCTCTATGAAGAATTCTAATTTCAGTATTTCTCTCTCCTCCCTCTCTCTCCCCTAAGGGCAGATTGATGTGGTGAAGAGGAAGAAGAAGAATGGATGATGGATGCTTGTCGCATGAAGACCGGATTGCTCCATGGTGTAAGAAGATTGAAGATTGCTGATTGTGGACTATCATGAGCATTAATGGTGGCTGGAAATCAGTCCCGAGATATGGCAAAAAAAAACCTGCAACCCGCAAAGAACGGTAATCTCATTTTTACAAAGGAAAATGGTGTTTTTATGCAATTTGCTTCATGAATACTTATTCCCATGAGATGATTATGCATAATAATGTTGTTTTCAATGTCTTCCAACTTTTTATGATTAGAAAATCAGAAAATCATAAGTGTTGTGGATGAAATTAATAGTGTAAAACCCGTAAAATACACAAAATATGGGAAAATTGGTTGTTTTTGAGATATAAATGGAAAATATAATAAGACACACCAACTAAACTTGTGTTTTTGCTGCAAATGAACCTAAGGGTCACAGCCCACAACTCATTTTGTATTTTTAGTCATTTAATATTGTAAAAAATACAAGAAAAATAGGAAAAATAGGGGAAAAATGGATTTTGAGTGTCGAAAATTAAGGAAAAATAAGAACCATGTTTGTGGAATTAAGGAAAAATAAGAACCATGTTTGTGGATGTATGGGGGGTCTAAATTATGAGTTTTAGCCTCAGTTCAGTCCCACCTTTATGTTTTAGTGAGTTTTTATGGCTTTTTATACAATAAAAATGTGGAAAATGAACCCTAAACCTATGCACCATGCACAACCTAAACGGGTGAGGGGGTAGAATGTATAAAAAGTGTTTAAATGCTGAATGAAATGATGAAAAGCTTGCTGGTTTTTATGCATACCATTTAGGTTGGTTGATAATTAAAAATTAAGAACCTAGTAGCATGGGGATTTCTCGGTGCTAGGTTCATGCAACGCTACATACGAGCGATAGTCAAAGTCATTGAAAGAATGCTTTTGCACTAAACACAAATGCTGAATTTTAATTGCTTGAGCACGTGGACATTCACAATTTGCATAAAGCATGAAATTTAAAAGGTGTCAGATAATACCTCCTGGATGCATAGCAATCGCTTTCTAGAGACATGACCAACATTGAGTGAGTAAAGTTGCCCAAGCTGGAGGCTAGGCATTGGGTCTAGGGGAAAGTAAAGTGAGGCAGCATGGTATATCTCCTGGAAATACACGAATCATAAAAGAGAGGAGTTTGTGTTCGTATGTTATATATGTTTAGCGACGCATCAAGGGGCCAATCCCCAAGGTGTAGGAGAGTCGTAGTGAGGTAGCGGTAGTCAGCCGTGGGAGGACCTCCTATGTTTGTACTTCGTGCTATTTGGCAATGTGTTGGGACTCCCTCTGAGGAGTGTTAATTGGGTTAGAGTTGGACTACAAGACGTGATACAAATGCAAGATGTTTAGGAAGATGATGTATGTGTCATCCACACTCCTGGCCGCGAGGCCGTGGGGTTGTTGAGCGCATGATAGAGGTCCGGCTAGTACATGAGTGCCGGTTCATTTTAGGTCCCATCAATGCTTCATGTTAAAAGCCTAGAGGGAGAGGCAGTATCAATTACCTCCAACTGTCTGCCTGACCCTATCTAAGGGGGTTGTTTAGCTCAATTCCCTCTATCTCAATCCTCGACTTAACCATCTTCTCTTACGCTCTCTCATCTTGAATCTATTCTACCTTCTTAATCTCTTGACTCTACTTGCGGATGATGGCCTCCAAGCGAAGAATGTCGCATGCGGATGAAAATCCCACAACTAGCAACAAGGCTTCGAGCAAAGGCATCACTATCAATCCAACTGCAGTTTCGGTCGTAAGTAATGTATTTTCAAATTGATAGATGCTTACTTTGATTCTCTTATGAGATATGTTAGGCCCCATACTACGATGCATGAGTATAGGTCATGGGAAAGGATAAATTTCATCTCACCTACTCGGAAGATGGAGTTTGTGAAGTGCATATATCAATGGAAGATAATTGCACCTAGTTACATATGACTTATTTGCTAGTAGAGCAATTACAAGGAAGAATCAGTCAAGTGTTATGAATGGCATAGTCGTCAAAAAGAACGACATTAAAAGATTGGGCATACAAGTGCTAGATTAAAGTATAGTCAAGGGTTACAAATAGCATAGTTACTAAAAGAATATGACATTGAGAATCATGAATAGAAAGTACTAGTTTAAAGTTTAGATACTTCAAAAGTACTTAGCCTAAGAGCCCAGATATTAAGAAAAACTAGATTCTAGCTCAATGCACGACCTATTGGAGTCTAATTACTTGAGATCATCTCGCACTTATCTTATCAAGTATTTATATGTTATGCCTATAACATGTTTGATATATGATGATAATTTTCTAGTTGCCTCATGACTTGACTAAGAGCTAGTACAAGAAATTGATCATAGGGGTTAAAACTAGGATGTCTTGAGATCCGTTGGATAACGATGACTTTTGCTAATCCAAATTCAGGGTTGGGTTATCGATCAAGGTAAGTGACCTATAGAACTTACATCATGAATAGTGTTTGAACCCTTAACATATGTGCCCTAGCCGAAGGAAGGAAGTGTTAAGAACATTCTTGCATGGTATTGCTCTTAGATCCCAAGGGGAAGAGCAAATATGCAATGGGAAATATTATATCATCTACTCTTGCATTGTTTTGGAAAGAATGCAATTGGTTTTATTGGTTGATCGAACAACATCGTAAATGTTTTTTACATTCAACTGGTTGTTAGTTGTTGTTTGGATGATTATTCCAAGTGCTTGTAATTTATGGTAAATGCATGGCAAGGGTCTGTGATGACAAGTCGCCATGGGAATAAAGGAATGCTTTCTTGGAAAATGATATTAGGCTGAATGCCTTATTTGTGCTTGATTCTTAAAGGATTTAATTAAGGAATGATATATTGTACGGTTGGATCACCTCCATGGTCGCACCGCGTAGTAACCCGAGAGGGCACTGCTCGATTCATGGACCGAAGGTCGAGTGGTGAAAAGGCCAACCACGGGAATGATGTTTTGCTCTTAGACAGCTTGCGGGTCAGTTGGAGCTCTGGACACCCCTTGCTAGGTCTAGAATGGAGTTGAAGACCTCCGTGGCCCCCAACATCTGGGCATGTTGGGAGATCCTATTCTAGATAAAGGATTGAGTTTGTGGTGCCATGTGAATTGGACCAGTTACTTCTGCAGGGCAGAAGGGATACTTCTGTTGGACAGAAGCGACACATAATTTCTCCTGTATGGGTGGGAGACAAAGATTAACTTGAAGATAAGTTAAGGAACTTGTTTGAACTTGTTTGTTAATAGATTGCGTTGCTCTGTTTTCGTGTCTATGCTATAAGTTATGCGAACGAACCTTGTTCCCTAAAAGGCTTAATTAATGAAGCTAACTTTAAGTGTCACACATAAATGTGGTAGGACATAATAAGAAAACTAAAGCTATTAAGGGAAGCGGGTGGGCGAAACCCCCGACGGGTCCGTCCTACGGCAGGGTGGTCCCAGAGAACTGGGAGGCTTCTCATAAGTTCTTATCGTCATTCGACCTCTAGGTATTGATAGGTTAGAACCCGATTCATGCCGTTTTAGGGGACCGGAATGGGACTATGTCCTATGGGCAGAGAGGTTGAGCAGCACATCCCTCTCGTTTCCCATTCTCTTTGAACCAAGCACGGTATGGATCTGCTTCGGATTGGGTATCTCTGCGTAAAGTACGATGTCCAAAACCCGATGCTAGAATTCTAATAGGAGACCTTGACAACTTGGAACCCAAATTTCAGGTCGATCCTAGTGGGTTCGATCGTGAACGTTCCATTGCGAGGCGGATTCGAGAAACCCTAGGTGACAAAACTCGAAACATTCCTTGGGAGTGCCGGGCAGCGATACTTAGATTCGTTTCTCGATAGACCGCTAAAAGAGTGCCTGGAAAGCCGATGGGCGGGCACTTCACACATTCTAAGGAGCAGTCCAGGGCCAAGAAGCCACCGTCATGGCCAAAGGGAGGACCTCCAGTGTTGCCAACAAGGAGTTGGGTGATGAAGAAGATCCATCCATGGAAGCTGACATTGAGAGGGCAATGGTTCATGCCGCTCTTCACAAGAAAGGCCCGAATCACCAATTCTCGGTGATTCAAACTCCATCGGATTATCAAGGTAAAAGCTTCAAAACCTTCATTGATTGTGGCAGTACACATTCCTTCATTTCACCAGTCTGTGCAAAAAGATTAGGAATAGCCACAATAGATGCACCTACCTTACTTGTGGAATTAGCAAATGGTCGAGAGGTCTCTTGTACCAAGCAAACTGCTAAGGTGAAATTCCTATTGGGTGGAAAATTGACTTCGGTCAAATTCAGGGTAATGAACCTAGGTGTCCACGAATGTTTGCTCGGAATGGATTGGCTAATACCCAATGATGCCCACATTCACTGTGGAAAGGGTCTAGTCTCCTTTCGAAATTCTAAAGGGGAACTAGTTACAACTCAAGGAGAGGCTGGTAAGCCAAAGATTCAGCTGGCAAAACCAACACAGATAATAAAAGGACTTAGGAAGGGCCTGTGTCTATTTGATTAAGCTAAATAAGCTAGATCAGAATCAAGAATCTGGGGAAGAACCTTCATGGTTAAAGGAATACGCAGACGTATTTCCTGAAGAGCTGACTGAACTTCCTCCTCCAAGGAAAGTCGATCACGAAATCAAGCTGGCGCCAAGACCTGCACCAATCGCAAAGAGACCATATAGGATGTCCATCCCGGAAGCCATTGAGCTGAAGGAGTAACTCAAGCAACTGTTAGACCAAGGCTACATCCATCCTAGCAGATCGCCATGGGGAGGTCCAATGCTATTCCAGAAGAAGAAAAATGGAACGCTTTGGCTATGCATTGACTACAGAGGGTTGAATCAATCAACCATTAAAAACAAATACCCCATTCCAAGAATAGATGAACTTCTCGACCGTCTTCAAGGTGCGAAGATCTTCTCCAAGATAGATCTCAGGTCTGGATATTTTCAGATAAGGATCAGGAAAGAAGATATCCCGAAGACCACATTCAGCACAAGGTTATGGACACTTTGAATTCCCAGTCATGTCATTCGGGGTTACAAATGCTCCTGCTACCTTCAACAGGTTAATGCATGATATCTTTAGGCCCTATCTTGATGACTTCGTACTCGTCTTCTTTGACAATACCCTAGTCTACTCCAAGCAGGAAAAAGATCGTGAACCCCAGCTTCGCATTGTTCTTGAAACAATGAGAGCACACAAGCTTTATGCCAAGAAGAAGAAGTGTGCATTTTTCAAGCGACATATTGAATATCTGGGATTCATTGTATCAGCAAAAGGAATTTCAATGGATCCGACCAAGGTCAAAGACATTTTGGAGTGGCCAACACCAACCTCTGTCAAAGAAATACGTAGTTTTCTTGGATTGATATGATGGTACATGGTCTTTATTAAAAACTATGCTTTGATTGCAGCGCATCTAACTGATCTACTAAAGAAGCAAGTATCAATTGTATGGTCACCTGCTAAACAGACCAGCTTTGACAAACTAAAGCAAAGCTTGGTATCAGCACCCATCCTGAAACATCCTAATCTTAGTAAGAAGTTTGAAGTGATAGCTAATGCTAGCGCACTTGCCTTAAGATGTGTGCTCATGCAAGAAGGTCATCCCATAGCATACTCTTCAAGGAAACTGAAGAGTCATGAAAGGAATTATGCTACCCATGATCTGGAGCTCTTGGCTGTCATCCATGCTCTCAAACTTTGGAGACACTACTTGGTGGGTAACAAATTTGCCTTAGTGACGGACCACAAAAGTCTTAAATGGATTTTCACCCAGAATGAGCTCAATATGAGGCAACATCTATGGTTGAAGTACTGGAAGAATATGACTTTAAAATCAAATACCGGCCTGGAAAGGAGAATGTAGTTGCCGATACACTCAATCGCAAGGCATTTTTGAATTCTTTGATTTTGCAAGATCCATCAACAGCAAGATCTCTAGCCACAAAGGTATCTATACCAAACAATCCAATTCTTGAGCTAGCTAGAGAAGAGGCATGTCATGACCCAACCTATCAAAAATTGCTAAGGGAGATCCCCATCAAAGATCAAGGCCCGAAGCTTGAAACGAAGTATCAAGAATTCTCTATCAATAGTGGACTTGTCTACTATAGGACAATATTATGTATCTCGGCAAGCCAATCACTCAAGCAAAAGATTGGGAAGCCCATGACTCCCCTTTCTCAGGACATCCTGGCTATGCCAAGACCCTTAATGCGGTCAGGAAGAGCTATTATTGGGATAGGCTCAAAAGTGACATTCTTAAATATGTCACGGAATGTTTGTCTTGTCAACGCATTAAGGCCGAACATGTCAAAATGCCAAGGAAATTGCAACCACTGGACATTCCCCAAATGAAATGGGAATTCATTAGTATGGACTTTGTTGTTGGCCTGCCACAAGTTTAGGGAGGATACAACTCCATTATGGTCGTGGTAGATATGCTCACCAAGGTTGCACATCTTATCCCTATTAAGACAAACTATAAAGCCTTAGATATCACAAGGTTATTCATCAAGGAAATATTCAAACTGCATGGGTTACCCAGAAGAATCATTAGTGATCGTGACTCTCTCTTCACCTCACACTTCTAGAGGGCTATCTTCAAGGCCATTGGGACTCAACTCTCTTTCAGTATAGCTTATCATCCCCAAACTGATAGTCAAACGGAACGAGTCAACCAAGTCATTGAGAATACGCTTAGGGCACACTGTTGTCGCGAACCCAAAAAGTGGATTCAATATGGCAAGACAGATCCTTCGTTGAAGGCGATATGATCTTCATTCGCGTACATCCAAAGAAGAGTTCCCTATCCTTGGGTGAATGCAAAAAGCTAAGTCCAAGGTATTGTGGACCCTACAAGATTCTCAAGTGCCTAGGGCCTAATGCTTACAGACTACAACTCCCTGAAAATCTAAAAGTTCATAATGTATTCCATATCAGCCCGTTGAAAAAGTATGTGCCTAACCCTAGTCACGTACTTGATGATCAACAAGTTGTAATGCCTAGCCAAGGAGACCTTGAGCTACGACCTGACAGAATCCAAGATGTTAGGGAGAGGCATTTGAGATCCAGGACCTTGAGGGAATACCTCATCCAATGGAAAGATTATCCTGAAGAGGATGCCACCTGAATGGATGAACGTACTCTCAACCAACAATACCCCCAGATCTTCTCGAGATGAGGATATCTCAATTCCTCTAAGGGGGAGAGAATGTAATATTTCTACAACAGAGTAATATCCCGCAACAAAGAAACACTGGCCTAAGTGCTCCATCCTCGTGCGTTAACAATACCAGCCCCTTGTTGTGCATAGGAAACCATGGCTCAAAACTGTAACCCACCGCGGGAACTCCCCTTCAAGGGGAAAAAGGGATAATGATTTATTTGCTAATTTTTTTACATTAACTCCCTCTCCTTCACCCATAGCATGGCGAGAAAGAGAGAGTGTGAGTAGGAGATTGTGGAGGGGCATGGGAGGACATGCAAATAGCCACCTGTGTGGCCACCCCCCCACCTGATGGGACCTAAAATGGGTCGGCACTGGCTATAGCACTAGCCGGACCTCATGCTCTTGACACACAAACACCCTCACGGCCTCGCGGACCAGGAGCGTTAATCTAATGCTAAAGGACAAACTGTCCTAAAGCTTAATTCCTACATTTATAGTTTATAGTCCAATATTCCCCTAAAACTCCTCAGAGGGAGATCCCAAAGTACTTAGGCATAACGCCTCGTCACACACATATAGGAGGCACTCCACCGACTAATAGTCGGAGCCCCACTACAGCTCTCCTACATCTCAGGGATTGGCCCTTTGATGCGCTGCTAAACATATAACACAAACAAGCACAAACTCCTCTCTTTTATATTTCTCGTATTTCTAGGAGATATACCATGCTTCCTCACTTCACAGTCCCTTAGGAAACTAACCCTCTACCCTACAGCAAGGGATAACCTCACACTCTCAATCGTGGGTCAAAGTCCTAAGAAAACAATTGCTATGCAGTCCAGGAGATTTTTCTTCGATACCATGAACCATGCATAGTGCATAATGTGAATGGTTTAGTGCACAAACAATAGAAAATCAGCATTGTGTAACGTGCGAAACCAATATTTTCATGATTTCCATGCTAACGTTTATGTATTGAAACGAGGAGAGACACCGAGCCTTACGCTCATGCTGCCTTTTCCTTTATTTCAAACCAACGTCCTATAGCCATGAAGCAACACATAAATCAGATTTAAGATTGTACTTTGACGCTCAAACACCCCTCTCACCCTACCGTTTAATGTTTTGCAATCGTTGATAGGTGTAAGAGTTGTTTTATGTGTATTTCTTTGTAGAGAAAGCAATAAACACGGACAAAAACATAGAAACAAGGGTAAACCGAGGCTAACCTTATGCTCTACCTTCATTATACATTGCACAAACACTTATGTAATTGTTTGGAATTTTCCTTTTATCGTTTCCTAATTTTCTCCCATTTAAAACCCATTTTCCACCATTTTTTGGTATTTTTTCTCTATTTTCTTCAATTAAAAATGACTAGAAATTAATATTGATTGTGGGCTATGGCCCTTAGGTTCTTTGACAGCAAAATTTCAGGTTTTATTGATGTTATATCTCATGTTTCCCCTTTATTTTGCAAAAAAACCACATTTTGCCTCTTAAACGCATGTTTTACGGGTTTTATACCATTAATTTCAGTCATACCACTTATGATTTTCTGATTTTTTGAGCATAAACTGATCAAACTCATAGTAAACAACAACATAATGCATAATCAGCCCATGGGAACAATATTTCATCACCCAAATAGCATAAAAACTCATTTTTTCTTCATAAAAATTGAATTACCGCTTAGGCTTTGTGTCTCGGGATCTCGGTTTTGCTATGGGACTGCGTGTTAGCCCTCATTCAATGTCCAGCATCTTCAAGGACAGCACTCTTCATGTCTTCATCCACCCGGAAGCAATCCGATCTCATCCGGACAAGCTTTCCTCCACCATTCTTCATTGTCTTCTTCCACACAAGAACAACCCCTTAAGGGAGAGAGAGAGGGAGGAGAGAGAAAGACTAAAATCAGAGATCTCCATTGACGCCACCATTTGACGGGCGAGAGGTGGCGATATGACCAGCAAGGAGAAGGTAGACAAGGCCAATGTTCATTTGCATGGGTTGCATTGATGCTGAGGATTGATGATCATCCCATGAAGCGCAATTTTCGGACGCCTCCTGTCGCCTTCTCTCCATGTTTCTTGCTCATCCCTCTTGCATGAAAGTTTCATGCCACATTAAAAGTTGGGCTCCCAAGGGTCACTTGCCCATTTGACCAAAGTTTTGTCCATCTCTTCGCATCTTAACCATTTCCTTGGCCATTTCCCCGTCCGGACTCCGAATCGAGCTCTCAAAAATCCTGGGCATCCAGCTTGACATCCTGCATTGACCGGTAACTCTTGACAACCAGCACGACAGTCTAAAAAATTATGAAAAATCAACAAGTGTCGCTCGGGCGCCTTTAAAGTACTTTGATGCTTAAAATCGTCCTAGATCGAACCGCCGCCTTCGACGTTGAATATTTTTCCCTTGATATTCGTAATTTTTAGCTATTTTTAAGCACTTCTCGGCATCAAACTAATGGAACCTAAAACGGGCCGGCATTGGCTCATGCACTAGCCGAATCTCTATCATGCGCTCAACAACCCCACAACTTCGCGGCCAGGAGCGTGGATGACACATACATCATCTTCCTAAACATCTTGCGTTTCTATCACTTCTCGTAGTCCAACTCTAACCCAATTAACACTCCTCAGAGGGAGTCCCTACACATTGCCAAATAGCACGAAGTACATACATAGGAGGTCCTCCCACAGCTGACTGTCGCTACCTCACTGCGACTCTCCTACACCTTGGGGATTGACCCCTTGATGCGTTGCTAAACATATATAACACAATATCATACATAGTTCTCTCAAGGTACCAATTGATCGTATCCAAGAATGTACCATTTTCCTCACTTTACTTTCCCCTTAGACCCAATACCTAGCCTACAGCTTAGGATATCCTGTCTCTCACTCAACGTTGGTCATGATCCTCTAGAAAGCAATTGCCATGCATCCACGAGGTATTGTCTGATACCTTTTATCATTTTATACTTCATGCAAATTGTGAATGTCCATGTGCTCAAACAAAGAAAAATCAGCATTGTGCTTAGTGCAAAAACATTCTTTCAATGAATTTGACTATCGCTCGTATGCGGCATTGCAGGAACCTAGCACCAAGGAACCCTCGTGCTACTAGGTCCTTAATTTTTAATTATCGACCAACCTAAATGGTATGCATAAAAACCAACAAGCTTTTCATCATTTCATTCAGCATTTAAACACCTTTTACAAACTCTACCCCCTCACCCGTTTAGATTGTGCATTATTGATCGATTTAGGGTTCATTTCCATGTTTTTATTGTATAAAAAGCCATAAAAACTCATTAGCACATAAAGGTAGGGCTGAACTGAGGTTAAACCTCATACTTCAGACCCCCCATACATCCACAAACATGGTTCTTATTTTTTCTTAATTTTCAGAACTCAAAATCTATTTTTTCCTTATTTTTTTCATTTTTCCTATTTTTCTTGTATTTTTTGCAATATTAAGTAACTAAAAATTCAAAATGAGTTGTGGGCTGTGGCCCTTAGGTTCATTTGCAGCAAAAACACAAATTTAGTTGGTGTGTCTTATTACATTTTCCATTTATATACCAAAAACACCCAATTTTTCCATATTTCACGTGTTTTACAGGGTTTACACTATTAATTTCAATCACAACACTTATGATTTTCTGATTTTCTGATCATAAACTGATCAAACTCATAGCAACCAACATTATAATGCATAATCATCCCATGGGAACAAATATCCATGAAGCAAATTGCATAAAACATCAATTTCCTTTGTAAAAATGAGATTACCGTTCTTTGTGGGTTGTGGGTTTTTATTTGCCATATCTCGGGACTGATTTCCAGCAACCATTCATGCTCATGACAGTCCACAATCAGCAATCTTCATTCCTCTTGAACCACGGAGCAATCCGGTCTTCATTGGTGGACAAGCATTCGTCATCCATTCTTCTTCTTCTTCTTCACCACATGAATCTGCCCTTAGAAGAGAGAGAGGGAGGAGAGAGAAAGACTGAAATCAGAGATCTTCATAGAGACTGCCTTTGGAGGAGCGAAGCATGGCGAAATGATCAGCCTCCTCCAGGGGGGAATGAGAGGCAATAATCATTTGCAGGGGTTGTTTGCAGGCAGGGAGAGGCCCCATCAACATTTGGGCGCAAATTTCGGCACCTCCTGTCGCCTTCATACTCCCACGTTTTTTCTCCTCTCTTGCATGAAAAGTTTCATGCCACATTAAAATGCTACATACCCCCCCCCCCCCCCCCCCAAAGGTCATGACCATTTGGCCATGGTCCACCTCTTCAAATCTTGACCGGTTTCTTGGCTCCTTCCCCATCCGGACTCCGAATTGAGCTCTGAAAAATCCTGGGCGTCTGGCTTGACATCTCTCATTGGCCGGTCACTCTTGACAACCCGCACGATAGTCTGAAAATTTATGAAAAATCAACAAGTGCCGCTCGGGCGCCTTTAAAGCACTTTGACGCTTAAAATCGTCCTAGTATTTTTCCCTTGATATTCGTAATTTTTAGCTTTTTTTAAGCAGTTCTCGGCATCAAAATTTCGCTCTCATTGGCGACCACGAGATAGGGTGACTCAGCCCGTCGAATCCCACAATAGATCTGCACAAAACAACCAAAGGAAGCATCAAGCTGATACAAAATAGATACATAGTAAACACATCACAATGCTCACCCTACCCCCTGACAAAACCAAGGCATGACATCCACAAGGAGTAAGCCTAGTATAATCTGATAGAAGATCCGAAGCTAGTCACTAACCAACTGCTCCAACACGGCCAAACTAAAAAGAACTATCAAAGAGGTTGCCCTAAATGGTGGCCTGAACTACCTACCTAACTAAGGACAACCCAACCAGGAGCTCCTACTAGGTGAGGACTCCTATAGCCTGATCACGAAGTACTTTCTTTCAGCACATTTCTTCTTTTAGGGTTTTATTTTCTATACTCGGGCATGTAAAAAGGAGGGAGCTGAGCGTAGTGACCCAGGGAGAACAAGGCATCGGCCTCAGGTCCTGTCTCGGTACCCAAGAACCTACCAAGCCCTCGCAAGGCGACACTTAATCCTTTTCTAATGCTCACTTTATTTTCGCTCCAACCTTCCTTAATTTCTTCTTTTCTAGCAAGATGCCACCCCTAGGAAGACAAGGCATCCACCCTGGGTCTGACTCGTCCCCAGAAACCTACCAAGCCCTCGCAAGGCAATGATCAACTGCTCAAAAATTTTCCTTTCTTTTCTTTTCGTTTATAGGGGTTAGAACCCCTTTTTACACACCTTTGTTTTTTTTTTTTGCCTTTAAGATATTCAGGGTTTCTTTCCTTTATCATCATTATTTTCTTCTGGCAGGCTTCTCTAACTGCCTCACAACTAACAAGAACTCCTAGAACGGCTGCCTAGTAGGCTAGCAGAACAAGGTCACCAGGATTCCCTTCTAAAACAGGTCTTTCGATGCTCGACAATGTCTTTACAGGAGACAACGACTACTCAAACCTCCCTCAAACATACTGAACCTAAACCGCGGGACTGCATGCCTTGGACACCGGTCCCCAACCAAAAAGAAAAATCCCTCAACAAGTAGGCAGACACATATATCATCAAAACCACAGTACTCATAAAGGAAAGATATCACCTGGATAGGGCCACGAGAAGCTTCCACGCAACAAAAGGCTCCCTCCAAGCTCTTCTTCAAACCTGTCTAGCATAGAACTCAAACAAGAAACCATTAACCGCACCTGCACTAAACAGACAACTGACCCTCTTGGCCTAATGAAATAAAACACTTCGCCACAAAACTTGATCGGCCCTCTTGGCCTAACGAAATAAAACATTTAAAACCTCACAAAACGGGCCCTCTTGGCCTAACGAGATCAAACAGAATAACACCTACACATCCTTCCCTGGAAAGAATCCAGATATATGATAGTAGACTCCTTCCCAAGGAGGAAAACACTAGGCTCTAGCCCTAAACTAAATGCATAAGGTTATGACCCATCCCTCCTACATATATAGCAAGAGGCGTACGCATAACATGTTGTCTAATTAACCTATGGGTCCGGGATAATAACGGTAGATTGGTCTCGGCTACTCTTTGCATCACCCATATCAACCATCATCTGCCATATATTGCATGTTCTGATAACATACCCCACAAGCGACCGGGTCCTGTTTCATCATTGATAACAATATCCAAACTAGGACCACAATTAAAGAAGAGGTCTTCCTCATAAGCAAGATTTGCCAATGAATCCGCAAACTGATTCCAGTAACGTGGAATCAGCTGAAAAGACACTCTCTCAAACTCCTCAAGTAGGGTCATCCCAGTCCGATGATACATACAAAGAATGGGATTCCGCACTGTGTATGTCCCATCTAGCTGATTCAGGATCAACTGGGAATCCCCTTTTAGTAACAACGACGAATACCACCTTGTTTGGCAATATGCAGTCCCATAATCAAGGCTTTATACTCCGCTATATTGTTAGTGAATCCTACCTCGAGATAAGCAGCTAACTTCATCGTCACTCTACGTCAAGGGTCTCGGATTACTACTCCAACACTTCCTTTTTTATTAGGGCCCCTGGATGCTCCGTCAAAATATAATGTATATGTCCACAATGGGTTTACACAGCTTGCCATCGCGAACTCCTCTATTTGTAATTATGGTAATCAAAGTTTAGCACGGTGAGAGGATGAACTGATGGCTCCATCCCACCTTCTTCATTGAACTCAACAGGGATACTCATCAACAGTCGTAAGCAGTGATGGCAAAAGACTTTAATCTCCCACACAAAGGTTATGTCTTCTTGCTCAATCACCTTGTATCCTTTGCTCCACCAGATGAGTTTCCCCTGATGGTATCTTTGCTCCAGATATGGGTGCTCCAGATAAGGAATTAACCGACCCATCAACTGACTTTAAGCTCTTTTCTGCAGGTCTCAAATCATCCCTAGCATGGACCTGCAATGCATTTCCTTTGTATTAACATACTTAGAAATAATAAGGTTAATCTTATATTAAGATTAACCTTATTTTTAAACTCTACTCCCTGCAGATCAGCTAGTAGGGCCGTAGACCTATTTTTCCCTAACCTAACAATCTTGTAGGGGCCATCCCATTTAGGTTCCAGCTTCCTTGGAAACAGCTCCCTATGCACATCATAATAGAGGACTAATTTCCCTTTTTTAAAGGTATACTTCTTTGCCCTAAGGTCATGCAACTGCTTCATCCGATGTTTAGCTACCTCCTGGTGTAATAAGCTCTGCAATTTCAGCTCATCCAGGTGGGCTATGGTCGTGAAACATTCAAAAAGGGAATCCTTATCTCCCAAAGAATGGTTAATTGCAAACCGTATGGTTGGCAACTCAATCTTGAGGGATAACACACACTCTTCCCCATAAACCAATTTAAATGGAGTATGGCCGGTAGCTCACTTGAATGTGGTATTGTACGCCCATACTGCCACATACAACTTCCTGTCCTAGTCTCGTTTCTTCTCAGAGACTATCTTAGACAAGATACCCACAAGCTGTTTATTAGTACTTTCAACTTGCCCATTCGCTTGCAGATTATAAGGAGCCGTTTTATTGTGCTTGATTTGCCAAGACTTTGTCAAGCTTTTGATCACCTTATTCAGAAAATGGGTTCCACGGTCCGACACCAATTCCCTCGGTGGACCAAAGCGGCATATAATCTGCTCTAACAGGAAACTTGCAGTCTCTTTTGCATTGTCCTGCCTCGTTGCCCGCACTTCTAACCATTTTGTAAAATAATCAGTGGCCACTATAATATACCTCTTCTGGGTAGTAGACGATGGGGTAATAGGACCCACAAAGTCAATGCCCCACTTCTCAAATGGAAGGATAGCCATGATAGGTGTAAGTGGGCATTTCCTATTCTCTCTATTGTCATGCCTTTGACATGTATCGCATTTCTTTACATACTCAAAAGAATCTTGGAAGATGGACGGCCACCAATATCCAGCTCTTAACACTTTCTGCGCCATCAACCGTCCCGCAAAGTGCCCTCCACATGCAGAGTCATAACACTCCTCCAAGATAAAAGGAACCTCGTATTGCATCACACATCGACGGTAGATATCATCAACACCTTGTCGATATGGTGTCCCTGCGATCAAAGAAAACTTCAATGCCTATTGTTTGATTTTCCTCTTTTCAGCTTTTGATAAACCAGCTCTCGTCTCTCCTGTTGATAGATAATGTGTAATAGCAGCATACCAAGATGGGATAGAAGCTGTATCAATTTTAAACATTTCCTCAATATCGCTTCCTTCAGCCAAAGTCTCTTTCGGCTCCCTGAAATCCACAAGGCATTCCACAATACCCTGCAACCTCAGTGGCTTACTCTTGATCTCATAATCGAGCTCCTGCAAAGTGATTAACCACTTTGCCAAACGATCAGGCGGCTGCAGCTTGTTCATAAGCAATCTAAGTCCTTCCGCCTTCGTATAGAATACTATCTTTTCATAGAGGATGTAGTGCCTAAATTTCTTAGTCCCAATGACCATTGCAAGACACAACTTCTCCATGTAGGTATAATTGATCTCTGAAATGCCCAATTTCCGACTAGCAAAAGCTATCGGATGATACCACTTTTCCTCCCAAATTTGGGCTAAACAGCAGCAGTATCTGATACTATGCATAGTGGCTGCTGAAAATATATAGAACACCTCGCCTCTTTTAGGTGCTTTTAAAATGGGTGCTTTTACTAGCTCCTGTTTCACATGCTCGAATGATATTTTGCAAGCATCACTCCATGCAAATAGACAGTTATAGGATAATAAATTTGTTAATGGCAACGTTCTTTCTGCCAAGGCATTTATAAACCTCCGATAATACCCTATCGATGACAGAAAGCTATGAACCTCTTTTGGAGTGCGTGGTGGACTCATAGCAACTATAACCTTGATCTTTTCAGGGTCAGTTTCTATCCCTACTGAACTGACCACATGGCCCAGCAATAGCCCATAAGGTACTCCAAAGACACACTTCCGTGGGTTAAGAGTGATACAAAATTGTCTGCAATGCTCAAAGCACTTTCTTAAGATAACCAACATCCTTTCCCTTACAGTGGCTGCCCCCAGGTCATCAATAAATACTTTCAACTCATCTGGGGAGATGTCACCAAAGGTCTTATCCGCTATTCGTTGCCACGATCCAGGTGCATTGCATAAACCAAAGGCCATCACATGGTACGCAAAAGTACCAAAGACAGTAATAAAAGTCATTTTCAGCTTGTCTTCCTCTGCAATTGCCATCTAGTTATATCCTGAAAAGCAATCCATAAACGAATATATCTCCCTACCCACTAATTGATCCAAAATCTGGTCAATAAACGGCAACGAGTAGTAATCCTTAACTGTCTGCTTATTCAGCTCTCTAAAATCTACACATAATCAGATCTGGTTGTTTTTCTTCTTCCTGATAACAACTGGTGAACACCATTCTGTGTGTTGTACAGGGAAGATTAACCCAGCTTTCCTTAACTTTTGCAACTCCTCAAACAGCCCGTCCCTCAATTCAAAAGGCATACGCCTTACCTTCTGACGCACAGGACAACTGCCTTCTTTTACAGGAATAGTATGAACAGCTAGGCTGGGAGGGATGCCTCTCGGCTCATCATAGATCTAAGCAAAGATATCGCAGAATTCTTAAATCAAGGACACATAGTCCTCCCTTTCTGTTGAACTGAGCATGGAACCTAATTTAATTGGCCGCGAATCATTCGGCGTGCCAAGGTCCAACTCAATTACATCCGTGTCTCCTATCCTATCTTTCGGCTCTATCGGCTCATTTAGAGTTATCTGATAGACATCCTCTGTAGTGGACCCCTCTTTAGATTCATCACTGGATAATGTCTTGCTACCAGATGGATCCTCTGCTGTCTCTATTTCAGTGATGATAAAGGAGCTCTCTCACTTTGAGGAGACTCAGGGTAAGCATCGACTATTACTCGATTAGCACCTCTACCTAGAACCACTCGACCGGCGGGTATATCGACTTGACAGTCTGTTCGTAAGATCCAAGGCCTACCTAGCAAAACCCGATAGCTAGGACGTCCTGCAAATCTGATCACCCTAAAGTCCAAGAAACATTCTACACTTGCAACAATAACATGGACCTTAGTAATGCAACCTTCTGGTTGTCTTAGACTGTCATCAGCCATTCTCAGAAAGGTGGAGCTGTCTTTCTGGATGCCTAGACCCAGCCTCTCCATCAACTCTGAACTCATGATGTTGACGGAGGATCCAGTGTCTACAATGGCATGTTCCACTAATATTCCATCCACATAAGCTGGAACCCTAGGGTAGTTCTTTTCAGCATGGTCAAACCAATCTTCCCCTACTCGTGCTATGCCCAGAGGTTCCACAATATACCCAATATGCAGGATCTTCTTAAATTCCTTGCGTACTTCTGGAGATAATTTGATCAATTGCAAGAGGTTCGCATCTGGTTTAACTTCGCAAAGAGAACTTGCTAAATCAAAGTCATGATAAGTAGCCAAAGCTCTCTTTTCTCGCCAAACCATCCTCTCTTTTGGTCTTTGGACCAATTTTGGTGCTTCTTTCTTGTCTCTTGCCTTCTTTCTTGGCACTTCCTCATCCTTCTTAGGGTCGCCTTTCCTGTCAACCGGCTTTAGCGGTCCCCCTTCTATGCTAGGATTTTGGACTTGCGTCCCCTTATCCCCTTATTTAGGGTTTGCCTCAACCGGTTTTGCATTATCTTTGTCAACCTCTTTAGCCTTTTGGCCTCTTGTCACGGCTCTTAAGCTAGAGGTTTCAGCATCATTGACTCGCACAACCTCAATAAGGCTAACCCCGTTGCCTGGTGGCAACTCTTCTATATTTGTTTTTCCCCTCTGTAATATTTGCCTAGGTGCATCATTCTGCTGCAAGTTATTTCCTTGCACTCTATGATTCACTGGGCCCGATTGTTTACTCCCTTGTTGGAGAGAACTAATCTTACTCCAACAGGTAGCAGCTAAATGGCCTGACTTCCCACAAATGTCACATTTCACATTTGGACAGTTTCTGGGGAACTGCTGTCCACCACACCATTTACAACTAAATCTAGAGGGTCCACCCTCTTCAGGGCGTCGAATCCCTATCAGATTTTGTTGCTTCTTTAAGAAATTAACGTCGACAGCTATTTGTCGATACTATTCGGAAATCATATCGGTATAATGCTTCATCATGTCCTTAACTTTGCCAAGGACATTAGATGCACTCGACTCGTAGCCTCGATCTTCAACCCGTCGTTCCATTGGCCTAACAATCTGATTTAGCATTGGTTGTTGACCCACAGGAACAACATTAGAATTCGAAACTTGGCCTCCAACATTTGTTGGAGCCAACTGACTTGCCATAGGCATAGTCACACTGGGAGGAGCCGATAGTAAAGGTACATTCGAAACCACACTTCCTCTCCCAATAGGGTTAGTCATAGGCATCCCTTGACTTCCATTCGTCAATGATGGATTGCCCCTAGGTACTAATCCCCCATTAACATTCATTCAAGAGGAGTAGGCCGTTTGTAATCGTACTTCTACTCCCTCTGCCCGTGTAATAGCGGTGTCTATATCTGCCAAGGCCACACTGCTCAATTGTACTTGGATATTAAAATCCAACGCATGCAAAAAGTATTGCAACTGGGCAGCCGGCGGAATGGGAATGTAAGTCTGTAACTTACAGAATACTTCCTTCTTCTTAGCATATACTTTCACATTCTCGTGAGGATCTTGGCGCGTTACATTCAAGACCTGCAACCAATATTGGGCACCTCTTTCATGGGCATATTCCGCTCGAAAAGCTACATAGAATTGATCAATGGTGGTTATGGTTCGAGACTCAATGTTGTGATACCAAATCGCAGCCCTTCCTTTTAACGTCATATTGAAGAACATCATAAGATGTCCCTCGTCTTGGATGCGATAATTGAACATCAATCTTTGAAATTCACAAATGTGAAATTCTACGTCCTCTTCTGCTAACCCATTAAAAATGGGTAAGGGAACTCCTAAGGCTGGTAAATCCGGCGTCCCTGCAGGAATTGCAATAGGTTGTGCCATGGTGACAATCGGATTAGCAGTAGGAGCTTGAAGTGACGGATTCACACCCCCACTTGAAGTGGGTAGACTTGGTGGAGGAGAGGAAGAACTTACGCTTCCTCCTACACCTAATGGAATAGGTGGAGTAGTTAAATGACTAAGACCACTGCTTCGTATATGTACTGGACTACTCCTTTGAGGAGAATAACGGCTTACGATCTCTAACCGCTGTCTAGCCCTCTCAGCACGTTCGGCTTTTTGGATTTCGGCTTGACGGTCCTTGTTAGAGGGCATAAACCAACTTCCTTTTGGTCCCTAGAAACCCTAAATCCGAAAACCACCACTTATAAGTGACTCCCGGCAAATGCACCATTGATGGGACCTAAAATGGGCTGGCACTGGCTCATGCACTAGCCGGACCTCTATCATGCGCTCAACAACCCCACATCCTCGCGGCCAGGAGTGTGGATGACACATACATCATCTTCCTAAACATCTTGTGTTTGTATCACGTCTCGTAGTCCAACTCTAACCCAATTAACACTCCTCAGAGAGAGTCCCTACACATTGCCAAATAGCACGAAGTACACACATAGGAGGTCCTCCCACGGCTAACTGTCGCTACCTCACTGCGACTTTCCTACACCTTGGGGATTGGCCCCTCGATACATCGCTAAACATGTATAACACAATATCGCACATAATTCTCTCAAGGTACCAATTGATCATATCTAGGAATGTACCATTTTCCTCACTTTACTTTCCCCTTAGACCCAACACCTAGCCTACAGCTTAGGATATCCTGTCTCTCACTCAACGTTGGTCATGATCCTCTAGAAAGCAATCGCCTTGCATCCAGGAGGTATTGTCTGATACCTTTTATCATTTTATACTTCATGCAAATTGTGAATGTCCATGTGCTCAAACAAAGAAAAATCAGCATTGTGCTTAGTGCAAAAACATTCTTTCAATGAATTTGACTATCGCTCGTATGCGGCGTTGCAGGAACCTAGCACCAAGGAACCCTCGTGCTACTAGGTCCTTAATTTTTAATATCGACCAACCTAAATGGTATGCATAAAAACCAAAAAGATTTTCATCATTTCATTCAGCATTTAAACACATTTACACACTCTACCCCCTCGCCCGTTTAGGTTGTGCATTATTGACCGGTTTAGGGTTCATTTCCATATTTTTATTGTATAAAAAGCCATAAAAACTCACTAGACCATAAAGGTAGGGCTGAACTGAGGCTAAACCTCATACTTCAGACCCCCCATACATCCATAAACATGGTTCTTATTTTTCCTTAATTTTTGGCACTCAAAATCCATTTTTCCCTTATTTTTTCCCATTTTCCCTATTTTTCTTGTATTTTTTGCAATATTAAATAACTAAAAATTCAAAATGAGTTGTGGGCTGTGGTCCTTAGGTTCATTTGCAGCAAAAACACAAATTTAGTTGGTGTGTCCTATTACATTTTCCATTTATATACCAAAAACACCCAATTTTTCCATTTTTCACGTGTTTTACGGGGTTTACACTATTAATTTCAATCACAACACTTATGATTTTCTGATTTTTTGAGCATAAACTGATCAAACTCATAGCAACCAACATTTTAATGCATAATCATCCCATGGGAACAAATATCCATGAAGCAAATTGCATAAAACATCAATTTCCTTTGTAAAAATGAGATTACCGTTCTTTGCGGGTTGCGGGTTTTTATTTGCCATATCTCGGGACTGGTTTCCAGCAACCATTCATGCTCATGACAGTCCACAATCAGCAATCTTCATTCCTCTTGAACCATGGAGCAATCCGGTCTTCATTGGACAAGCATCCGTCATCCATTCTTCTTCTTCTTCTTCACCACATGAATTTGCCCTTAGAAGAGAGAGAGGGAGGAGAGAGAAAGACTGAAATTAGAGATCTTCATAGAGACTGCCATTGGAGGAGCGAAGCACGGCAAAATGATCAGCCTCCAGGGGGGAATGAGGGGCAATAATCATTTGCAGGGGTTGTTTGCAGGCAGGGAGAGGCCCCATCAACATTTGGGCGCAAATTTCGGCGCCTCCTGTCGCCTTCATGCTCCCACGTTTTTTCTCCTTTCTTGCATGAAAAGTTTCATGCCACATTAAAATGCTACATGCCCCCCCCCCCCCCAAGGTCATGACCATTTGGCCAAACTTTGGTCCACCTCTTCAAATCTTGACCGGTTTCTTGGCTCCTTCCCCGTCCGGACTTCGAATTGAGCTCTGAAAAATCCTGGGCGTCCGGCTTGATATCTCGCATTGGCCGATAACTCTTGACAACCCACACGGCAGTCTAAAAAATTATGAAAAATCAACAAGTGTCACTCGGGTGCCTTTAAAGCACTTTGACGCTTAAAATCGCCCTAGATCGAGTCGCCGCCTTCGACGTTGAATATTTTTCCCTTGATATTCGTAATTTTTAGCTATTTTTAAGCACTTCTCGGCATCAAAATTCCGCTCTCACCACCTCTCAAGCTTCAAAAGGGAGAGGGGCATCGTGAGGAGCTACCCGCCATTGTCCTGCTACCATCACCGTACTATCCGCGTCGCCAAGCTGCTGGTCGCCGCCAACATCATCATCATCATCGTCACCCTCATCGTCATCTTCACCATCATCATCCTCACCAACACACGTCATCTCTGTTTCTTCCAAAAGCTTGAGAAGCTTCTATTGAAGCTTCTCTAGGCCAAGTTCACCCGTGCCTCCCAGTCTTTTTTTAGACCGCGTCTTGCAAGGCTCGATTCCTGCGCAGGAAGGTAGATCTCAACAGTAGCAACTTCGAAACACGTAAGGGGTGCCAAGGGGGAGTTCGCTGAGTCGAAATTTACTTCGTTAATGGCTCCGAAGAAAAACTCGAGAGGAGCGCACGTAGGAGCTTCCACCCAAAGAACGAGATTCGACAACGCCCCGATTTTGAATGCCCAGGTTCCGAAAAAGATCCCCGCATGGGAAGGATGCACAAAGCATGTTTTAAATTCACATAGGAAACTTAAATGCATCGAAAAAATTTATATACTCATTCGATTTACAAAGTTTAGTTGCATGACGAGTACTTGTATTTGCTTGCATCTCCATGGTCAAGGGTAGTCACATTTTTGAACGTATGTTGCATAAGTTAAAAGATGAAATTGTGCGAAGGAGTCCTTGTTGCATCTCGCAAAGGATAGGGCTTATGACACATAATGCACTTATGTAATAAATTCTTGGTTGTGACTTGTATATAAGATCATTGTGGACGGGCATTAATTGATGTCTAAATAGTTGCAATGAAAGGGAAAGATTTATGATATTTGACAAAAACATATATTATGCAATTCGCATGCAAATGAATAGTTACAATTTAGGTTGAGTTAAGCGATAAGGGAAGGATTAAATCAATGATGTATTCATTGGCCTCTAGTCATGAAAGAATGATGCATCCATGCATAGAATTCCTTTATCAAAGTTCGAAATTGGGAAAGGATGCATCTTCATTTAAAATACTAAGGCTTTGAATTTGATGCATCAACGTAGGGTTTATAAGGAACAGCTGTGAATGTCAATCATTATAGTATAGGGCAAGGAAAAGAAAGATCCTATAGTTGCATAAAGGCAAAAAGGTCTGTGGTCTTGAAATTGCATGGAATGATACATCTCACTCATCTTGCAGTTAGTTACTTCTTTTAGGGAAAGTACTTGCAAGTTTAGAAGAAAGTATTTGCATCTTTAAAGGGAAGATCATCTTTAATCATGGGTTGGTTAGATCAACTAAGTAATTTGCATGTAATTGAGTAGCTTACATGAAACTCATAATGGTATGATTAGTTAGCATATGGCGGACACCTCGATGTGCTAGGTAGGGTTAAGCTATGATAAAATTCTGCTTAGTATCGCACTTGGGATGCCGATTTAATACTTCCAATCTTAAAGGTCCTACCCATATCCACGAAATGTTAGGATTATTTAAACGCCGTGTAAGAATGATCTAGATTTCTCACCCTAAGGATCAGTTGACCAAATGCTAGACTCCCGCAACAAATTTAGGGACCCTAGGGCCAAAACGTTATCAATTCTAGTAGGGTTAGGGTTTTGGATTGGATCAATAGGACTCCCAAACCCTATATCTTGATCAAATGTATTCTTGATCAAGAAATACTGTACGAAGAAAGATATAAACCCACAAGTTAGATACTGACACCTATCTCGTGCTACAAGCTGCATTGTCGTATGCTTTTGTGTCTAAATCACAAATTGGTACTGCTACACCTTAGACCAAGTTTGGCGAGTTCTAATTACAAGTCTAATTTTCTAGAAGTTTAGTCATCCTGCTATAACACTCTTCCTTGGGACTGATTTGCCAAGCTAGGGTAGTTATGAATTGCCAAGAAAGCAATTGAACAACCAAGTTGGAGCGACGAGGTTGTCCAGGATTTATTGACTATAATGTAAGGAAACCTAAGGTAGAGACAATTTGGGTCAATAGGGTATAAACCCTAACCCAAGGAAAAAGGGTAAACAAGCAACTCAGCTTACGAAACCTTTGGGATCTTGCCAAGTCTCGATTGATCCAGGATCGAATGCTGGAAGTATTCGGGGAGAAGGAATCACACCTTAGCAGTTGGCCGTACGAATGACCACTAGAATGCTTGTGATTGTACACTTAGTTGCACTGTTTGTACTTCTTTGCTCAAGGAACTAATTCAAGAAAAATAACTAATGCTTCAAGTTGAAAGCCTGGAGGGAGAGGCAGTATCAGTTACTTCAGACTATCTGCCTGACCCTATCCAAGGGGGTTGTTAGCCGCGTCGGGTACGTGGACTGAACCCACCACAAGAGGTCTCTCCGTGGGTGCTACTTAGAGCAGGAGGACGCTTGGGTGCCAGGGGAGGCTCTGGCCATAAATTCCTTGCCTCGAGATCCTGCACAAGAGGCCGACGTGACTCAAGATGGGATCTCGAGGCCCGTATACTAGTCAACAGGCGGAACTTGGAATAGCGATCCCTGAGGATTGCTAGGTTAGCCTTTGGGCAGGTTATTTTATGTATTCCAAAGACTATGATAAATAAAGATGAAATGCTAAAAAAGGAACTTGCTTGACATTATTTTTCTGTGTCAGTTCCTAAGTTACGTGAAGGAACCACTGATTAATTGGTTAATTAAGGAAGCTTTTTTTTCTTGTCAAACTAAATGTGATAGGTAATTAGATAACTAAGAAACTCGAGGAAAGTGCAGTGGACGTGACTCTGGGTCCGTCCTACGGAAGGGTGGTCCCAGTTAGCCGGGAACTTTTCTCAAAGGAATCGACAGCGAGGTAACAATGACCTAGAATCAATGGAGCTAGAGTCCCGATTTATGTTATTTTAGGGGAACGGAATGGGACTATGCCTTACGGGCAGAGAGGTCGAGCTTCACATCCCTCTCGTTTCCCATTCTCCTTGAACCAAGTGTAGTATAAATCCGCTTCGACCCTGATGTTCTACGTAAAGTGGTCCGCGTCTGGGGCTCGACGCTAGCTACCTCCTAGGAACTTGACTATTAGGAAAACCCTGATTCAGGTCAGTCCTAAGTGGGAATGGCCAGATGCTTTCGCTTCGTGGCAGACTCTGGAAGACCTTGATTGCAAACCCCGTGACATTCTTTGTGAGTGTCGGGCGGCGCTTTCTAGACTCTCTTCCCGATGGGCTGCTAAGACGTGTCCTACAAGTGGACAAGGGGACACGTTACAAATGGGCTACTAAGAACATACTGCCAAGGAATAGCTCTCGGATGGCACATTACACTTCCCCCCCAACTCTCCTTAGTGCCACTAGAGGAGAAAACAAGCAATGGCAACTATATCAAAGAACAATCAACTCGAGAAGTGTAAAGAAGCTAATTCCCACATGAAGCTATTAAATTAAAAATACAAAGAAATAGACTAGTTAACCAAGAAACCATAGCCAAGGTGGCTAGGCATAAAATGATATTACCATTGTTAGCCGATAATCAAATGATGAGAGGTTGCAACATGGTATGAACCCCAAACTATGATGGCCAAGAGTATGTACCCTATTGATGGTTGGAGGTAGAGACCTCAAGTATATAATGTTGTAAAATGGAAAAAATATCTTAGGCTAGTTACAACTTAGCCTTTTATACTTAACCCTAGTAGACAAAATATTGGCTAAGGAATTATGCACTTTTACTCTATTACAAGTCATCTCGGCCTAGAAGAGCTTTGTCCTCAAAGCTCCATTTGGGAACAAGATACAATGATGAGTACAAGAATAGATTGAAATAGATGAAGCCATGTTGAAATAGGAGTCCATGCTAAAGAAGACCAAATAAGTTGATGAAGAAAGACCATGTAAATGGAAAAAATTGATGTAGGCTGTCCAAAATAGACTGTAGTACAAATCTAGCCATATCTTGAAGTAGAAGTGTCTGATTTCCATGTGTGAGGTTATAGAAATGTAGATGACAATATGTAGTATCCAGCTATGCCATCAAAATCAAAATTTGATGAAGATGAAGCATTTAACTTTAGAATAGAAATTTATTACAACAAGCTAATTATTGTCCAGTGAATGAACTATCATCTTGAAGAAGCCATGAAAATTGTTCCAAATATGAAGCAAATTGCCAAAAAGATTCTTCCATAGGCAAACCCTTCCACTCAATAAGATACTCTGCAAGAACTCAGTTCCTTAGAACTTTCTCCTGCTTACCAATAATATTTTTAGGTTCATAAATGATCAAACCATCTTTATCAAGGGGAGGTAGTTCTTCAAGAACTTGGATTTTAGGGCCAACATACCTCTTGAGTTGAGATACATGAAAAACATTGTGGATGCATGTAGTTGAAGGTAAATCAAGTTGATAGGTAAGATCCCCAACTCTCTTGATTATTTGGTATGGACCATAATACTTATGAGCAAGTTTCCTTAAGAGAAGCATAATGGGATTTTGGAACCTTTAAGAAACCCATTCACCTTTGTCAAACTCCACATTTCTTCTTTTCTCATCCGCATAGGCCTTCATTGTCTCTTGAGCTTTTCCAATGTTGTCCTTGCATTGTTTCATAAGAGCCTCCATCTTCTCTAACTCTTCACACAAGCATTAGGATTTACATCATCATGAAACAATGCGGAAGGCACTTGAACCTTGTAACCATATAATGCTTCAAAAGGAGATATTCCAATACTCATGTGATGAGTATTATTATAACAAAATTCTGCAAGATGAAGCCAATGGTCCCATGCGTTATGTGTGTCATGGCAGAAATGATGCAAATAAACTTCTAGCCATTTGTTGACCGTTTTAGTTTGTCTGTTTGTTTGTGGATGATAAGCCGTGCTAGGAGTCAAAATAGTCCCCATAGAAGAGATTAAACTCCTCTAAAATCTTCCCATAAACTTGGTGTCACAATCAGACACAATCTTCATTGGCATTCCATGAATCTTAAAGACATATTCCATAAACAGGTCAACTACTTGCTTTGCTGTAAATTGAGCCTTTGTTGGAATGAAATGGGCTGATTTAGTCAACCGGTCTACTACCACATAAATGCTATTCCACCCGTGCTTTGTTGTAGGCAATCCTATTATGAAATCCATGCTAATATCAATCCACTTTCCATGAGGAATAGATAGTGGCTAAAGCAAACCACTGGGCAGAAGTGTGGAATCCTTATTTTGTTGACATGGAAGACAACTCATGACATAATCTTTAACATCTCTCGAAATCCCTTTCCAATAAAAGCTCTTATGAATATTACACTACAAGATATAGGCCTTATACCGATGTTTAAAGCGACGAAAATACAAACAACAAAATTTGCCCCCATCGTCGCAAAAAGCGTCGTTATTAACGATGCCATAGAAACGTCGCTATTGGCGTCGCTATCAGCGTCGCATTTTGCGACGCTGATAGCGACGCCAATAGCGATGCTGATAGCGACACTTTGCAATGCGCATAGCGACAGCAATAGCGACGCGAGCAGTAAATTTGCGACACTAATAGCGACGGTAACAGGGATAAAAAAATTTTGTGGCCTTGCAAAAAAAAGAATGTATACTGAAATCATAAAACTGATACATGAAATAAATACATAATCGCATAAAAAGTGATTGGTACAATCATGACAGGATATCACTAATACATAGAAAATGTCTACATAGATCAGGCGACTAAAAAATAAAGGTGTGTGAGCTCCAAGGATCCAAGGGCGAGCTACAAATCCTTGTCCCTCGAAAGCTCATCCCGCCGCAAAGGAGCATCGAACGGACTCTGCAGAAAAAGAAACAATACATCAATCCACCATACAGTAATGCATTCAAATATCTCATGGTAACTACGGATAAGAAAGATGAGTGACTTACAGGGCCGCCGCGTCTATACAATCGGTCGATCAATGCATTGAGACCATGCCTCTCTGCATATCGAGTCTCAAGGCCTATCGGATCGCGATTTGTAATGGAGTGATGCAAAGGAAACAAAATGCTAACTGTTAGAAATATGATTGTCAGTACAAAGAATATTTCAAAAAAACAAACAAGCAAAACAAAAGAAAAACTTATAAAGTCCTCCAAATATGTCATGTGGCCACCACTCCCAAGATGATGGACCACTCCGACCTCGAGTCGTGCCCTCGTCGCCTTGCGCTGCTGACTCCAACGTCCTGGAGAATCTGTAGCCTCCTCCCTCAGTCGGCGCCAGTCATCTGCATCTAACCACTCGGGCTTTGCAGCCCCACTCTTGATTGCCTTGCGTGCGTCGGATCGTCTGTGTGACATGTATGCACGCATGCAATCCATCATCCAGCCCGTAGAGAATCTATCTACTGCGGCTGGCACCGGAAACTCCTCATGCAAGGATGCTACTATGTAGTCCTTAATCCCCTTCGGTATGTTCTTCCAATGATCCAGGACGTTGTGCCGAAAAACTTGTTGGCGCAACTCTCTCATGCGAGCCATCACCCTCCTCCCCTCATCATTCATGATGATGGCTCCTGACCTACTATCGACCAGATATCCATAACCCCTAGGAGTTTTCCTAAGATGGGTCCTCTCCCATCTGCGTCCACGCTCCTGGGCATATCCAAGAGACCCCTCTACATCCGGTATACCGACAGGGGTAATCTCTCTCAGAGTGGCACCCAAAGGGGTGGCATCCAAAGGGGTGCCACCTGCTGATGGCTGCGCAAAACCAGAGTAACTGGAGTAGACGTCCCCACAGGTGTGAAAATCCTGGAGGTGAAGCAACTCCAGCTAAACGATGAGACGGAGACACCACATCCATGTCTCCACAACAGCATCCCCCTGATCCTGATGCACTCCCTCCCTCTGGCCCAAGTTGTGAGCATCAAGATCATCTGCTCGAAGTCGAAGCATCTGATCGCACTAAAGCAGATCTAGCAGAGCGCCCTGACGAAGAACGAGACAACTCCTAGTCTGCCATCTCTCTGAATCTCGCGAGCTGGTCTAGAGACATGCGTGCAAAGATGTCCTACAACTCCTCATCGCTCATCCCTCGACTCATCCTGAAAATGTCACTTGCACAGATAAAAAATAATGTTAGAATAATCAATTTAAATCATACAAAGCACACTAATATAAATCATTTTTTAAAAATCTCTCTTAAAATGCATATCTTATGTACCTTTATAAGAGATTGGTCAACGAATTGAGTAAGTGGATGCTCCAAGTATGAAGTATCCTATGGTCCCATGTTAATCTCCTGACACAACTCCGCATACACTGGAAGGTCAATAGACATGTCACCACAAAAGAATGAGTCCGCCTCATTCTCAAAAAATTATTGGACTCCTGTATTTCCATCATTGTTAGCCGATACTGGCTCCAAGCTTTTGACGGTCTCCACCCCTTGCAATATCGACCCCTCTATTTACATATTATCTTCATCTACGCTCGGAACATCGCTTTGATCATATACTCTTGCACTTTGGGGAGTTGAAGGTATAACATACCACCATCGAGGTTGTCAGGGGTTTGGATAGAAGATTACATGTTCACAAACACGTACAAGAGAGTTCAAATCATTGTGACATAAACCATGTCGTAATACAATTAGCAAGCAAATGGCTCCATGCACCTGTTCACAATGGGCCGGCAACACAAAGGTGTCGCGCAAATCCGTCCATTTTTTTTCGAAATCTATTTCGATAAATCCATATGGACCTCGTCGAACTGTTGCTCCAACTCCTCCAAGTACCACTTTGAACCATTGCACATCGAATAGTATCATGGAGAAGCTACGGTAATCCACCATAATAATACTTTGCAAGTTCCCAAAATACTCCATCTCATCCACAACCGTGTTTGGATCCATTACTCATCGCCGGCTCTCTTGCTCGAACCTTGCCATAACACCACAGTCCATTGTGGAGCACATTTTGTCAATGCGCTCCACGCAAAAATGCCGTCCGCGCGACCACGCTGCACTATATATTTTGTACTGTACATTGAAACACTCAAATTAGATGTCGCATATAAAATTTAGATTCGACAGATTCTAAACCCCTCATCACCTTTGGACTACATATCCTCGACAATTCCCACTCCTCCATTGAGACCTCTGTCCCTTCCCGAGATGCTGCGGTCAAGGCTCCATGCAACCATCGCGTTGACATAAACCGTGGCATCTCCTTCATGCCTTTGGGATATCGAATCGGTCGATGAGGTGTACTACGTCGGAATTCAACTCGCGCTTCCTCTCGATCTTGCCTTGCAATCTGGTACTTGGCGAGCCATGTCTCCATGGAGGCATGGTGCAACATACAAAAGCAATTCACCTTCTCTTCCATTGAGGCATCCATTATTTTTTCTACCCCATTTCTAACCACCACATCTCCAGTCAGTCTATCATCATCCTTCAGCGTCCATATCATTTCATTGTCTGGTTCCACCATTGGTAGCCATTGTGAAATATGCACTAATGCCTCTGACACCAACCAACCTTCGGCCATGCTACCTTCTGGCCGAGCTCGTTGTCGCACAAAGCCTTTCAAGGTTTTCATGAAGCGCTCCAGAAAGAACATCCATCGTATATGGACAGGTCTAGCAATCTCCACTTCATCCACAAGATGCACAAGAAGGTGGATTTGTATCGTGAGCATGCTAGTGGGCAGGTATTTCTCAAAGAGACAGACCGTCTCCACTGATCCCCGCCTCGTGGATTCAATAGAGGACGTCTTAATCTCTTTCTGTGAGATCCATTGCACCAAAGTCGACAACTTGTAAATGGCCCCACGAATTTCTGGAGTAAGGCATCCTGTCGCGATCGATAGGACAAACTGCCACAAATGAGAAAGCATTATGAATAATGGCCACTTTCCAAATTGCAAAATGCCCATGCTAATTACAATCCATTCGTAGCACAAACCCGACATATCTTATGCCAATCATGGGATTTTAGCCCCGACAATTAGTCATCTTTAGAAAATGCGGACGCGAGAGAATGCATCATACCCGTCGGAGTGCAGATAGACTTGATTACTTGCTTCACAATGCGTTCTTCTTTAGTGGACAAAACCCAAGGAGCGCAAGGAAGCTGCACGCAACCATCAGCACTCAACTGCGGCCAAAGTGCCTTCATCTTACCTACCTCCTTCAAATCCATTCGTGCCCCTATAGTGTCTCTCTTTCCTGTGATGTGGTCCCATAGCAAGCTGCCCACATTCTTGAAAATATGCATGGGATCCAACAAGTGGTTGACCTGTAAGTGGGTCCAATATGGCAACTCGTAGAAAACTGAGAACCGTCGCATTCCATTTGGATGTGATTCCGCGTGGACCATTTTCAGCTCGTACCAGCTTACGGCGTTCATATGTGTTGGAGGTCATCCAAGGAAACCTTCCCTGAGTTCATGATTCTCCAGCAAGAAAGCGGCATGTCCTTGATATACCATCTTCTTCATGGTTCGTGACCTTCGGGAGTCTACTAACTATGGCCCGCACAATGGACATGCATGATAACCTGAGGTAACCAGACATGTTCCAACACCACAACCTAGTGAATACTTGATTGAATGAGATAAAATATAGATATTACCAGCAAGAACAGAGGCCTGCTCACCTGAGCACTCTCCCAATCCCGGAAAGTCATGCATCGTCCACATGAGAATGGCTCGAATATTGGCTGACCAGCGACCATCGCGCCTGCCCATATCTTGCACAGTGACCCCCTCCTCCCACAAAATCTTAAGCTCATCGACTAATGGACGAAGATACACATCCATATTTTTTACTTTGTAGCGGCCTGGGACGAGCAAGCTAAGGATGAGATGTCCTTTCTTCGTAGAAAGCCATGGAGGGATTTTGTAGTTGACAAGGACTATAGGCCACACACTATAAGAAGTTGAGCGCAGACCAAATGGGTTCATGCCATCCATTGCGAGACCGAGCCGAAGATTCCTTGGCTCTCGCGCAAAGCCTGGGAAGGTAGAGTCAATGTGGCTCCATGCGCGTGAATCCGCTGTTATTCGTTGAACTCCATCCGTGGACCTATTCTGCACATGCCACGTTGTCAAGCTCACCATGCCGGACATACGAAACATGTGGTTTATGCGAGGGATGAGCAGAAAGTGTCTGAGAACTTTTTGAGGGATGGCTTGCCCTTGCAAGTCCTGTCGATACCTGTGAGCACCACACTTTGGACATGTCTCCATAGTCTCGTATTCTCCTCGAAAAAGTATGCAATTGTTGATATATGCATGGATGTTATTGTAGTCCATGCCAAGCTTCCGTAAAACATGTCGTGCATCATCACGAGACTCAGACATGGTATTTGCAGGTGGTAATATATGATATTTCAATAACCTTGAAAAAGCACAAATGTTTGTAATAATAGTGTCAAAAAAAAATCAATGAAGCCTATATGCAAGGTACCTAAATAACTCGGTCACACTCATATCGCTCCACCCGTATTTTGCTTGCACACTTAAGATTCAAGCAGTGTCTTCAATCGAGATACTCGGCACCCATCATATAATGGTATGGATGCTTCCTCTCTAAGCGGATCAGAAGTCTCGACATCCATGGGAATCAATGCATTGATCATTGCCTCCATCTCAGGCTCCAAGATTGTAGGTAGGTCTGGAAGGTTGTCTGTCTCCTCTGGCATTGACGGTATAGATTGGCCTTACGAGTGGTGGATTGGCTCCTGCACTCCATCCATCGCACGCCCATGAACTCTTCTAATTGGTCGCAAAGGGTGCACTCCCCCTTGGGACGAGACATCACCTCCCTGGATAGAAAATTTGCCAGCAAGACCCAATCTTATTGTATATGGTTTTCAATTAGCTTGCGAGTACAATGCATGATTGATATTAACTTCAAATTACCGTTTGCTGAAAATTCGCAATCGCTTGATCAATGATCTCAGATTGAAACTCGCCAAATCATTGTACATGTTCTATAGACAATTGGCGTTTTCGTCTAATTGCCAACTTGCATTGAGAGCAAGGACATGGGACACACTGATTAAGATACGCCTCGCGATCTTGAACAATAAGACCTTCTTCATTTTCCATCTTATCTACATTACAACAAACAATTTAATGACTTGTAATACAATTTGGGAAAACGAGGCTCAAATGGATAGCTTTATGGAGATGTATGTCAAGTTGCAAGTTGACCATAAGCTCTTGCTTGAGAGGTTTTAGCCTCTGCAAGAGATTGAGAAGCAAATTTTGTAAAACATTGAGGTTGATATTGATGCATCCATGGTGTTAAAATCTAAACTTCAAGTTATAAGAAATGCTTTACTGTTTGATGTAAAGAATGCATGGGACATAGTAGTTGAGAGATTTATTGATGTTATATCTCGGCCATATACCATGCTCAAGGATTTGCTTGTCCCGGTAGATAATTATTCATTATTGTAATTAAAAAAAAGCAAAGTGCATACCATTACCATAATCTTGGATATGCTATCGTTCCAATATATACACACACAAGTGGACTACATCTTGAGAAGACAAAAGCTATCCATTTGAGTAGACATACATCTCCATAAAGCTATCCATTTGAGCATACATCTCTTTCTCTTTCTCTATCTCTCTCTCTCCCTCTCCCTCTCTTTCTCTCTCATTTCCTCTCCCTCTCACAATATATCCTAACACTCTCCAAAAGCAAAAGGGAGAGGGAGAGAGAGAATGCACTCTCCCTCCCTCTCCCTCTCCCTCTCCCTCTCCCTCTCCCTCTCCCTCTCTTTCTCTTTCTCTTTCTCTTTCTCTCCCTCTCTCATTTCCTCCCCCTCCCTCTCCCTCTCTTTCTCTTTCTCTTTCTCCCTCTCTCTCTCTCTTTCTCTCCCTCCCTCTCCCTTTCCCTCTCTTTCTCTCTCATTTTCTCTCCCTCTCACAATAAATCCTAACACTCTCCAAAAGCAAAAGGGAGAGGGAGAGAGAGAATGCACTCTCCCTCCCTCTCCCTCTCCCTCTCTTTCTCTTTCTCTCCCTCTCCCTCTCTTTCTCTCTCATTTCCTCTCCTAAACAAGCAAAAGAGAAAGTGATTTAAACCTTAAACAAGCAAAAGGGAGAGGGAGAGAGAGAATGCACTCTCCCTCCCTCTCCCTCTCTCTCCCTCTCTTTCTCTCTCATTTCCTCTCCTAAACAAGCAAAAGAGAAAGTTATTTAAACCTTAAACAAGCAAAAGGGAGAGGGAGAGAGAATGTACTCTCCCTCCCTCTCCCTCTCCCTCTCCCTCTTCCTCTCTTTCTCTTTCTCTCCCTCTCTCATTTCCTCCCCCTCCCTCTCCCTCTCCCTCTCTTTCTCTTTCTCTCCCTCTCTCTCCCTCTCCCTCTCTTTCTCTCTCATTTCCTCTCCTAAACAAGCAAAAGAGAAAGTGATTTAAACCTTAAACAAGCAAAAGAAGGAGAGAGGGAGACTCACCGATGAGATATGGTGAGTGTGCGGCGGCTCCTCTTTGCGATGAAGGCTCCTCCTCTCCTTCACGAACAACGGCGGCGGTGGTGGCGACAAGTCTTCTTCCTCTCCTTCTCTCACGTCGGTCGCTCTCTCCCTCGCTCTCGCTCTCAAAACATAAAACGCGAAAACGCGAAATAAAGCCGCGCTCGATTTCGGCCCATTTTTTTTCCCTGTGGACCATCGCTATTTGCGTCGCAAATAGCGACGCCACTACCCGTCATTGCTAATCGCCGTCGCTATAAGCTCAAATCCTTGTAGTGTTATCAAATGTTTTGAACAAACCAGGATGTCTAGCTAAAAGTGAAGAGTACATCTCTTCAAAATGCGGTCATTGAAAGATGATTTCGGAGTTAAGAAAACTCATCCTTGATACTATAAAAGACCAATATGCCATTCATAATTTGGGTACTCTTCTCCTTTGCCTTGATGAAATTCCTTCATCATTTTAGAGGCTTGCTCATCAAGCAAATACTCTTCTTGAATGTCATTGATCCAATCCTTATGCATGGTTGAAATAGTAGACATAGAACATGTCCACATTCTTGATAAGGCATCCTCCACCACATTGTCTTTTCTAGCCATATAAGATATCTCAAATTCATATCCTTGAAGAGTAGCTAACTATCTTTGTTGCTTAGGAGACAAATTTGGTTGTGAAAGGAAGTATTTCAGCACACAATAATCACTTTTGACCTTGAAATGGCTGCCATGGATGTAATGATGCTACTTTTTAATAGCATGCAATATTGCCAACATCTCTTGCTCATAAACATATAATTGGCTCTCCTTGCCATCAAGCCTTTAGCTTTCATAAGCTATGAATCTATGTTCTAAACATAAAATAGCCCCAATTCCTCTTCCATTAGCGTCCGCACTTATGATAAACTTCTTAGAGAAATCTGGGCATACAAGGATAGGTGCTAAAATTAAAAGAGATTTCAACTCATTGAAAATTTGATCAATGATGGGGTCCCAAAAGAAAGCCTCCTTTTTTAGCCTATCTGTCAATGGAGCCACCACATGAGCATAATTCTTGATGAATCTCCTATAGAAGGATGATAACTCAAGGAATCCTCTCAAAGAGGTTGCATTTGTAGGAGTAGACCATTCTTTAATACATTTCACCTTATTGGGATCTACTCTAATGCCTTGCTCTCCCACCACATGACCTAAGTATTCAACTTCATTTTCCATGAAAGAACACTTTGTCATCTTGGCAAAGAGTGTGTGTCTTTGTAATGTGTCAAAGACCTCTTGTATATGCTTTAAATGCTCATCCTTAGATTTGCTATAGATAAGGATATCATCAAAGAAAACAAGGACTATTTTGAACAAGAAGGGTTGCAATATTCTATTTGGGAGGGCTTGAAAAGTAGCAGATACATTGGAAAGTCCAAATGGTATAACCAAGAAGTGGTATAACCCTCTTTCAATCCTAAAAGCTATTTTGAACTCATCTCCTTCTTTCATTCGAAATTTGATGATAACCCAATCGAAGATCTATTTTGGTGAAGACCTTTGCATCTTTAAACTTATCCAAAAGATCATCAATTAGGGGAACAGGATACCTATTCTTGAACATTAACTTGTTCAAATCTTGTTAATCAATACACATAAGAAATTATCCATCCTTCTTCTTGACTAAGAGCACAAGAGAGGAAAACGGTGATTGACTTTGCTAAATTAGACCCATTTGTATCAATTCTTTGACTTGTTCCTCCACTTCTTCCCTCTCAAACTTGGACAAGTGATAGGAAGGTTATTGATGAGCTTTGTGTTGGGCAATAAATCAATATGATGGTCAACCTCTTGCTTTGGAGGTAAAGATGAAGATGGCTGAAATAAATCCTTGTATTTCTCCAATAGCTCTTCCAATCTTGGATCCCTTTTCTTTATAGAAGAAGATGGCTAATTTGATGATTGCTCTTCATCCACTTTCGCAAGCAAAAGAGTGAAGATACATGATTTGGCATTGATTTCTTTTTGTAATTTCTTTATAGAGATGAGTTCTATATGTTTGTGGTCTATGCCTTTCAATTCTATGTGTTGTCCTCCTTACCAATTAAATTCCATTTGCATTTGCTTCAAGTCTCAAGTGAATTTTCCACGTGTCTTCAGCCAATTACATCCAATAACAATGTCAATAGGCCCCATATCCAAAGTGATCAAGTCCACTTGTATTGTGCAAGAGGGTGATAGCTCAATTGAAGTACATGGACACACTTCTTTATGTAACGTACTTGCCTTGATTTCTTGACAGATAACGTTTTAGTAGTCGCCCAAAGTTTACCTTCCAACCGTCTCCATCCGTACTCTAACCAGAATGATCAGATTTTGTCTGGCTAGTTAACCCTAGGTCTACCCCGCAAGGGAAGCATGCTGCCATTACCCACGGAGGATCTGACTTGAAGGTTCCTAATTGACCTAATAGTCACATATCAACAACTAGCTCACATCCGGAGGTGTCCTTCGAGAGGCTTCTTGTCTGGAAGGAGCGACTACCATTACCCTTGGTTCATGGAGTACAACACTTTTTTTCCAGTAGCAGACTAAGGATTTATGAAATCCCCTGCATTGATCTGGCACAACCACTGTACCTTTTCCCTAAGATAATTTATAGTTTGGATTCCGAGACCAAACCTAAGCAAGTCAGCGAATCAACACTTCCTAGAGTTTCTTCCTAATGTTTGTTTTTGGGAAAACCTCTTGGCTAACCGAGACCACCTTGGATTCATCCACCCTCTTCTCTTTATGGAAGTTCTTAGATATCTAATTACCTACCACATTACATGAAACATATAAAAACAGCTTCATTAATTAAAATCCCTTTATGCATAGTTGTTCGTTTACATAATTTACTCACGGACATACAATCAAAATAAAACAAATTCATTGATTATATTCCATAATGTGTGTTCTCCCACCCATACAAGAGAAAAAATACAATTTCACGTGCTGACTCATCTGGCGCATCTGCATGTCACCAAGATCAAATCCACCTATAGCTAGCGTTATAGGTGTCCCAAGTAGAACTCGGGCCATATAGGGACCAAGTAGTTTCTAGATGTGAAAAGGGATTTACTAGCCAGAGCCCCCTGGCACCCTATCCACCACCTACTTAATACGATCCCTGTTAGGAGACCTCTCGCCATTCCGCGGCGGTAAAAACATCCCCTCTTGGTATGGGGATTCAACACCTATCCTTGGGGGAGGTATACGTTACCCTTAGCCTTATACTTATCCATACTATCCAAGAGTTAGACAACCATATTTTGGAAGGGGAACCCCTTTGGCTCTCCCTGCGCCTAATGATTCAAAGGTGGTCGCCTCAAGGATAGACATCAACCTGATGAGAATCCCTAGACCTCCAGTGCCTATCATGATCCATCCACCAAGCAAAGCTCCAGTGCACTTTGTGGAGGAACCACTAGAGGAAGGTTCTTACTTCAACCCTTATGTCTCTTAGGACGAAGAGAGAAACCCCATATTGATGGACTATAGGCCTATGTCAATCATGTCCTTACGTAGAGGAAGAGATAGAGGCCTAGGAGGAGCTCAAAACTAGGAACCCATAGCATGTCGGGGACATGTGGCCATATGGGGCATATCTTGTCTCGTTGCCCTGAAAAGGAGCAAGCAAATAAAAAGGTCCTTGAGGTGTCTTGAATGTGGAGTCACACATTTGTTTGCCAATTTTCCTAGCAAATACCCTCCACTAGCTCAGCAATCATGCCATCTATGCCACTCAAACTCTTTTCTATCGAGTCACCTAATAACGATGCCCCGCCTATTCCATTTAATGTCATGATACAAGCCTAAATGATGTAGGATGGTATCTCATTACATGGACCTAGCAATTTGGATGCATCCTCTAGGAGTAGATGATGGAGGAAAAAGAGAATTGAGGCAAAATTAAAGATCAAGACAGAGTGAGACCACTTTAACCAAGGGAAAACAGGTCGCGGATGTTGAATAGAAACATCTACTCCTAAGAGAAGAGAGAAGGGAAGTGTTAAGATTGGAGAGTACCTTGACCCCAACCAGCAACAACTTAGGGCTATGGATAAGGTTAAGGAGTGGATAAAAGACAAACAATCTCACTTTCAAGATGTCAAACCTATCATTGAGGATGAGATTAATGAACTCTCAACCTTGATCCCACCAACCTCTCCCACATATCGGAGGGTAGGAGAGACAACACCACCATGTGAAAAGATGCATGGGCATGATGAGGGGGCATGGATACATAAACAACTCACAAGCATTGGCAAGGAGCCCATGGAGCTGAGGAGGGAAAGATGGATGGAAAATTTCTAACCTCACTAATAATAACTCCTGTGACATTGTCATTGAGAATTGCTTAGGCAATAATTAAAGCGATGGGTAGAATGTAGTAATGACCATGAGCCGCAAGATTGTCCCAATCATGATGCCATGACACACATACCAAGCCTAACACTGAATCCAATATTGAAGTATCCACAAGTAAATGCCTTTTGGGAGGTCATTGATATGCACGCAGTCTTACTTGTAGTTGCCTTAGGGGATGCTACATGAAAGGGGATAGTTGACACAAGAGTAGGGGTTAGTATACTTATTCACGTTGCCTTAGGGGATGCTAAATGAAAGGGGATAGTGGACACAAGAGTAGGGGTTAGTATACTTAGTCACGTTGGTGAGTGAAAATGAGCGACCGAGGACATGATGCTGCGTGAAGTCAAGTGGGGTAACACATGCAAATATCTTTTTTTTTGTCTCCCTAACACTTACTCATAGCGACAGTCAGGTTGATAAATGGAAATCCCAAGTGGTACCATGCATGTTCAACACGTGGTTGTGATATTTTAGTTTTGAGACACATTCCTCATGTAGGAAGAGAAGAAAATGTGTTCTCGCTTCCAATTTTGAGTCCTTGAGTGGAATTTTACGTGGCAAGGGGCATGTTTGCCATCTAGCAATTAAGAGGAAGCAAGGGGCAGTTTGGAAAATAAGGGAAAGAGTAAAAAAGTGAAGAGTTTTTTTTTTTTTTAAAGAAGAGAAGTGTTTGATACAACACAACAAGCGTGAGAGAGAGAGAGAGAGAGAGAGAGAGAGAGAGAGAGAGAGAGAGAGAGAGAGAGAGAGAGAGAGAGAGAGAGAGAGAGAGAGAGAGAGAGAGAGAGAGAGAGAGAGAGAGGGGGGGGGGGGGAGAAGAATCTTGTAGGCTGAAGAAGGGAGAAATCTGAAGCTAAGAAGAAGAAGAACAAATTGTCAGAAGAAAGAGACCATGAAGCTGAAGTTATTGGAGCCAAGGAGCATGATGGAAGGGCTACTAAAGTCAATGGGTTGATGCAAGTTTTTAGTTTTCATGTGATGGTAATAAGAGTTTTCTTTTTGTCTTGTTTCCTTCTACTGCTGCATGGGGCAGAGAGTTTGCAGATCAGTTCTGACATATGGATATGAGTGAAAGACAGCAAAGGGATGTTCTTCATCATGTTGAGAGTGATGTATGTTAGTTGTTATCTGAGGCTTCCCATCAGTAGAGAAGAATGGAAAAGAAGGATCTCTACATCTGAAATTGGGTATATGGTCTGGAATATGTGTTATGGGTAGATGTTGAATGAATGGGTTCAAGTTAGAGGAAATCTGAAAGGATTTGCAGCCAAGAAAATAATGGATCAAAGTTTATAAAGTTCAAAGCTCCCGCAACTCTTCATCAATGCAAGATATGCTAAGATGTATTTGCTGGTATGCTGAAATGACAAACTGAAATCAAAGAATGTGTCTTCCCATTTTCAAGTTTGGTTTCCCATGAAAGTCATCATGATTTCTCATTGCTATATCAATGCAAATTCTGTTTTGATGCAGTAATGGAATTTTTACAATAGTGAAATGCTTGTAGCCATTGAATTGGTATGAAAATTTTTCGTATAAAGCTTTGGTTATCTATGTATTTGGATTGTATTTATGTGTGCTTTGAGAAAAGAATAACGGAAAGGATCTACAACTAGTTTTACACAAATTGAGGTAATCATGCTTTTTGGGGCAGTTTGCTGTGTGGGGTTGCCATTCCTAAAAAATAGGAGTTGTGTGAATCTGAAAGCTCGTGTTGTGAGAGTCTTAGCCATGGTTGTTTCAGCGTCATATTCTCTCTAAAAGTGGTAAAATCTGAGCTTGAATGTTTAAGATGCTTAAGTGTTGAGTTAAAGTCTCAGTGAGGAGTGAGTGATCAAAAATATTTGATCATGTGTTCAATGGTGCTATCTCGTGGGATTTGTTGAGGTGAGATCCTCGGTCTTTATCCTGTGGTGTTGACTTGGGGGTTGTTAGAGGCCGACTACCCAATTCACCTACCATAGATTGGTGCCTCCATTGAGGATCTTCGGTGTTGAGGATCTCTTGCTGATCTTATCAATTGGGAAGTGTAAGGTTTGAAAACCAACCTATACACAAACTCAAGCATGGCGGCTTTTGGATATGAACCCTTCTTGGTACTGAATATGAGGATGCTAATCAGTCTATCAAAAGATTAGAGTGGATGGCTTACCAAGATCGAATGATGCAGATAAGCTTCGAATGATCAGCATCTTGCTTGAAGGCTCTACAAGATTATGGTGGAACTTACTGAATGAAGAGACAATGGAAAATTGGAATGAAGTTAAAAATGAGTTCCTTACAAGTTTTGCAACTTAGCAAACTCCTAAGAGTTTACGAAAATCTTTGGAAAATATGTTTCACGGAGAAAATGAGGAAGTGCCTAAATTTTCTACGAGGTTTGAAGAAAAATGGATAAAAATTACACAGAGTATGGAGCAACCCCCCATGATGTTCTTGAAAAAGGACAAGTTTGTTTCATTGCTTAGGCTTGAAATTAGAGAAAAGATTCTGATCAAAGACCCTGATATATATGAAGATGCAAAGGAAAATACAACTAAGGTCGGATCAATCAAGAGGTATCATTGTGCATGCATTTTTACGGCCTAATTAGGTTGACACTGTTGCAGGAAATGCAGGACAGTAAGTTGTGAATCTTCATGGGGCATTTGAAAGAGCGGAGAATGGGACTCAACAAGGCCATAGAAAATCCAATGATGATTTTATTAGTAAACTGCAAGAACAGTTGGCAAATCTGAATTTGAATATGAGCCTATTGCAGGCAAGGTAGCCTCAAATGCAACCTAGATTTAGAGGACCTCCAAGAAATAGATGGGAAAATTTTGAATGCTTTAATTGTAGGGAGAGAGGTCATGTTGCTTCTGATTGCCCTTATCCAAGAAGAACAGGAGGGGAGATGTATCCCATGTGCCACAAGGGAATGTTAGGCAAGATGCTAGACCTCAACAGGAACAAAGGCCACTTGAACCAGCTAGGCAACAGTTGGAAAGAAGGCCTAATGAAGGCACATCAGGTATGAATGTGACCAAAACCAGCATGTCTGATGATGGGAAAAATGTAGATGTTTTTGCTAACAAGAGAGTGTGAGAGAGGGATACTTGAACTGAAACCCAAAGGGCAGCAAGGATTAAAAAAGGAAAACAGGTTGTAGACGATCCAGCAGGAAAGCTAGACAACAAAGAAAAATTCAAATGGGGGACTTTTTTTTTGGGAGTCAATCAAGTTTCTTACAACTTGCTTGAAGGTTTAAAAGGTAAAAAGCTGATGTTACATATGGTCGGCTACTGCAGATGAACTCGTCTTTGAGGAGGCAATGACATGGTTTGGTTAGCATCAAGAAAGGAAAAACCCAAACTGGGCATGTTGAAGTGGTATACCTATCAGATGTGAAAGACATTATATCTTTCATGGACGCATGGATACATGGAAGGAAAATTGATCAAGTCTATGTTGATGGTGGTGCACAAGTTTGTGTAATGACTGAAGAAGCAATGTTGCAAATGCATCTTAAAATGACAAGGAAGTCATTGTTTAAGGTTAAAATGGCAAATAACTCAAAAGTGAAATGTTTGGGAGTCACTGAGAACTTGGAGACCAACATTGGAGGCCAAAGAGCATGTTTGGATTTCCATGTTATGCCTGCAAAAATTGGGGCATATCCTCTCATTTTGGGAGGACCATGGTTGATTGGTATGAGATCCATACAAGATTGGTATAGAGGTCAATTGGAACTCTATCTAGAGAAGCTAGCCCATAAGAGGGTGATCTTTGACATGAAAATAGGGTCCGTCATTCAAAATGGACATGAAAGTGATGTTGGAGGTAATGAAAGTAGTGATTCAGAAAATTCCAGCCTTGATGAGGAAGATAGAGAATGGGAAGCTAGCCTACTCTCTAGGGATGTTAACCACTTCAGGTTGTCAATATAGGGTTCAAAAAGAGAGGAAAAAGTGGTAATTATTGCTACATGAAGTACAGACTTCATGTAGGAAACATGTGATTAGCAACTTGAAATGAATGTTGAACTGCCTAAGCTTATGAATATGCTGGGAAATGACTTGACTAATGATGAAAGAGGTGAATATTCAGCCATTTTCAAAAATACCCGAAACTATTTGCTACAGAATATCACCAACTAAGGGGTACTAACAACATTATGTACCATATCAAATTGAAAGAAGGGTATAAAACAGTGGCTCAAAAACTTAGGAGACTTGGTACAATTCAAGAAAATGTACTTAAAGCTGAAGTTGCTTGATGCTGAATTTATCTATCCTATTGATGATGCAGAGTGGGTGTCTCCTGTTGTAATTAGACCAAAGAAGAATGGAAAGTGGAGAGTATGCGCTGATTTCAAGCCTCTTAATGCAGCTAATAAGAGGGACTACTATCCTCTTCCATTTTAGGATGAGATCTTGGATCAAGTGACTAGTCATGAATTTTACAGTGTGTGTGATGGATACTCTAGATATTTCCAAATTAGAATAGCAGAAGACGATAAGAAGAAAACAATGTTCATTATCCCATGGGGACGCTTTTTCTATTGAGTAATGCCTTTTGGTTTGACGAATGCATACGCTAGCTTTTCAAGATGGGTTAGTTGGGTATTTGCCCCTTTCATCGAGAAATCTTTGTGGGTATTTATGGATGACTTTTGTGTGTACAACTCAAGGGAATTACACTCTAAAAAACTTGATGAAGTTTTTTGCAAACTTAATGAGAATGGTGGTCAGTTGAACGCTAATAAATGTAAGATAGCAAGAACTAGAGTGATACTCTTGGGTTATGAAGTGTCTGCTAATGGTATTTCATGTGAGCCTAGTAAAGTTGAGGCTTTACTTCTTATGGATTCTCCAAAAATTGTAAAATAACTAATGAGCTTTGTTCAAAAGTTGACGTATCTATCAGGGTCATTCCATATGCTGGCAAATATGTATATCCTTTACTGAAAGCAACTCAAAGGGATCCTTTAGTTTGGATCCAAGTTGAAGAAGATGCATTCTTGCAAATTAAAGAAAAGTTAAGCACTTTGCCAGTTCTTATGCCTCCAAACTGGGATGAACCTTTCTTTATTAGTATCATGTTGGGAAAAATGCAATGAGAGATATTTTAATGTAGAAGGGAAAGGGGATGTCTTATATGAGGCTATTGTTTTATATAAGTAGATCCATTGGAGCAACTAAAAAAGCTTGGATGGAAGAAGAATTGTTGATATGGGGGCTGGTATATGCAGTTAAAAGATGGAAATCATACTTGATTCAAAAACCATTTGTAGTACTTACTAGTTCCCAATTGCTTCCACAGGTTTTGCGATGTGTTGAAAATGCTCCAAGAGTTACTAAGTGGCTGTTGGCTTTGCAAGAATTTGAATTTACATGTTTGAAGGAGGATACTGTAAGAGCTAGCTTAGCTCATATTTTGACTTATAAAGAACCTATTGAAATTGTAGCCGTTATAAGATGGAAACTAATTCCGCATCCACAAAATCATGAGGAGATGAAGGATAAAGATGCTACCTTGTTTTTTTATGGCTGTTACAGAAGAGTGCTGAAAAAGGGAGGAGTGGGTTTTGTCATTATGGATGCTGAAAATTGAGAAGTATTTTCTAGAAGTCAAGAAAGTAAAGAGATACAAAGTAACAATGAAGCTGAAATACGAGTTTACATGCTGGCCTAAAACGGTGTATTTAGTTGGGATATATGAAGATAGTTGCAAAAGAAGATGCTATGTTGGTGGTCAGAGAGGTTCAAATTTTTTGGAAAGCCAATAAAGATATTTTAAAGGACTAGCTGTTTAAGATAAAAGGCCTTGTGAGGCAGCTGCAAAAATTTGAACTTTGGCATATTGGAAGGGAGAACAACAATGAAGGTCATGAATTGGCTGAAAATGCTCTTTCCCAGTATGTTGCTGCCATGAGGGTGGATAATCCTAGATATGAGGGTAGGGAAAGCCTTCATCTAATTGAAGAGTTTCTAAAAATTGGGGAGCTAAAGTCATTGGTTGATAAATACAAAAGGTATGCCATTGTCAGAAAGGCTAGGGCATATGTGCTCATAAACGATCAATTGTACATGAAGGGGATTGATAATGTACTAAGAAGGGTGCTGGATAGTTCTGAGATTCCTGCTTTTTTATCTTCTTGTCATGAGGAAGCATGTGCTGGTCATTTTGGTTTTGAGCTTACCAAAAGGAAAATTGTGCTAGCAAGACTTACTTGGCCTAATCTAAGTGTTGATGTTGCCCATTGGAATAAAAGTTGTCATGCTTGCCAATCATATGCAAAAAGGGTACTAATTCCAAAACCTGCTAAAGCCATTGTTACCTATGGACCGTTTGAGAAGTGGGGTTTGGATTTTATTGGATCTTTGCCTGGTGCAAAAATAGGAAAGTCTTACATCACATTATGACCAAATGGCCTGAAGCTAAGGCTACAAGGAATTGCAAAAAAGAGGATGTAACTCAATTCCTCATGGATGACATATGCTGCAAATTTGGAATACCAGTAGAAATAGTGACAAATCAAGGTCCTGGTTTCAAAAATAAGCTATTGAGAGAATTAACAAGGAAACTAGACTAGAAACACAAATTTGCTACTTCTTATTACCCTCGGTGCAATAGACTAGTGGAAGCATTCAATGGAACGTTACAGAAGATTCTCGTTAAGATAGTGGAAGATCATCCTAAAGATTGGGACAATTATCTACATCAAGCTTTATGGGCTTGTAGAACAATGTAAAAGACAAGTACAAGATTCGCCCCTTTTCACTTAGTATATGGTCAAGATGCTTTATTACCTATGAATGTCATGTTCCCTACGATAAAGTTTGTAAGAAAGCATCAGTTAGATCAAACATAATTGGGAATTGACAGAGGACTGAACTTGCATACCCTACAGTTGGATAGGCAACAAGCAATGAATTGTTATGAAAAATAGATTGTGAAGAGAAGGGAATGGTTTAATACACAATTCAAGAAGAAGAATCTTGCAAAGGGAATGGTGGTTATGAGATATGACAATAGCTTGGACTCCACTTTTCAAACCAAGTTTCAAGTTAGATGGGAAGGACCTTTCCTCATCAAGCTGAAGTTTGAAAATGGCACTTACTTGCTACAATATTTAGATGGGACTATTCACAACAGTCGAGTCAATGGGTTCCATCTAAAGAAATATATCTGTAAAATCCTGTAAATAAAGGGGATGTAGGTAATGTACATACTATACATAAAATAGGTTGCTTCCAGTTTACTGTTTGGGGCAAACTCGGTTTTTTGAAATTTGGTGTTGATCAGATGGTCGTAAATGATGGACAGCATATTTAAAGTGTGCTTTGACACCTACTAAAGGTCTAGTAAGTCAGTTTGCATATTTGGCTTACAAGTACAAGGGTCGTACTCAATTCATTTCAAGGAACCAAGATTAACATAATGACATCACTTCAAACCATCAAGATGATGAATATTTTCATGGGTGTGACCCCTTCTACAAATCTGTTTATAGTCGCCCCAGTCATGTGCCTCATAAAAATGAAGTGCCAAATCAATCCAATCATGAGGACCATCAAGAAGAAAGGAGATCTTCTCAAGGATAGCAACCTTTTCAAAGGCAACCATCACTTGGACAACCTTGTTTTGATGGATAGCCTTCTTTTGGTAAATCCTAACATAGCCAACAACACTCATTTGGACAAGATATTCATAGGTAGCATTCTTTTGGCCAACAACATAGCAATGGATGACAATATCATTTTGATAAAGAATATAAAGAGAAAATCAATCTTCCTAACTTTAAAGGTGACAATCCATCTCCCATAGAGTTAGAGGAATGGATCAACAAGCTAGAAATGTATTTTTCTCTTTATCCAAGGATGGAGGAAGTAAAAAAAATATTATGTTGCCCTACAACTTGAAGACTATGTTCACACACAGTGGTGCTACATGAATAAGATTGGTCGAGTGTTTCAATCTTGGAAAGCCTTTAAGAAAACTATGGTTGATGCATTTATTTTACCTATGGAGAAAAAATAGTTGCAAAGGAAGTGGTACGTACTTCAATAAAGGGGCATGACAATAAGAGATTATTTAAGTATGTTCTTGAACCTATCAATGTATATTAAAGGTATATCATACTTGTAAAGTTAAATAAATGCATGTTTGGCCTTGACCCAAATTTATCTTTAAATGTTGGTGCCATGCAACCCGCCACTATGCATGATGCCATTCAACTTGTCAAGGGATATAGGCCAAAATAAAGGGATGCAACTAATTTTCAACCAACAATAGTGGAAAACTCTCAAACAACCCACTCCACAAGATCAGGCTAGTATTTCAGCCAACAAAGAGAAGGTTTTAGACAAGAGCAAAGATTTTCGAGCACATATAGCAAGGTCCCTACATCTCTTACAACTTATGGATGAAAATAGGGCACAAACTTTAAGCCTATTTACTTAAGCAAAAACTAAATATAAAAGGGAATTTTTTGGGGGCAAACCCTTAGCCATTTATGTGCAAAGCAAAATGAAACTAATGATAAGCTAAAGGACATGTACATGAAAGGTTTATATTTCAAATGGGATGAGAAGTGTACTTCCAATGCAAAATGTAAAGCAAAGAATGCCAAGGTCTTGTCCAAACAATTAATCCTCAATTAGAGTGTATCTTAGTACCTCTCTTTATGATGGCCCACGACTTAATGCCACAAGTTTTCACCAAGGGCTCTCCTAACTCTATGAATAGGCTTGAATTGTGTAAGATATTGAGTCAATAGTAGTCACGTTTTAATGACAAACTCAAAGCCAAACTTCTAATCTTTAAGGGGTTATTTAATAGCCCCACTTGGACATGGACTAACATCCATGAAGTCCTATTTGATAGCCCCACTTGGAAATGGACTAACATCCATGAAGCCCTATTTGATTATCATGGCAACTCCTTCATCTCCCTCATTCATGAATGTCAAGGAGGAGCTGAGAGGTGAGAGAAAGAAGAGCACATGAGAGAGAAAAGAGTGACAAGGAGAGAGAAAGGCTAAAAAATTAGGAAAGAAGAGAGAGAAGCCATGGAAGCTATGAACAAGGAGGTAAGATAAGAGACAATAAATGTACTATTATCAAAAGATGTGAAAATTTACATGTCTCACCCCTTTTATACTATGCCAATATGACAAGGTATTATTAATAATTCCACACTAAAATATATATTCTTCTTAGCTTCTTATAATCCATCTTTACCCAAAGGTTTTTGCCCGCAAAAACAAACTTACAATGGCGACAAGATGGATGAAATAGAGTACTACTCTAATTTCAACTATGCAAAGTATGGGAAATGAAAGAAAGATTGAAGATATATTGATTGAAATGAAGACATAAAGGTAAGCCTCAACTGTATACATGATCTTGATGTCTTCAAAAAGGGATTGAAGCCTTTAAATCTTCAAGAAACAAGCTCAAGAATGAATAGATAGCTTGTCATAAGAATAGACCCTAGTGAACAAATGATATCATAACTTCTGATAGAAGTATCCAAATAAACATTCCACAGGTCAAAATGTAGATATTGAAGAGTACTTTGTCACTATATAGCTGGCATATTTCTAGACTGCTATGTGAACCTTACTTGCTCCATAATAATTGGCTCCACTGTAGTTATGTGTCTTAGCCCACTAATGCATCCCATAGGTAAGGAAACTCATCTAATATAGTTTCAAGCTACCAAGAAGCTTCTTTGGGTGGCAAACCTCTTCACCTAATGAAATACTTAATGATAAAATGAGAACAAAGCTTCTTCTCACACTAACCCATAATCTCCTCAAGGATATATTGAATATAAGACCTTCTTTATCTATAGACAATAGCTCATCAACTGTATCCATATGAGTATCATAGAAGGGCTTGAGCTAACTAACATGGAACACATTATGAATCTTAGTAGAAGAGGTTCATTCTAATCTATATGCCAAATTTTCAATACGCTTTAAGTTCCTATAAGGTTCATAAAACCTGTGAGCAAGCTTGTTACTATATCCATCCTTCAAGGTAGAGTAACAAGACTTTGGTACTTTTGAAAAAACTAATTCTCTTTCTTGGAACTCTAAAGATCACCTCTTCTCATCTACATACATCTTCGTTTGATCTTGGGTCTTCCTAAGATTCATCTTACACTGCTGAAGAAGAGTCTGCATTCTTTCCAATTCTTCTTTTCCATGAGGATTGATTTTGTCATTAAAAACAACTATGGATCAGAGCACCTTATAACCATACATAGCCTCAAACAATGAAACTCCAATACTAGCATGAGTGGATTTATTCTCAATAAAATACAACTAAGTGTCCCACACATGCTACACATCATGATAGAATGGTGAAGGTAACTCTCCAACCACTTATTTACCCTTTCTCTTTGGCCATCAATTTGTGGATGATAAATTGTAGAAGGAGCCAATTTAGTGTCCATGGAGTTGAATATTCCTACCAAAAGTTACTCATGAACTTTGAATCCCTATCATGTACAATCACATGTGATAATCCATGTAATCGAAAGATCTGCTCCATAAATTGATTAGCCACCTATGAAGCAGTGAATTGTGCCTTGGCAAGAATGAAATGGGTTGCCTTGGTTCCACTACTACATAGATACTATTCCATCCCCTTTTTGGTAGTAGAGGTAAGCTAGTGATGAAGTCCATGGTAATGTGCATCCACTTGCCCTCAAGAATAGGTAGTGGCTACAATAAACCACCTTGCTTATGGGTGATGTGTTAATTCTACTGACAAGGCATATACTTCTTAACAAAATCTTTAACATCTCTCCACAATTCTTTCCAATAAAAGCTTTTACTAATCTTAGCATAGGTTTTAAAGACTCCAAAATGTCTAACTAAAGGCAAAGAATGTGACTCCTTTATAAATTTCTGTGTGAAAGAAGAAATAGAGAGAATAATGATTTTTCCATTAAACCAGATTATGCCATTTTTAAGCTAACAATGTGAGTTTTTATCCATGAGACCTTGTTGTACATACCTACATTCTGGAAAGAGAATTAGGTACCACATTGTCTTTGCCCCTCATGTGAGTGATGTCAACATCATAATTTTGGAAAGTAGATACCCACCTATGCTTCTTAGGAGTAGGATTTAAATATGTGAGGAAATACTTTAGGACCGTATGATCATTTTGAATTCCAAATTGGTTTCCATACAAGTAATGGTACCACTTCTTTATCACATGTAAAATAGCCAATATCTCTTGGTTATAGACATTCATAGCCATTTCCTTATCCATAAGCTTGTGAATTTCAAAGGCAATAACTCCATGCTCCTATAACAAAATAGCCCCTATGCCACAACCAATAACATCACACTCTATGGTGAAATCCTTTGAGAAATCCAAGCATACTAGAATAGGAGGAGAAGTAAGGAGTTTCTTTAACTGGTTGAAGCTACTATATGTAAACGCATCCCCAAAAAAAGCTTCCTTCTTCAACATGTCAATCAAAGGAGCTGTTGCAGCTACATAATGCTTAACGAATCTACAATAAAATGACAATAGACCAAGAAACTCTCTAAGTGAAGTAATGGTAGTAGATGTTTGCCAATCTCTAATACACTGCACCTTCTCAGGGTCAACATGCATTCCTTTTTCACTAACAATATGGCACAAGTACTCCATCTTAGTTTGCATGAAAGAGTACTTTTTCTCCTTAACGGAGAGTATGTGATGCCTCATTACATCAAAAACCTTCACCATATGTGTGTAGAGTCTTACTGTAAATCAATATGTCATCAAAGAAGACAAGGACAAACTAGAAGACGAAAGGTTGCAAAAACTTATTCATCAAACTTTAGAAGGTAGCTGGAGTATTAGGAAGCCCGAATGGTGGTGATGATATCCTAATCTCAAGTCAATTTTGGTAAAGAACCTAACTGCCTTGAGCTCATCAAGCAAATCATCTACTCTAGGGATTGGATATATGTTCTTCATTGTAAACTTTTTTAGATCCCTGTAATCAATACTAATCCTAAAGGATCCATCTTTTTCTTCACTAACAAGATCGGAGAAGCATAGGCTGAAGAATGAGGCTCAATAAACCCCATCTCTAGAAGCTCCTTGATTTGATTGGCTACTTCTTCATGCTCACATTTAAACAATCTGTAGGGTGGCTTATTGATTGGCTTTGTATTTGGCTCCAAATCTATAGGGTGATCCACGGCTCTCTTAGGAGGTAATGAATTAGATACTTCAAATAAATCCTTGCACTCCTCAAGAAGAGCCTTCAAAGCTAGATTATCAGGGCTGAATTCTTAGATTGATCTTCAATATCTTTATTTCGGTGTAAAATAAAAATCTGAGAGTGCCTCTTGTACTCCTTTTTGAGTTGTTGAATGTGACAAGCTAAAAATCAGATTTACTAAAGATTCCCTATAAATGGATAGGGTGTCCATCAATGGCAAACTCCATATATAATTGTGAGAAATCCAAAGTAATATTTTCTAAGGTCATCAGCAAATCACCCCCAAGTACAACATATATGGATCCCATTTCCAAGGCAATCAAGTTTATCTTTCTTTCATAATTATCAGCCAATGGTAAGGGAACCTGTGGACATATTTGAGTGCTAATTTCTTCTTCACCATTTGCTACTTGAACTCTTATGGGCTGATGTAAATCAATGGGAAGACAATTCAACCTATCTACAACTGATGTATTCACAAAACTATGCATATTGCCACTGTCTGTCAAGGTAAACACATCCTTCCCATAAATGGTACCCTTCATACGAAGTGTATTAGGCTTCTTAGAACTTGTCCAAGAATCCATAGAAATGGAACAAATAGTGGCAACATGTGTCTCATCAAGAATCCTTTCCAGATTAAAAGGAATACTACCAACTGGATCAAAAGAAAAAGTGTGAGGAGTATCATAAAGCTGTTATTGCTCACTTTCCTCTTCAACATCTTCATTTTCAATGGTAGTCATAAATGCATTTGCCTCATCATTATCATCCTCTAAATCTTCAAAGACTAATATACTATGGACCTTGGCTTTTGCATTCTTGTATACAAACTTTGTTGGATGGTCAGCTAGATACTTCCCTCCACATTTAAAATATAAGCATTTTTCTCTTCTTTCTTTGTACAGGTCCATAAGAATACATTGGCTGAAGTATACCTAAACTTGTTGTCCCCATGTCTAAAATCCAATCTTGGACTATTTGCTACATGAATTTTCCTTGAGGTCTTGAAGCATTGCATGATGGAAAAGTTGGTATTCTAAAGCTCCCACTTGGTGTGCGATTGCCGCCATAAACATTACCAACTTGTCCATGTTTTAAAACATTCATTGGCTATCCAAAAGTAGGGTGAAATTTGGACTCTCTTCTATACTTCCTTCCATAGTATTCTACAAGGTCAATGACTTGGAAAAGAGTTGTGGGATGACTTTGAAAAGAGTGGTGAGATTTTGTGTCATAACATTAGCTAATAAAGAAGGTTCTAAACCATATATCTACTTGTGGAGTTTATCTTTATCACTTATACTCTCTATATACATAGTGAGGTTGAGAAATTGGTTTTTATAATCCCACATACTTAGGCCTCTTTGCTCTAGTCTATATCATCTTCATGCCAATTTCTTTTTTTCAAGGTGAGAAACAAAACCTTATTCATTAGTGTCTTGGATGCATCCCAATTCTCTACTCTTTCTTAATGTATCTTCACCAAGTTTGTGCAAACCCTTCCAAATTAAATGAGGTAAAATTTTAAAATCCGTTCCTCTAGTTTGGATGGTGAAGATGACTGCAAATTGTACTTTGCCAAAATTATTTTATCTTTCAATTCTCTCTCATGAAAAGGTTGTTGTTCCAAAATAAATTGATCATTATTAGTAGGTATTAGACCTCCAAAATGAGATTGTACTCCTCCAAAAGGTGGTTGCGAATTAGTGTGGAACCTTGCCAATGGTAGAGGACCTCTAGAAACTTGAGGATTCCACCCATAAGCTTTGGGATTAACACCATTCATGTTGCCCAAATAGTCTTCATGCCTTTGTAAAGTCTCTCTTACTTCATATTGACTATTTGGAATGCCCTTTCATCCAATAATTCCTTAACTTTGACCATTAAGATTAGGTGGCTAAAATGGGACTGGTGGGTCACTATTTGATTGTGCTTTCTCCCTAGCATCCTTTGTTCTCATTTGCATTTGCATCCATTGAGAGAATTGAACCATAATTTGTGATTCTATCAATTTTTCAATTGAAGCCTTCTTTTGGATAGTGGAATCTATCCACTTCTCAATAGAAGACTTCGTTTGATGACTAGACAAAACCATTTGCTCAAGTCTAGATAATAGCTCTATATCTCTTCAAGCATCTATTCTCATGTTCACACATGGTATGATTAAGAGCACTAAGTTCTCCTTTCATTTGAGACTCTTCAGAGCTCTCTTCAAGTGTATTTTCCAACAAAAGTATCTCTAATTTATCGTGCATATTCATCTTGGGCCTTATTCTTCCCTTTATGGTCTACCATGGTAGTGTAGTCCTATAGGACCCCCTATGAATAAATTGGCTATAACTTGAGCTAGAAAACTCCAATTTCTAAATTTATTTATTTAAAATTGAGAAATGACACCCTCTTTGAGATGAACTCTAGCAAGTCATGATAGGTTTAGAATACAAAATTTCTAAGGCTGTGAACTGTTTAGGCATGCATCTTGTTTTAACCTGTAAGTGCCATGTTTCCACCTATGAGAGCAAAATGGTTGTACCTAAGAGCTTCCAAACCCTATGGGGAGCTTCATAGAACATGTGGGCAACCTATAGTACCTACATATGTACACCAATGATGAATCTGGTACTTGTAATGACCTATTTATTCATTGCAGTATCCTATAATAGCCTTGTTTCACCCTATTTTGATCTTCAAGAGACTTGAATCTTTGGAAGTGCTTGAATCTTCAATTCTCCACTCATGGTACTTGTGTGAGGGATAAAATGTTAGGACATGCTCCCTACATGGGCTTCGAATCATCGGGAGATGGACAAAGTTTCTCCTGGGCCGATTGGTTGTACCCCTTCGGGATCTTTAATAGTGGGGGAGGGTCACCTCTCTATTGTCCCACTATCTCCCCCGGCATCCACCTTTTTCCTTGACGGGAGTCTCAATATGGCAATGGCATGCTACTCTAATCAATTATCATGATATGCATTACTAAGATGTTCATTCAACTCATTTTGAGATGCAATAGAATTGAAATTAGCAAAATGAGTAGGAAGAAGGTCTTATCATGTAGTGACTCACTGCTGACTTATCCTTTACAATGGATTATAATACATTTTGTCATGAATCAAAAAATCATGAGCAAATGATTGGATTAGAGTTAGCAATTTAAACAATTAGTTTGTTCTTTAACAAATAGAGTTGAATGTTATCTTGTAAACTCAAGCAAAAGCTTCTAATTCAATGTTTGAATCAAGCAAGCTATGCACTCCATGAATGGGCTCATTAACCAATGATGGGCTGAAATTTGATGGGAACTTTTCAATTCTTTAATCTCTTAATCAAATGGATGAAAGTCAACAATTGGATGGATGAGAGAGATTGAGAATTGAAGAGAAATACCTCTTATATAGTTTGTTGAAGGTTTGAATAATCCCAAGTGCTTGAATAAGCCTCTACTTGCTCAATGTTGATGAAATAACCTTCAATCCACGTTCCTTGAATGCTTGGAATCGATCTTGAAGCCTCAAAAGCTTGAGATTAAAGCGTGAACCCGTTTCCCCCAAATCTTGGCTCCATGGAAGCTCAATCTTTGCAATTTCTTCAAGGAATCTTCATAAGAATGAATCCCAGGGCTGAAAGATGAAGAATCTTCAAGAAATTTGAGAAAGCCTAAATCTTGCACTCAAGCTTTCATGGCTGCCCTAGAATTGCATACTAGGGCTTCAAGAAAGCAAAAGGATGAGAAGTAGAGCTTCATTTGGGAGTTTAGACATCGGAGACTTGAATTATATTGTGCAATGATGATTTAGAAGCATCAATGCTATCCAAGAGATGAAGAAATGAAGAAGAACATGGCTAGAAAATCAGCACAAATTTTGGGATGCTTGCTAAACCATGTGGCATCATCCATGGTGATCAAGATGGTATACAACTTACAGAGTTTAATCCCTGGAAGCTTCCTATACCATCCATTCCTGAATAGAAGCAAGATTCATGAAGAAAAATGAAATTGAAGGGCTAAAGGTTCCATGGAGATCTCATACATAAAGAAGAAGAAGCTCTTTTCCAAAGAGTAACCACAGTTTGTTCTTCTCCTAAGTATGATTAACCCCTATTTTACCAAGTTTCCTTCAAAATAGCTTATAATGGATACACAACTTGCCATTTTAGCCATGATTTGGCTAAATCTCTCTAAGGTATTTGTCAAAGCTCCAAGATTAGTCTCTGCTCCAAGTAGAATGCCTACAAGTACCTGCCATGTGGCTCATGTACCTACTGTCCAAGATTAATTGTGGAAATTTGAAAAAACATATGTTTAAAAATGAGAAAATCAAGTGGATCAAAAAGCTCTAATACCACTTGTCGAGGAGAGAGCTGAGAGGTGAGAGAAAGAAGAGTAGAGGAGAGAGAAAAGAGTGACGAAGAGAGATAAATGCTAGAAAATTAGGAAAGAAGAGAGAAAAGTGATGGAAGTTGTGAATAAGGAGGTGAGGTAATAGACAATAAATGTATTATTGTCAAAAGATATGAAGATTTACATGTCTCGCCCCTTTTATACATATATCAATGTAACAAAGTATTATTCATAATTCCACACAAAAATATATCTTCCTCCCAGCTTCATACAATGAAAAAGGGATTGACATTGAGGACAAAAGTAAACTCGATGAGGAAGAACCTATGACAAAATGACCCTAATACCGATTCACTCAACTAAGATACTAATGGCCAAATCATAGGGAAAATATCCATAGATATTAAGCCCTCATAGATGCAGGTTTGCTTATTGATAAAAGTGTAGCCATACTTAAAATAGAATTGGAATGGTTGGAGCACTTAGAGATATTTGATTGTAAATGAATGGAATATCAACCTACAGAATTGGTTTCCACTTTTGAAATACGCTTGGGGCTGATAATTAAAAAGTCATAACCTTGGATGCTCCACACTGTGCCTTTGACGCTCTACTAATGGAAACTATTGACTCAAAAATAGATGAGAGTGATGATTCAGATCTTGAAATTCCACCATCTTCTAAGTTTTGCAAGGTTAAATCAAAATTTCCAATCAATCTTTGGTACAAAGACCTTAAAAAAGTTGCACTTAAAAATGTGTCCAAAAACTAAGCTAGAAGAAGCCAATGGATCTCTAAAAATGATTTATGAGATATAAAAAAGGAGATTGCATTATTGTTTTACTAGTACAAAAAGGGAGGTTCAAACTAGCAAACCCACTAAGGATCAGGTAAAGGTAAACCTTGTTGAACCAAGGAAAACCCCTAAACTAGTCTATGTATGAGGACCTCCGTATAGAAGATAAACAATGACTGGCAGATCTACTCAAGGAGTATCACGATGTGTTTATCTAGAACTACTCAAACCTCAAGGTCATTTTACCCCAAGTACTAACACATATTATCCCTTTATAACCCATCAAATGAGCCTACTAAATAATGACCCTACCCCAATATTCATACTTTCTATGCACATTACGTTTGAGAAGAGCTAGAAAACTACAAAAAGTAGGCTTTATTTACAAGATTGAGCATAGAGTCTATGTATTACCCCATCATTATGGTACTGAAGAAAAATGGAAAGGTTTGAGTATGCATTAACTACAAGAAACTAAATGTTTGTGACCAATTGAGACTATTATCCACAATCTACATGGATCATATGATTGAACACATGGTAGACAAGGAAGCTTATAGCTTCTTAGATAGTGTTTTGTGTTGTAGTCAAGTGCAAGTTCACCTTGATGATTGGCCTAAGATTTCCTTCACCCCACTGAATGGGAAGTGTTTGCATACATTGTCATGCCATTTGGCTTGAGTAATGAGCTAGCCACTTATGTGCATTTTCTATACAGATGTGCTGAGACAATGGATAAAAATATTTATGGGCAAACTTTGTATCCATTCCAGATGGCATGAACACCTAAAAAAGCTTTGATTAGTCTTTGAGAAATGTTAGGAGTACCATCTCTTCTTGAATCCCTTGAAGTTCTAATCTTGGATTAAAAATGATTCTATTTTGGGCCATGTGGTATCTCGAAAAGGCATTACAATGGATACAACTAAGAACAAAATGATAATTGAGACATCCAATGTTTCCTTTGACATACTACGTACTATCACTACTTTGTGTTGAACTATGCTTCTATATTATGAGCTCTTTATAAGCTACTAATTTTTTGAGAATGGATGAAGGAATGTCAAGCTTTGTATGAATATTTGAAAAAGACTCTCATGACTGCACCAATTTTATGAGCCTTGAATCGAACCATCACTTTCCACATGCATATCAATGCCTCCAAATTTTACACTACTTGGGGCTATCTGGTGCCAACCCGATAAGCATAATATGAACTTCCAAGTGAGCTTTGCTAGCAAACATCGCATTGAAATAGAAATGAATTATTCCACAATGGAACAAAAAGTATTAGCAATCATGTATGCCATCAAGAAGTTTCATCACTACTTGTTTAGGTTGATAAACCATGATGCATCTAGTATCCTTTTGGATAAGTGGTGGTGGATGTTCTATGTAGTGTTTGGTGCGATGGGATCTATGACTTAGATGACAAGATGGATTTGTTTTGATCAACCTATAAACTTTCATGGATGAAGCAATGGCATGGGGCTACTACTATGGTTCTTGATTCCAAGTTTGTGTAGCGTATCATAGGGCAATCATAGGGAAAGGAAATTGATCCTAATGATAGAAGTGTATTGGCATGGTCTGCTTAGGGAGCCAAATGTATATATAGCCTTGATAATACCTCAGGCAGATAGAAGGGCCTTAGGTACCCATCAAGGTATCATACATGGCGTGCACCAATTAACACAGAGCTTACTACATGTTCGTCTAGAATGAGCAGTAGTCTTTGGAAATTTGGATCTTGCTTGGGAGGTGGACTGGGGTATTTGATGGGTTTGAGGTGGCTGAGCATTGATGCTTAAAGGTCATTGGTTTTGATCTTTTTTTATTATCAATTGTGAGAGGAAGACCATATTGGTTATGGGAGCAATTTGCTAAGATAGTGGAATGGAACTACTAATTGGGGGTCATAGAGTTGAGCCCCCATGACTATAGACTGAGATGAACCTTCTACTAGGAAACTTTGAGTGAATGCATTGATCAACACAGTTGACATGGCACTCAATGATGAATTTGAATGAGAAACCCGATAGGATTTCAATTCTAGCCTCTTCTCTGCTTGTTAGAACATAGAAGAAGATTAGAATGGTTTCAATTTCTATGGTAAATTGTAGTTTGCAACACTTGCCCAAAATTGAATAAGGTTGGCCTCCATAGGGCTATAGTTTTGCATTTGTAGGTTACAACAATGATTGACCCAATTCTTGCCAATAACAATAAGGAAGGTTACTGAAATCAATACCTTTTTCGACGAGCATATCAATGGTTACATCCTGGTGGCAATCAATCGAATGTGGAGGTAAGCATGTGGGATTATAATGTCATTCTCTAATACTAGGTTACTAACGGCTACTTTAATATTGAAATTCCCAAGGACAAGACTAATTGAGGATTGATTGGCAAGTTGTGTACATTGCTCCATTTATGTGTACTGAGTTTGCTCATTCATCGTGATGGATCATAGGACGATCTCACATTCCTTCATAGATGGCTCATATAAGGAGGAGTGCCCTACAAGGTAGTAGTGTTTAATACTACTGCCATTAAAGTGGTCATCCAAGGTTTCTAACTCTACATTGCCTATCCTGCTGATGACATAGACATTTTGTCCAAGGCCTCAAAACTTAAGCTTTTGTTTGTGGCTTGATGGAGTATAATAGCACAAGGTCACCTTTCTCAAAGTTCATAACTTAACATGTTTATTGAATCAGGCCTTTCGTCAAGCTTTGTTTGCATGCAAAGCATGAGTTGAGAGTAATCATGTTCAATTAAGTGCTCAAGTTCCATATGGCATTCAGTCCAAGATTTTGTACCTTCCCAGTATTGCTATATTGTGAAGTGAAGACTCAGGATAAGAAACTTAATTCGCATAACTACATCAGTCCTGTAGTGTTGAGATATCAAGCTCCACTCGTGATATGCCAGGGTGACCGTTGTGTATTTATATCACTGACTTGTCAGTTGCAGATGCGGTTGGTACACCGCCCATGAATAATAGCTACATGATAGCTATCCTTATCTACTCTAGTTCGTGGCTCAGTTAGTATGCCACCTTAGTTAGTTGAGTTTGGTTTGAGACCCATATATAGGGTTCTTCTATTTCTTTATACGAGAGTTCTTTTGGCTTACACAACTAAGAAGAGGAAAACTATTTTCAGCCTCCACCTTTGTGTGTATTCCCCCATTGTGCAAGCAAGAAAGCTACAAGTGAGACTCCTTCCTTCTCTCCCACAATCTTGACATGGTATCAGAGCCTTGTTCGTGGTAAGGAGCTCAAGAAAGCAAGCCAATCTCGCGGCGTTCTGGTAAGAGGAGCAGTGTTGCTTTCATTTTCTGTTTTGGGAGCAAATCTCTGCAGGTAGCACAACCGGAAAGTACAGGAGTGCATTGTCTCAGGTTGAGACGCCCTTCGCGGTGAAGCAAGAGGGCAGTATATGCTGCGGGCGAGGGCTCTAGCCCTCGGCGACCTTATTTTTTGGATTTGAGGCCATTTCGGGGCCTATTTTGGAGGCGGAATTTTTCTGCACGCACTCAGGAAAAGGCCCAGTTTTATGCTGTGCAGCCACTGTTCTACAGGTCGGTGAAAAGTTACAGTAGACATTGCATCGTATGCTTGTGCGTAGAGACATTGGGAGTTACAGAATCATCCCTGTTGCCTGTTGATGCAAAATCGTCACTAGGAAGTGACTGTGTGGTCAAATACCACTTTCGTTAGTTTTGCAGATTTGCCTTTGTGAGGCTGAGGCTGTGTTCTTTGCAATGACATAATTTTTTGCAGTGTTCTGTAATGGCGTCTGATTCTCTCTCACAGATTGTCACTGAAAAGCTTGACAATAACAACTTCCAAGCATGGAAGTTTAGAATGACGAATTTCCTTATGGGAAAAGGATATTGGGAATTTGTTGCAGGAAATGAAGAAGAACCAGTTCTTCCTGATGTTCCCAATCAACAGCAAATGCAGGCATTTAAAGCATGGCATGAGAGAGCCAGGAAAGTTATGTACTGGCTGTCTATCAGCATTTCAGACTCTATGATTGTGCATATTCAAGATGCAAGTACGCCAAAGGAGGCATGGGATACTTTGTCAAAAATGTATAGCACAAATACGCAAGCCAGGAAAATGCAGCTCAAGCAAGAGGTGCACAATGTGCAAAGAGAAAGTATGAGCATCAATGACTACCACATGAAGGTGAAGAAGATTGCAGATGCACTTGCTTTCATTGGGTCACCAGTGGAAGATGATGATTTAGTCTCAGTGACCTTGAATGGTCTAGGAAAGGATTATGCACAGTTCCGAACATCCATTTCCGTCCGTGAAAGATTTCCTGATTTTGAGGAGTTAATTGCTCTTCTAATTTCTGAGGAGCAGAGAAATGGTGGTGCATCTTCTTTAGGAGGAACTTCAAAAGAAGTTGTCTTCTACTCAAATGCTGGAAGAGGTAGAGGCAGAGGTAGAGGAGGCCGATATGGAGGCCGTGGTAGAAATCAGAATATGCAGCAAACTCAAGAAAACCAGTCTATGGAGGAGGACGTGGTAACTCTAGAGGCAGGGGGAGCCAAAGAGGTCGTGGTGGATGGCAAACAGGCCAAAATGCAAACAGTAATGTTGAATGCTACTACTGTGGTAAAATGGGTCATATGGCTAAAGACTACTATAAAAAGCAGAATGACATCATGAATGGAAAACTGCAACAAGGGAATTATGCATCTTCTAGTAGACAGGGTGATGACAGAAATGAGCATTTGTTTATGGTGCAGCACATGAACAATTCTGTGACAAGTGTAGAAGAAAGCAATGATGTATGGTATGTTGACTCAGGTGCATCAAACCACATGACAGGTCATGCAGAATGGATGGAGGATGCAAGGAAAATGGAAAAACTAGGATTTGTGGAGACTGGTGATGATACTGCACATCCTATTGTGCAGATTGGAAAAATTCCTTTGTCTATGCAGGATGGGAAAAAGAAATACCTGTCCGATGTATTTTATGTCCCGAATATCACCAAGAATCTGGTTTCTGTTGGTCAAATGGTTGAGGAGGGCTTGCAAGTCAGATTTAATCTTCATGGATGCTTTGTTGAGGATATAAAAAATAAAGGTCACTTGATAGCAAAAGGAAAGAAGAAGGGCAGAATGTTTACGTTGGATGCAGACATGCCTGAATTGAGTGCAGCAATGTTTGCACATGGGACCGGTGTAGTTGCAGATATTGATATCTGGCATAAACGCATTGGTTATGTTAATGTATAGCGACTTAAATCAATGCAGGCCCAAAATATTGTTGCAGGATTGCCCAAATTCAAGGTTACAGAAATGCATAAGGTATGTGAAGCCTATCAGTTTGGAAAACAGGCAAGGAAACCATTTCCTAGACATGTTCAAGAGAGTGAGAAGCCATTGGAATTAATCCACTCTGATGTGTGGACTACTAAAGCTGCATCTCTTGGAGGCTGTCATTATTTTGTCACTTTTATTGATGACTATAGCAGAAAAGTCTGGGTGTATTTTATGAAAAAGAAAAGTGAAGTTTTTGGGCACTTCAAAACTCTTAAAGCTATGGTTGAAAAAGAAACAGGCATGCATATAAAATGCCTAAGGTCAGATGGAGGGGGAGAGTACCTCTCAAATGAGTTTGCAAGGTTCCTGCAGGAGCATGGCATAAAGCAGCAATATTCATGGAGTCATACCCCACAACAAAATGGAATTGCAAAAAGGAAAAACAGGCATATTGGAGAGGTATCTCGTGCCATGCTCAATGAAAAAGACTTGCCAGATTTTTATTGGACTGAAGCAGTTGCTACAGCAGTCTACATAATGAACAGGACTCCCACTGCAGCAATACATGGAATGACTCCAGAGGAGAGGTATACTGGTAGGAAACCTGATATTTTTCATTTGAAAATTTTTGGTTGCATTGCCTATGTACATGTGCCAGATGAGTTGAGATCCAAGTTGGATCCAAAAGCTGAGAAGTGCATCTTTATTGGTTACTCTCTGCAGCAAAAAGGGTATAGATGCTATAACCCTTCTACTCGTAAGTTTACAGTGACCAGAGATGTTGTTTTTTATGAGATGAGTAGCTGGTATAAACCAGTAAATGTGATTGATGATGTAGATGCACAAAATGGTAATGCTGCACAGAATTCACAGCAGCAGTCACAAAATATTAGTGGACCTGGAGCGTCCTCGGGTTCACATTCTTCGCCATGGACAGGCAGATTGAGATCAGGAGAATCTTCTCAAAGCAATGCAGATAGTGGTATTCAGGTATCACGAAAAGGAAAAGAGAAGGTAGATCAACCCATGTTTGATGTGAATGCAGGTCACTCTTATGTGGATGGTGAATCCAGTGGCTCAGAACAGAGCATTGATGATGAGTTGGGTATTCCTTCTATTGTTACACCTGGAGTAAGGAAGACCAGGGATGTTTTGAGAGCACCTGGGAGTGAACCTACTTTGCGCAGGTCTACCAGAGCTAGGTATCCTGTGGATAGGTTGAAATATGATGGATTTACAGCCATTCACTATGCATATATGGTCAAAGTGATACAGGAACCAGAACCCACTTCTTTTGAGCAAGCCATGGGAAAAGAAAAATGGGAGAAAGCCATGGATGAAGAAATGGATGCCTTGGAAGCAAATGCTACATGGGAATTGGTACCTTTTCCTAAAGGTAAAAATGCAATTGGCTGTAAGTGGGTTTATAAGGTGAAGCACAATGCAGATGGTTCTGTGAACATATACAAGGCAAGATTAGTAGTCAAGGGGTATGCACAAACATATGGCATTGACTATGAAGAAACATTCAGTCCGGTTGCAAGGATGGCAACCGTAAGAGCAGTCATTGCTATGGCTGCATCAAAGGGATGGTCTTTACATCAGATGGATGTAAAGAATGCCTTCTTGCATGGTGATTTGCAAGAAGAGGTCTATATGGAGCAGCCACCAGGTTATGTGCATGCTGTTTATCCTGAGTTTGTTTGCAGGTTGAAAAAAGCCTTGTATGGCTTGAAGCAAGCACCTAGAGCATGGTCTGACAAGATAGGACAATATCTTGTCACTATTGGCTTTCAGATTTCCAAGGCAGATTTCTCACTTTATGTGAGAAAAACATATAAAGGTATTATGCTACTTGTCATTTATGTTGATGATTTGATTATGACAGGTGACAGTGATGAAGATATCCTTCATGTGAAAATGCTATTGAAGCAGAAGTTTGAGATGAAGGATTTGGGAGAGCTGCGTTATTTCTTGGGCATTGAGGTGATTAGATCACCAAGTGGGATACAGCTCTTGCAGAGGCAGTATGGATTGGACATGCTGTCCAAATATGGGATGACAGGCTATAAGCCTATTTCAGTTCCTTTGGAGCAGAATGTGAAGCTGAGCACAGATGCAGGTGAGCTTCTAGAAGACCCTACTATGTACAGACGCATAGTAGAAAGTTTGATTTATATGACTATTACCAGGCCATATTTGAGCTATGCTGTTGGATTGGTAAGTCAGTTTATGCAGGCTCCAAGGAAACCACATTTGGATTCGGCTAGACGCATACTCAGGTATGTGAAGTCCACATTGCAGTATGGACTATTTTATGAGACTGGGGTTCAGATACAGCTGCATGGATACACTGATGCTGATTGGGCTGGTAGTATTTCTGATAGATGATCTACCAGTGGATATGTGTTATCTTTTGGGAGTGCTGCAGTCACTTGGAGCAGCAAGAAACAGCCTACAGTTGCCTTGTCCAGCACAGAGACTAAGTACAGGGGTGCAGCAATGGCTGCATGTGAGGTAGCTTGGTTGCATAAGCTACTTTATGATATGCATCAGCCTACAGATGGGCCAGTTGTCATTTATTGTGACAACATGAGTAGTATACACTTGGCAAATAACCCAATCTATCATGCTAGAACAAAGCACATTGAGGTGCATTATCACTATGTGCGGGAGAGGGTCTTACTAGGTCTTATTGATCTAGTTTATGTCAACACAGAGGATCAGGTAGCTGACATATTCACGAAGGCATTGGGCGCAGAGAAGCTGCGCAAGTTCAGAGACCTGCTTGGTGTGTAGGAATTGGGATTGAGCTCGAGGGGGAGTGTTGAGATATCGAGCTCCACTCGTGATACGCCAGGGTGATCGTTGTGTATTTGCAGATGTGGTTGGTACACCGCCCATGAATAATAGCTACATGATAGCTATCCTTATCTACTCTAGTTCGTGGCTCAGTTAGTATGCCACCTTAGTTAGTTGAGTTTGGTTTGAGACCCATATATAGGGTTCTTCTATTTCTTTGTACGAGAGTTCTTTTGGCCTACACAACTAAGAAGAGGAAAACTGTTTTCAGCCTCCACCTTTGTGTGTATTCCCCCATTGTGCAAGCAAGAAAGCTACAAGTGAGACTCCTTCCTTCTCTCCCACAATCTTGACATATAGGTCAACCACAAGGGTGTTTGGAATGTTGCCACCTTATAGGTTGTTCAATAAGCCCAAAGTGTAGTCATGAGCTTATTATCCCAATTTGATCAAGAATCTAAGATAGTTTTTCTTAGGACAGTAATAATATAATTTTATTAGTCACTTCCACTTGGTTGTTTGCTTGTGGATAGTAACAAGTAGACTTGTGATACAGGACCAAGAATGTGGACAAAAGGTGTTCGATAATGTCATTTAGAAAATGAGCTCCATGATCATTGACAATATCAATGGGGCATATAAAGAAAGAGATGACTTTCTTCCACAAGAATTTATCCATGGTTCTAGTATCATTCTATCTTGTGGCTCTCACCTCTACTCACTTAGTCATGTTGTCAGTGGCTATGATAATCTAGTGTGCTTGTGAGTATTGGGCAATAGGGCTAATGGGTCCCATAAAGTTTATCCCCTACTTCTCATAGGGCTGGTGAGTGATTATAAGGGAGATCTCCACTTTATCTTTTTTTGTTGAAATCTTGGTTCATTGACATTTATCAGAGTGTTTGATGAAATGCCTTGCATCTCAAAAGAAAGCAAGTCACTAATGGGAGTGTAGAGCTTTTCATACTATGGTATTTGCATCAAAGTATCCTTCTACAATCCCTTCATGTGCTTCTTATAGTGTCCTCTCAATTTTTGCTTATATATGCATCTTCAAAAAGAAGACCATCATGCCCTAGTCAACAAAATTGACTAGCAATCATCTGATAGGGTCAAGGAAGAGGTAGGTGAGATATGTATTTTCATCAATAGGTCTCTCAAGCTATTCAATATCTAATACCTGGATGATATTCTCTACCTAATGGATGTGAGGTATTCCTTAAAGAGTTCATATTCTTGTAGAATGTGGAACAAATGGATGTTTGAGAGATTATCATTAGTGACCCAAAATTACGTTGTTTTGTGTACGATTATTGAGAAGTCAAACTCTAGTAGCACCGCTAAGATTTCCTTTGTTCTCCCCGAGACACCTATATCATTACAAACCATGAGCCTAGACGCGATGACCTAATGCCTCACAAAAAATATCCGACTAACCCACCATCCCCAATTGCTCTATTCACCATGCAAATAGGGCAACTTTGCTGGCAATTACAAAGGATCTAGTACTTTATCTAGCAGCCCCAACGTCCCTACATACCCTACTTTTAATGCTTCAAGATAGTAAAGTGCTTCAAAGCTAGTAATAGGCCATAAAGTTGAGCCTACACAAGGTGATAGTAGATCCAAAAGTAATTCAGCAAATATTGGCAAGTTTATGCCTATGGATCTTTTTAGAAAACACAAAGAGAAGGATCTATGCTTCAAATATGGTGAACAATAAATGACTAATCATGCATCTAAGTGCACATACAAGAATGCCAAAGACAAGAATTACAACATGGTAATATGTAAGGATATGGATGAGGAAGTCATTGAAGAACCAACAATGAGTGCACAAGCTAAATTTGAAGAGCATGATGAGGATCATGAGCCCAATCAATCTTATGAGCTAGCTGATGGATTTCCATTTGACCCTAATGGGCATGTTCCCTTTGACCCTTGTGGGACAAATTTTCATACTACTACCACTACCTTTGTTCTATTTCCACGGATGTTTTGACAGGTTCTAAAAGCCCTAATACACTTTGTATGAAGGGTACCATTTATGGGAAGGATGTGTTTATCCTAATACATAGTTGCAGTACACATAGTTTTGTGAATAAGTCAGTGGGGGTGGACAAGTTGCATTGTTTTTCCACTAATTTACAACCCAAAAAAGTTCAAGTAGCCAATGGTGAAGAGGAAATCAACACCCAAAATGTATCCATAAGTTTCCATATTTGGCTGAAAATTATGAAGCAAGGTGAACCTGATTACTCTGGAAATAGACCCATAGATGTTGTACTTGGGTGTGATTGAACTAGTGAGGTTAGGGGAGATTGCTATGGATTTCTCACAATCATACATGGAATTTGCCATTGATAGGGAGCCTATCCATCTATAGGTAATCCCTAGTAAATCAGATTTTCAGCTTATCACCATAAAGTGGCTCAAGGAGTATAAGAAGCACTCTCAAATATTTGGTCTACATGTGAATAAAGAGGTTAAGGATCAGTCCAAGGATTCAGTTGAGCATCCATCTTTAAAAAATCTACTTAAGGAGTATAGGGATTTGTTTGAGGTGCCTACTTTATTACCTCCCAAGAGAATAATGAATCACCCTATAGGTTTAGAGCCATATTCCAAGCCATTTAATAAGTCACCCTACAGATTGTCTAAATGTGAGTGTGAAGAACTAGCCAAGCAAATCAAGCAAATTCTAGGGATGGGGTTCATTGAGCTTAGTTCTTCACTATATGCTTCACTAGTCTTGTTAGTGAAGAAAAATATGAATCCTTCAAAATGTGTATTGATTACAAGGATCTAAATAAGATCACAATGAAGAACAGTTATCTAATTCCTAGAGTAGATAATTTTCATAATGAGCTCAATGCAACTAAGTTCTTTACCAAAATTGTCTTGAGATTAGGATATAATCAAATTCATATGCGAGAGGGTGATGAGCTTAACATAGCCTTCAGCATTGATCTTAGGTTATACCATTTTTTAATGATACCATTTGGGCTTATCAATACCCTACCAATCTTCCAAAGTCTAATGAATAAGGTTTTGCAACCTTTCCTCTTTTAGTTTATTCTTGTTTTCTTCTAGTGACATATTAATTTATAGCAAGACATTGGAGGACCATTTGTTATATATGAGGAAGGCTTTTTATGTATTGAGGCACCACAAATTCTTTACTAAGGAGAATAAATATTGTTTCATGCCAACAAAGGTGGAGTACTTAGACCACATTGTTAGTGGGAAAGGGATATAAGCTAATCCTAAGAAGATGCAGTGTGTCAGAGATTGGCCAATAGCTACCACTACTACTCACTTAGAGAATTTATTGGTCTATTATCATTCTACCATAGATTTAGTAAGCATTATGTGGCTATAGAAGCTCCTTTGACTAATAGGTTGAAGAAGGAAGCCTTCTTTTGGGATATCCTTGTAGATTGCAACTTCAACTAATTAAAGGAACTTCTTACTTCTGCTCCTGTTTTGGTATACCTAGATTTCTCTAGATAGTTTACCATACAATGCAATGCTAGTGACCATGACATAGGGGCTATATTACTATAGGAGCATGGAGTTATTTCCTTTGAGAGTTGTAAGCTCATAGATAAGGAGATGTCTATGAATGTCTATGACCAAGAAATATTGGCAATTCTTCATGTGGTAAAGAATTGGCACCATTATTTGTGTATGGCAACGGAATTCAAAGTAATCATAGGATTCCAAAGTACTTTCTTACCCAATCAAATCTCACTCCTAAGTAGCACAGGTGTGAGGTGTTTGCCAGGATCATTCCAAGGCGCACCTTTTTGTAGTCCATCAGTAGATTTTCCAAAGGACGCTGCTCGACGCTCCATTGGAGTATCATGGGGTTTGTCACTTAGACCCTATTGAGTCTACATGGATAGATGAGAATGTTCTTTATCAACAATATCCACGGTTTCTCTCGAGATGAGGACATCTCGATTCCCTAAGGGGAGGAGGATGTAATATACCTGTGCCTCTAATATATTTTTTTTAACATAAATGTAAGTTAGTAAGTTAGTTCATAAGTTAGTGAGGTCAATTAGTTGGTAAGTTAGTTCATTAGTTAGTAAAGTTAAATTAGTAAGTTAGTAGGTAAGGTTATGGGTTAGTAAGGTTAGTAAGGCTAACTTATATAGCTTACTAACCTTAATAACTAATAACTAATGTTTTTAAAAAGACTTTTTTTAAAGAGGAGATGTCAACTAATCACCACCGTAAAGAGTGCCTCCAAATCAAACAGACCACGGGCCATACCATCATCATCCTTATCATTGTCATCATCATCTTCTTCATCGTCATCATCATCATCATCATAATCATCTTCTTTATCACCAAAAATGGCATCGACAACCTCACTACCTCTTTTTTTTTCTTTTCTAAATTAAATAAAGAGAAAATAAAGTAATAAAGAGAGAGAGAGAGAGAGAGAGAGAGAGAGAGAGAGAGAGAGAAGCTCCCACTCTGAAGGAGTTGTCTTGACGCAAAGATAGGAGAAAGGGAGGGGAAGAAAGAGGGAGCATTCACTCCCTTCTACCTATATAAAGGCATGCCCTCTACTCAGTTTAGAGGTCGAAGGAGACCCCGAGACGTTGCGAGAGGGAGGTAGAGAGAGGCTACGAGAGGGAGATAGAGAGAGAAAGAGTTAGAGAAGAGGGAGAGGGAGTTACCCTTAGAGGCTGCGAGAGAAGGAATTAAAGAGAGGGTTAGAGAGGGAAAGAATTAACTCAACCCTCTGTCTCGGTCTTCAACTCGGAAATCTTCTCTCACACTCTCCCATCCTAAATTCATTCCTCCTTCTCTATCTCTCGAACCCACTTGCAAACAATGGCTCCAAAACAACAAGGTGCAAAGACCATGAGATCCATCGCAACCGGTCATAGAACGGGTATTGCTAGAGATACGCGAGTGCCCAAGGTTTTCGAAGTTGCCATTACCAATGGAACATCGGGTGTGGCGAATGCAAGTGCAAGAAAAGACAAAATTCCCAATATCATCATGCCAAACCAGGTTATTCACAACTCAGAAATAGGCTATTATTTTCATATCGCCACATAAAATAATAATATTGTTATCAAAATTTTACATAAAATATTAGCTTTACATTAAATGGTACAAGAACTACTTGTTAGATTTCATGGAAAACATCCATATAAGAATTAAGTAGATAAAATATTAGCTTTTATATTTACACTTACATGAAATGACAGTTTCATCTAGAGAGCGTATGAATACACGCATAAATGGTTAACTACTACCCATGATTTGTACTTAGATTAATCAAGATTATAATCCGTAGAATCATGATGGAAATAGTTGTAGGAGGATATTGCACGGAATGAGTAAAGGACTCTATGTGCACTCTAGGTTAGTGGGTAGCCCATTTTATTCCCACAAAGACAGTTTATCACCTCATAGGTGGCTAGTATGTTTATGGAGCAAGTCTTTAGACTACATGGATTACCCCAAGTGATTGTGCATGATAAGAATACAAAATTTACGAGTAACTTTTAGTAGGTGGTATTTAGCTCCATGGGTACTAAGTTGGCTCCTTTTACAACCTATCATCCACAAATTGATGGCCAAACAGAAAGGGTAAATAAGTTGTTGGAGACTTACCTTCACCATTTCTATCATGATATGCAGCATGAATGGGATTTCTTGTTGCATTTGGCTAAGATTTATTATAATAACTCTACCCATGCTAGTAAGGGGCCCTTACCCACAATCATCTTCAATGAGAATATTAACCCTCATGGGAAGATAAGAAAAGGTAATCTCTAGAGTTCTAGGAAGAAGAGTTAGTTTTACTAAAAGTACCCAAGTCTCATTGCTCCACATTGAAGGATGGTTCCAATAATAAACTTACTTAAAAGTTTTATGGAGTCTACTATTAAAATGTATGTGGTCCCATCAACAAAGCTAGAATGCTATAAAAGAATGTACTTGGCTCATATTCCAATCCAAGCAATAGAAGAAAAATCTTGGAACAATGTCTTATAAGTGTTTCTCTCGTTAGGTTCTTCTACTCGTTTTCTTCATTTTCTTAGTTGAAATTTCTCAATTTGATTTCTTTTCACCTTAACTAGCAATCTAGCTCTAAATCCACCATGAATTTTATCATGGCATCAGAGCTAGTTGAGCTAGTTAGCTAGTTAAGGTTAGGATAAATTAGATTATTCTTGTCCTCTTCACTATTCCAATACATTTTAAGCTCCTTATCTCCTCTTAAGTAACTGTTAGTGGGTTAGGGATTGAATCCTTCTTGAGCCTCCTTTAGCTTCCACTTTAAAGGGAAGTTGCAATACGAGTGACAGAGAAGATGTTGAGATATTGAGCTCCACTCGTGATATGCCAGGGTGACCGTTGTGCATTTATGTCACCGACTTGTTAGCTGCAGATGCGGTTGGTACACTGCCCATGAATAATAGCTAGATGGCAGCTATCCTTATCTACTCTAGTTCGTGGCTCAGTTAGTATGCCACCTTAGTTAGTTGAGTTTGGTTTGAGACCCATATATAGGGTTCTTCTATTTCTCTGTACTAGAGTTCTTTTGGCTTATACAACTAAGAAGAGAAAAATTGTTTTTAGCCTCCACCTTTGTGTGTATTCCCCCATTGTGTAAGTGAGAAAGCTACAAGTGAGACTCCTTCCTTCTCTCCCACAATCTTGACATGGTATCAAAGCCTGGTTCATGGTAAGGAGCTCAAGAAAGCAAACCAAGTTCGCGGTGTTCTGGTAAGAGGACCAGTGTTGCTTTCATATTTCGAGTTTGGGAGCAAGTCTCTATAGGTAGCACAGCCGGAAAGTGCAAGAGTGCATTGTCTCAGATTGAGACACCCTTCGCGGTGTAGCAAGAGGGCAGTATATGCTGCGGGAGATGCCTTTAGCCCTTGGTTGCCCTGTTTTTTTTATTTGAGACCATTTCGGGGCCTCTTTTGGAGGCGGAAGTTTTCCGCACGCACTCAGAAAAAGGCTTTGTTTTTTGCTGTGCGACCACTGTTCTACAGGTCGGTGAAAAGTTACCGTATAAATTGCATCGTATGCCTGTGCGCAGAGACATTGGGAGTTACAGAATCATCCTTGTTTCCTGTTGATGCAAAATCGTCACTAGAAAGTGACTGTGTGGTCAAATACCACTTTTGTAAGTTTTGCAGATTTGCCCTTGTGAGGCTGAAGCTGTGTTTTTTGCAGTGACAGAATTTTTTGCAATGTTCTGTAATGGCGTCTGATTCTCTTTCACAGATTGTCACTGAAAAGCTTGACAAGAACAACTTCCAAGTATGGAAGTTTAGAATGACGAATTTCCTTATGGATGGGAAAAGGATATTGGGAATTCGTTGCAGGAAACGAAGAAGAACCAATTATTCCTGATGCTCCCAATCAACAACAAATGCAGGCATTTAAAGGATGGCATGAGAGAGCCAGAAAAGTTATGTACTGGTTGTCTATTAGTATTTCAGACTCTATGATTGTGCATATTCAGGATGCAAGTACGCCAAAGGAGGCATGGATACTTTGTCAAAAATGTATAGCACAAATACGCAAGCCAGAAAAATGCAGCTCAAGAAAGAGTTGCACAATGTGCAAAGAGAAAGTATGAGCATCAATGACTACCACATGAAGGTGAAGAAGATTGCAGATGCGCTTGCTTCCATTGGGTCGCCAGTGGAAGATGATGATTTAGTTTCTGTGACCTTGAATGGTCTAGGAAAGGATTATGCACAGTTCCGAACATCGATTTCCGTCCGTGAAAGATTTCCTGATTTTGAGGAGTTGATTGCTCTTCTAATTTCTGAGGAGCAGAGAAATGGTGGTGCATCTTCTTCAGGAGGAACTTCAAAAGAAGTTGTCTTCTACTCAAATGCTAGAAGAGGTAGAGGCAAAGGTAGAGGAGGCCAATCTGGAGGCCGTGGTAGAAATCAAAATATGCAGCAAACTCAAGAAAACCGGTCCTATGGAGGAGGACGTGGTAACTCTAGAGGCAGGGGGAGCCAAAGAGGTCGTGGTGGATGGCAAACAGGCCAAAATGCAAACAGCAATGTTGAATACTACTACTGTGGTAAAATGGGTCATATGGCTAAAGACTGTTATAAAAAGCAGAATGGCATCATGAATGGAAAATTGCAACAAGGGAATTATGTATCTCTAGTAGACAGGGTGATGACAGAAATGAGCATTTGTTTATGGTGCAGCACATGACCAATTCCTTGACAAGTGCAGAAGAAAGCAACGATGTGTGGTATGTTGACTCAGGTGCATCAAACCACATGACAGGTCATGCAGAATGGATGCAGGATGCAAGGAAAATGAAAAAACCACGATTTGTGGAGACTGGTGATGATACTGCACATCCTATTGTGTATATTGAAAAAATTCATTTGTCTATACAGGATGGGAAAAAGAAATACATGTTGGATGTATTTCATATTCCGAATATCACCAAGAACCTGGTTTCTGTTGGTCAAATGGTTGAGCAGGGCTTGTAGGTCAGATTTAATTCTCATGGATACTTTGTTGAGGATATGAAAAATAAAGGTCGCTTGATAGCAAAAGGACAGAAGAAAGGCAGAATGTTTACGTTGGATGCAGACATGCCTGAATTGAGTGCAGCAATGTTTGCACATGGGACAGGTGTAGTTGCAGATATTGATATCTGGCATAAACGCATTGGTCATGTTAATGTACAGCGACTTAAATCAATGCAAGCCCAAAATATTGTTGCAGGATTGCCTAAATTCAAGGTTGCAGAAATGCATAAGGTATGTGAAGCCTGTCAGTTTGGAAAACAGGCAAGGAAACCATTTCCTAGATATGTTCAAGAGAGTAAGAAGCCATTGGAATTAATCCACTCTGATGTGTGGACTACTAAAGCTGCATCTATTGGAGGCTGTCATTATTTTGTCACTTTTATTGATCACTATAGCAGAAAAGTTTGGGTGTATTTTATGAAAAAGAAAAGTGTAGTATTTGGGCATTTCAAAACTCTTAAAGCTATGGTTGAAAAAGAAACAAGCCTGCAAATAAAATATCTAAGGTCAGATGGAGGGGGAGAGTACCTCTCAAATGAGTTTGCAAGGTTCCTGCAGGAGCATGGTATAAAGCAGCAATATTCATGCAGTCATACCCCACTACAAAATGGAATTGCAGAAAGGAAAAACATGCATATTGAAGAGGTATCTCGTGCCATGCTCAACGAAAAAGTCTTGCCAGATTTTTACTGGACTGAAGCAATTGCTATAGCAGTCTACATAATGAATAGGACTCCCACTGCAGCAATACATGGGATGACTCCAGAGGAGAGGTATATTGGTAGGAAACCAGAAATTTCTCATTTGAAGATTTTTGGTTGCATTGTCTATGTTCATGTGCGAGATGACTTGAGATCCAAGTTGGATCCAAAAGCTGAGAAGTCCATCTTTATTGGTTACTCTCTGCAGTAGAAAGGGTATAGATGCTATAACCCTTCTACTCGTACGTTTATAGTGAGCACAGCAACTTGTCATTACAGAACCCTGCCATGCATTTGCCATCAACACAAGCCTTTGAATATTTATCCAAATCACAATGCAACAATCCCTTGATTGAAAGAAAAACATTTAGGGTGTTGTTCAATCAACCAACAAAACTAATTGTATTTTTTCCAAACAATATGATAATAGACGCGACAATAATTCCATTTCATATTCGCTCTCCTCCTTGGAGCCAAAGAGTAGAATTTACTTAATATTCCCTCCTTTAGCCTAAGGCATATGCTAAAGGTTCCAATACTATACATGACGTAAGTCCTATCATTCCAATGCAAATTAATCAATCTAGCAAGAGCATTTATGCCTCTTCTCTAAGTGACAATTATCTTTTAGCATTTTCCTACTATGCAATATTTTTTATTGGCTTTATCTTCCTTTCTCCTAAGGTAAGGAGTCGCATGTCATCGATGTAAAGTTTACATAATCTCTCCCATGTATGTACTGTGTATATGCATTTGCTAACTTTAAACAATATTATCCTCGGTAAAGATTAATCAAACACTCATCGATACTCAATACTTTAGTGTCCCATATGTTGCTTATGCTTTGCATGGATTCATCACATAGCAACTAGGTGCAATTTAACTCCCTTTGATACAAGCACTTTACAAACTCCAACTTTGAATATTTGAGGTGCAATTTATCCTTTTCAATGACCTATTCTAGCACCACAAGGTACGGAGCCTAATGTATCTCTTGTGAGCATTAAAACAAGCATCTATCAATTTGAAAATATATTACTTACAACCGGTACTGCAATTGGATTCATAGTGATGCCTTCACCTGAAGCTCTGTTGTTGGTTGTAGGATTGTCATCCGCACGCGACATTCTTCGCTTGGAGGCCATCGTCTGTAAGTAGACTCAAGAGATTAAGAAGGTGGAATAGATTCGAGATGGGAAAGCGAAAGAGAAGATGGTTAAAACGAGGATCGAGATAAAGGGAAATTATACGGCCTCTCGGGGTAACTCCTCTCTCTCTCTCTCTCTCTCTCTCTCTCTCTCTCTCTCTCTCTCTCTCTCTCTCTCTCTCTCTCTCTCTCTCTCTCTCTCTCTCTCTCTCTCTCTCTCTCTCTCTCTCAAGCTCTCTCTCACAATCTCTTGGAGGCGTATACTCTCTCTCTCCCTCTCTCTATTGCAACCTTTCAAGGTTCCCTTATGCTCCCTTATGCCTCCTCATGCCTCATATTTATAATGAATTAGAAAGGAGGGGATAAGTCTGAGAACAAGAGTGAATGGGCTCTTAGAAGACTTAGTGATCTGATACTCAGATCATAAATCCGATGGTTGCATTGGCTCCAAAAGGAGGGTAAAACTCCAAGACACTTACTTAAAAAGCTATTAGTTCGCTTCTTCTTCTTTTCTCTGTTCAAAGTATTGTCTACTGCCTGTAGACTGCGATCGCGGCATGCGCGATTTTGCCTGTCACTTTTTTTTATTTCTTTTTATAGAATCTCCAAAACTAACTAAAACATCACTTGTCTTTTCTTTTAAATGACTTTTAGTTCTATCTTTTTAGAATAATATCTAAAATATAATAGTTTTTTTTTCTTCCCCAAAAATCTAATATTTTTGGACCATTCAAACTATACACATTAATACTAGTGATTTCCCGTTCACATTACACTTTTCCTGAAGGGTGGCTACGGTCCTTATCAATCCGAGAAAAATATCAGATTTATGACTCGATTTTTTTAATATATTTTTAATTGAATGAAAATTATTAGCTATTAATGCTAGTCAATTTTTATCTTAGTTAGTCTTTAGTTAGCAATCTTATTAACTTATCAATTGACTAACTAACTTTCGAACTAACCAACTAACTTTTATTACGTGGAAATATTACAATATAGCATAAATCCAACACTCCATTGAATAATAATGTCACAAGATACTTTAACACTAATTAGGCTTCCATATCCACTTAATCAAATGAATTTTCTAAATGAGATACCTTACATTGCCAATACATAACTTAGAAGTGTCCAATAAAGAGTGATATACAACATGGTCACAAGTATAACTTGACTAGCCACCACCACCCTCCCTCCTTTACACCCAATATAGAAAGTCTTATCAAATGTTCAAGGTATGGGTGCTACTACTTTGAGGTAACACCAATGTCTAAATGATACCCAAGTCACCTCTTTGAGGTTCCATGAAGAAATCAAAGTTTTCAAGGGGCCTCCAATCTAATTACTAAATATCATAAATCTAAAATCCAACAAATTTGTGCCAATACTCATAAGGCTCTACAAAAATCTCCATCACGTAATCATAAAAACCCTACTGTTATATTCATCCCTATTAAGAGAAGAGTTATATCATCCACAAACTCCACAACTTGAATTTCCTAAAACTCTAGGATAGGTACCACTAGGAAGATTTTGATATCATTTAAAGATGTTAAGAAAGTTTAACGAGTGTATTCCCACCAAATAGTAATCCCTGACAAACTTATTACAAACAAACTCCAAATTTGTTGGACTTACTCTTCAAATAGTGTTGAGTAGCAATAACAAATATACAAAGGAAAATACTTCTCCCCTTAGAAATCTTAACAGTGCAAACTCCAAACTTGTCAGACTTCACGTTTCAGGAACCTATCTTCCCATTATGTATAACAAGGTTTGGAGCAAGGAAAATGAAGACACATAAAGATGTTATTTTATCTTGGAAGATTCCGAAGGACAACAGTATATAATTGGTCTTTGAAAACCTAACATAGTATTAACATTTTCAAGGCGATCTACCTTGGAAAATTTACATAATTCCCAACCAAAAAAATGAACTTTTTTTCTAATGATATCTTTTTAAAATAAACTCATTCTAAATTTCCATCTAAATGAACTCTAGATAATCATCCTATGATTGATTACCCTCTATTTATCAAAACAAGGGCACAAAACATTGCACATGAAAGATGAAAATCTTCTCCAATCTATTCAAAGCCTATAAAGAATTACATATCCAAGTATGTACATATATATGGTCACCATGACATGTTTAGCGAGTCTCAAGTCAACACAAAAGACCATTTTCTTTCCATCTTTACAATATCAAATGTGATGATGAAGAGGATTAAGACTTTACTTATTGTATACCCAAGCCCTTTAATCCACACACGAGGTCTAGCAAATATTTTCACGATGTTTATCCCTTCTTAACTGAAGAATATGGTATGCATTTTACTCCTCTTTGTCAACCACATTTATAGAAGGTTATCCAGCATTTTTAACCTTGTTTTGCTACTTTCTTTTAAGCCCCATAGTACCTCTGAGGGAATGGCTACACTTGGGAGTTCAATAATCACAACCAAACATTCATAATTAGCTCTTGACCAAATTTCTCCACACAAAATAAGAGCCTAATTCCCCATGTTAATTTAGAAATATATTTTTGCATATGTCTACATTCTGAAATGGGACCAGTAGTACACATAAATTCCAATATTCATGTGTAATGTCTAATGGCAGATATATATGTCTTCTCTCTGGTAGAACATTAGCATATCCATGAATTGCAATATCTGTCTCTTTCCTGGAACTAAGCAGTACACACACAATGTCGTTAGCGAATGTACAAATGTGTTGACATCCACGCATGTAAGCTAAAAGCTGGTCACTTAGGAAACTTGTTCTGTGTACTTTGTTTTGTCTTTAAGCAGGCTTTTGTAATTACATCGTCTTGTTTGAGTCCAATCTTTAAGCTTTGGGCACATAACAAGTTCAAATGTTCCCCTATCATGGAATATTTTGATTGTTAAGTTGAGCAGCCAGACAGTCAATGGCTATGCTGAGGGTGACCAAGGTGAACATGGACTTGAATACAAGAGTTTCAAATCGTTAAGCAAGCAGCCACAATGTTGATCAATGATACGCTGAGGGTCTTCACTTAAATACAAGCTCTTCATTTACATACAAGGTCTTCAACTTACATAAACTGAGATGCAAAGTGCTCAAAATGCCAAATAGAAAATGTGCCATATACAGAAGCTCTTACACTCAAATGGGTGGTCATAGTGCTTGGAAAAAATGCCCTAGTAGAAAACTGTGCTATTTACAGGTTCTTACACTCCATGTGTTGGTTGACACTTTGGAAAAGCTCTGCCATATAACTCCACAGGTAGTGTCAAAGGTACCTTATCCCGTGCCAATAATTGACAACCTGCTTACATATGCTACAAAGCTGGCTTTGCTACTCGCTCTTCTGTTGTCAACCCTATTATGTCATTTGCCCTCTTCAAACTTGCATGACAGTATCTGCCAAGTGAGTCCTGGAAATTTTTCAGAAACAGGAAATTAGAGATTAACCAAAAGGCAGGAATAAAGGACCACATTGAAGATGCAACATTCACATACTTCAAGGTCAAACTAAACTCACCTTGGTCACTATCCCAAGCCTCTCCATTTTCTTGACTGCATCATCAATGTCAAAATTGCATTTTTCTTCAAACTCCTCTTCCATAAGCTGTTCACACCGACTGTCAAGGTCCTGCACATGAATGGCAGTGCACATAAAACTTCCCTCTTCTAAAGAGCAGTGAAGCAAGAAATTTTTTGGCGACTCTGTACAAATATAAATTCAAAAACACACCTCCAGAGTCGCTCTCCCTTGTGAAATTAAAATAAAGTATGCCACAATTATTTCTTTCACCTGCAGAGAAGACAAGATTCGGAAATGCATTCCTTATTGAAAAGTATATAGTGCAGCACTCATCAACACGAATGAACATGTCAAGGTTACACAACAAATTGAACCATGCATCACAGGGCTTGATTTGGTTTTTGTGATTAGTCTCAGTAAAGTGCCCACCATCAGACAATATTTGACTAAAACTTCTACCACATGAAGCCATTGTCTTCAGAACAAAAGATATGCACCAGGCTGCTTCCACCTGTCTACAAAAAAGAAATGACTGGAACAAACCTCTTGCTGGATGACATCATCACACATATGAAGCAGTGTTCCCCTTCCGCTATCAAGCTGTTTCTCATACATTGATCTTGTTATGAGATTCTGATATTCAACAAGACTCTGTTGGAAACTGTCAGATTGACTGCCGAAATTAGTGCATCCACAAAAGTTTCAAAGACTGCACATAAGCCAAGACTTGATAAAGATGCCAGCCATAATGAGAGAGAACTCACGTCAAAAATATCTTGACACAATAACCAACTATGCCACCAAGAATAGCTAAGACTACCCAGAAGTCTGCCTTCGGCATTTCCATTGAGGTCACCAGGGTAACCTGCTTATTTCAGTGAGTTATTACTATCAAACAATCAATCGTGGTTCCAGCACTAAAAGCTCTTGTTTTTGAGACTAAAAGTTTAGCATACCAGACCGATTCCTGCTGAAACGAGCAACTTAGTCCAGTCCATGGGAGTCAATCCAGGGTTCTTTTTCTCTGGCTGATACAACCACAACAACAATCTCATAGAAAATAATTTAACGGATAAATTTTGTAAAAGATACATTTAGCTACTCCAAAAGAAGAGGGATGGGTTTAATCTATTGCCTTTTTGGGTTTTCTTTTCTTTCTTTAGTTTTGTTGTTTCCTTTTTTAATTTTTGGGTGGGGATTAACATCACTAAAGTCATGATCCCAATACATACATTGCTCAGACAAATGAAAGGAAACATTGCCTAAGCTAAAGCTAAGTTCTGAAGCTGAGAAAAGCATGCTAGACGACTGTAGATCTATAACCATGCTAGGCAGGAGCAGGGCACATGCACATGCAGCATGAGAAAGCATGATAGTGCTAAGGGGGAACAAGAATCCTGAGGAGAAACTGGCTCAAGTGGGGAATTGTGTGTCATCTGAGAATAGCCCTCATGGACGTGGACTTGACTTGGATGGTGAGCCGGGCACCCTGTGAAATGTGTAACAATTGAGCTGGATTCATCCATGCTAGCAGTCTCTGTCTCACCTCTTGGGCCGTGGGCAAGTGAATCTGCAAGCCTCTATGGCTCTATCCAGGTCTACTGTATAAGGTATGCTGTATACAAAGATATGCAGATATGTACACGGGCGCAGTGCGTGTGACTGCATGTCTCCACCTCGATGATGCAACCTGCTGTCCACCTCGAAGTACGCTGCAATCTGCCCGATCTCCTGCTGGAATCTGCAATCACAAGTGAGAAACAGTGTGCTGGCTGCCGGCTATAAATAGCCTGAGAAAATGCGATAAAATATGACAGATCGGCTGCATTAAATGCAGCCGACTGGTACAGATCTGGCCGACCTGCACCAGACTGCCACGTGGCAGCTGACCTGGCTACTGGCGTGGCAGCTGGTCTGCTCCGTCAGACCCTGTCGGATCCGTCAACCTGCTCCGCACACTGTAAACCTCTCGGGTGGCTGTCCGGCTGGAAAACACACTGTATACTGCTGTGCAAACCCTAACTGTGTAGAAACCCTAACTGTGCCTGTCCAGGGGATGACAATCTCTGTCCAGGGGATGACAATCTCTAACAGACTCCCCCTATCCTAGTATAGTGCATGTATGGTGACTCCCTACAACCGGTCTATGACTCACATAAAGGGGTAGTTCCTTCGATTAACACCTGGACTTTACATACACACACATAAACAGAGACCTCTCTCCCTCGCTCAACACCAAATTGGCCCCCAAGACCGGCGCCCCTCTCGGTATTTCTTTATCAATTAAAAGATTGAAAATTACAAAAATGGTAATGTTCCAAACTACATAACCTGTGAACAGTTGGTTTTCATCTCTTCTAAGTAAAATCCCAGCTACATACGAACAATACAGCATGTCCAGATCAACATCCCTTACTGTCCAGCATGTGCACAATTCACTGTTCTTACTGTCCAGCACACTGTTCTTACTGTTCAGCATGTGCAGAGTTCACTGTTCTTATTCAACATGAGCAGAGTTCGCTGTTCTTACGATTCAGTATGTGCAGAGTTCATTGTTCTTATTCAACATGAGCAAAGTTCACTGTTCTTACGATTCAGCATGTGCAGAAAAAAAAACACAGAATTGTACCTTCGATGGAATCAATCCATCATGCAAAGCATTTCTTCTGAGAATAGAGGGAGAGGTGATCAGAGGGAGCAAGCTCTACCTCCGTGCTTGAGTCAAAGACGTAGAAGTACTCTCCATGGCTGGTTTTCTTGTAGCAATCTGCCCTCAACTCCTCCAAACTTCATTCTCTCATCTACCCCTTATGCCTATTACGTTTTTTTTATGTTCTCTCTCTCTCTCTTTCTTTTGGGAATTTGTGCCACATGGCATACATGTAACAATTTTCCCGTTTAAACCTTCCGGTCTAAAATTCTCCAAGATCAGTGCAAAATTTGACCTCGGCACAGACCAGAGAATTAATCCTCGTGTAAAAATGAAGACAATGACGCGAACAGATTCTAGGGTCCAAAAATAGTAACTCCCTAAATTTTAGGGATGGTGACCCCTACATTCCTCAAGTTGTTATGTGCAACTTTTATCATTGTGACCACATCAAAAGTGTAATGTGGCTCAGTTACAGTGACTTTTATTCCGTGAGTATTCTCACATGTGCACCTTCTATATTGGCCAGGCTCATATTCCTGCACCATCTCCAGTGGCTAAGCACACAAGCCCAAACCACTGACATTCTATTCTTCAGTGCCCATTCAATATCGAACTGGTCCTAAGGCTCAAACAAACTCATTAGTCCAATTTGTCCCAATGGCTGCCTCTTCTGGCCATGCAAAGATCCCGCTTATTCCAAGAGAACTCTAGGGGTAAAAAGCAACAACAACAAAAGAAAAAAAAAAAATATTTATATATGTAAATAAGAAAAGCAACTGTAAAAAGTATCACCACCTGGTGACACTCCCCCAATGGAAGATGTCCCTTGAGCAAAGTAACAATCTACAATGTTAATGTCTTCGATGCCACAAGTTTGATCATCAAGCAATGGACTATCCGAGTAGAAGGCTCTACAACAAGTGGCCACTCCGTAGTAGGTAGAGCCTACCCCTATGACGGATGATGGATCCACCAAAGTCCAACACCACTAGGTAGATGCAAGGCAACAATCAACTTTTATCATTGCAACCACATCAAAAGTGTAATGTGGCTCAGTTACAATGACTTTTATTCCGTGAGTATTCTCACATGTGCATCTTCTATATTGGCCACGCTCATTGTCCTGCACCATCTCCAGTGGCTAAGCACACAGGCCCAAACCATTGACATTCTATTCTTCAGTGCCCATTCAATATGGAACTCGTCCTAATGCTTAGACAAACCGTTAGTCCAATTTGTCCCAATGGCTGCCTCTTCTGGTCATGCAAAGATCCCGCTTATTCCAAGAGAACTCTGGGGGTAAAAAGCAACAGCAACAAAAGAAAAGAAAAATAAAATATTTATATAAGTAAATAAGAAAAGCAACTGTAAAAATTTATCACCACCTGGTGACACTCCCCCAATGGAAGATGTCCCTTGAGCAAAGTAACAACCTACAATGTTAATGTCTTCGATGCCACAAGTTTAATCATCAACCAATGGACTATCCTCGGTTCAAGTAGAAGGCTCTACAACAAGAGGCCACTCCGTAGTAGGTAGAGCCTACCCCTGAGACGGATGATGGATCCACCAAAGTCCAACACCACTAGGTAGATATAAGGCAACAATCCAAAGCTCAACACCCCAAACACATACTCAAACTACAAGTGATACACCTCATCATCCCATTCTTTCCCATCCGTCCCCCCCTCCTCCGCCCCCCCCCCCCCCCCCCCGCCTGCCAAAAAAAAGAACAAACCCATCCTCTTCTCACCACCTCTCCCCATCCACTAGTAAGACATTGAGAAACACATACCGTCAATCTCACCTACAAAGAAGCAATGAACAAGCAAAACTATGGAGACTAATAAGCAGCTCCACTTCATCTTCATCTACTAAGGGTTGCCCTTACCACACCCAATTTTTTCTACAAGAATTCATTTGCAATGGACCTTGGACATATTTGAACATTGTGGGCTATCCCCCTTCCTTTGGAGGTTGGAACCTTTGTTCTTGGCAAAGCCCTAGATGGCAAGATACATTTACTAGCCCCTCTAATGGTCCATGCTATGCTTTCATCATTCGAGCTCTCTCTTGGTTCAAACAGACACTAGATAAGACCATTAGGCGTAGATGGAGGAACATAATGTTTTGCTAGTTCAAAAGGAACTAAAGCTGCTCTTAGAAGACTAGCCATTCTACATGATGGACATACACTGGGAGCATTTACAAGGTATCCCCACCTTAGCATTATTCTCCATAGCACAAAGCAGTGGCACCTTCCCATGAAATCCTATGTGGCTAGTACCATAGAGGACCTACTACTAGAGTATAACAAAGACCCACTTCATGGCTTGGCTATTGGAGTCTCAATCTATCGAGCAAGAGGCCAACATGTGATGTCTCAACCTTGGGGAGTGCACATCTATTCAAACCTAGGGTACCGTCACATGTCCTATACTTCTACCTCTTTCATCTCTGTGACTATACCAAGCACAAATTTGTTACAGTCAAGTCTAGACTGTTTAAAACCAGTCCCCCATGAAGTGCCATCACATGTCCTTTACTTCTAACTCTTTCATCTCTTTGACTATGTCATGCACAAATTTGTTCAGCCAGGTCTAGTCATCACCATGAGTTTATAATCGATATATTCGTATATCAACATGCTTCAGTTCAATGGAGCGCATGACCCAATAAATTGATTGTTCAATAGGGTTTGCGCTCATTGATGGTTGGATATTCTTTTATGGCATGAACACAAGCCATCTTTCTCATAAGTTAGACATGTCAAGAAAGTACTTCCACATGGGTCTTTCAAGTTTTAGGAGTATTCAATCAGCACACATGCCCAAAATGGTGGGGGGTATCCACATTTATAGGACTCCAACCTTCCTTTCCTGTTGGAGAGAACATGAGACTATTCTAGCAAGACAAACTCGAATTCTTTGAATCATGCTCAATATCCGGGATTTCTACATTGGGATCCTCAACACCAATGCCGACAAAAGTTAGAACTACAGCTACATTCTAAACTGATGTGGTAACAAGTCTACTAGGCATTATTGCTTATTGGAATGTTGGAGATAAGTTCAACAATCTAGACACTTGGGAGGATCAACAAGGCAATGCTACAATTTCTCAATGTATTGCAAATATAGAGCAGGAGGCTTGGAGGCCTCTCTCCATGTTGGTGCCAAAATTGTGTGGAGATGCCCTAACTTTCATCAAAGAAAAGGCTTTGTGGAGAACTGTAACCAGCCTATCTTCTCGGATAGGGTGGTTTAACCTGATTAAGCACTTAATTACAGCAATCAACAAATGAACATAAACGGAAATGCTCACTTTACCTTCATAAACTTGGACAGTGGGCACCCTATTGGCCCCAAAACCGGCGCCCCTTTCGGTATTTCTTTAATTTCAATTGCTAATGGATAAATTACAAGCCGAGATTTCATAATCTCCTTGGCTGATTCAAAAGCCCCTTGCTATTCCAATAATCAGCAAAGCATTCGGGCAAATTGCCCCTTGATTTTCACCCAGGACTTGCTCTAATGGAACCCCAGCTGGTCAAATGCTGCCCCTTATTCACAATAGATGGGCTCGCATCTGAAATCCTCACAATTCCACAAATTTCCGGTGCTGATTTCAGTGTATGATGCCTTTGACTGATGGCACAGGTCCCAAGGTGGCTGCTAAACCCTAATTACTGCTGTAATTTAGGGTTTACAGCAGTAAACTCTCTATTGTCCACCAAATTTGACTGTACTCTGCTACCAATGGCTGAGAATTACTGAGAATGCTTGAGCATAGACTAGAGGAGATGAGAGAATGTTGTAGAGAGAGAGAAAATCAACTGAAATGTATCTTTTAATTCGTAGCTCTGATGGCACCAACAGCTTCAAAAGGGGGGTAAAACACCAGCTTTGCTAGCTTTGCTGGCGAGCCCTCCTCTTCTACCGCCGCCTCTCTTGAGGCGGAAGAGAAAACCTACTGCCCCCTGTCCTGTCGCAGCGCGCAATCAGTCGTCATCGCCTCTCAGAGCCAAATCTGATCACCTCCTCTCCCTCCACCAAGCTCAGAATGGCTGCAATTCAACTTCCACCACCCTCCAACAACCTTCTCCCTAGTTGTATGGGAAAGTTTTGCCAAGTGGCAGCCTTCCTAATGCATTTTCAGCCATTAAATTAATTTTTCAAAATTGATTAATTCTGAAAATTAATTTCAGCCCTTTTGACTCTGCCCAAAATTAAACATGCCCATCTGTAATTAAATTGGCTAGGCCATTTGCAACTTGGAGTGGTTCCCAACCTTTGTTGACCCTTAGACTAGCATTAATTAATTAATTAATGCTAGTCCCTAGTGTCACCACTGACACTTAATGGCCAAACAATTATCCTAGGGTCCAACCTCGCACCAACTGACCACCAAAACCCAGTTGGCATAACTTAACACAACTTTTGCCTTTAACACCCACTGCATCCTCGAGGTCCTTGGCTCGTTCCCATGAAATAACTGCCATGTGTATCACATGTGCTAAACAACCTTGCACATTTGATTAATAACTTAATCAAATGTTACTAGCAAGATTAAAGCATCTCAAAATTTCACGTCCCCGTGTGACAGACCTCCCCCAGTGCAATCGTCCTCGATTGCACTGCATTGGGCCAAAGCAAAAGTATATAGCACTGGAATTTCAATTTGGCATGACAGTCACCACAACATTGGCTATTGTTGTCGAACCTTTGCATATGCGCAAAACTTATTGAAATTTTCCAGCCAACAAAACATAATAGAAAACTGAAAAACAGTCCAAAACTATTGCTAGATACTCATGTTTCTCAACCGTTCTGACTTCAAAACCATAGTAAAGCATATTCTCAGCATAAACCATGGCTGAAACAATCAATGACATTCATTTACATGCGGCTGTCCATGGAATCAACTGTAAACCATTAAAAACTGAGCATGACCTGATCATAAACTGATCATGAACTGATATGAGAACTAATCACAAATGGCTGCAAATGTAACTCCAAACTGATCACAAGCTGATGGTAAAAAAACTGATCAGAAACTGAGGCAAAAACTGATGCAAAATTGATCCCAAAGTGATCATAAACGATTCTCAAATTGATCAAAAACTGAGCTGAAACTAATCAGAAATTGATCTCAAAACTGAGGCAAAAACTCATGCCAAACTGATCCAAAACTCATGCATAAGTATAGTCTCAGAGCGGCGGTGACAACCATACTCATATACATGTATCTCACAGTGACTAGTACATCGAGTAGTGACCTCATGGCAGACATACTGTCAACACAGTACCTTGGATCCATGCTAAATACATCCGAGATCCACTACATACGAGAGCTGTCCAAAACCAGTGGAGTGGAAGTGCTACCTCCCCCTTAAGCATCAGGCAATTGCTCCGAACCCCCGCTCTGCTGAACTTGAGTAAGTCCGATCCAAAGTCAGCTCTAACTGAAAGGCATCGAGATAAAGTTGCAACAACTGAGGATGGTCTGCCAAGTCATCCTCTTCCATCCATATTGCATCCATTGGTGAATAGTTTTGAAACTTCACCGAATATCTTCTGGAAACTCTACCTCTGACCTTCCTTTTCTTATGTGCCAAAATCTGCTCAGGTGCCAAGATCTCATCTAGTTTCTCAACCTCTAGCTGAATTTCAGCAGATACATCTTCTGGCACATCACCACAAAAAGGTCTCAACAAACTGACATGAAAGGCATTGTGTATCCGCCAATGTGGAGGTAATTTCAGCCGATATGCAACATCGCTGATCTTTTCCAACACTTGAAAGGACCCATAGTATCTCATGCTTAACTTTGGATACAACCTCTCTCTTCCCTTCATCTTTTTCAGCCTTGCCTTTTCGAAACGCAGCAATATATAATTGCCCTCTGCAAACTATAACGCACGTCTATGGGGATCAGCTACCCACTTTTGCTTGTCCTGTGATCTTTGAAGTGCATATTTCATATTTACATAGGTTGCATCCAAGCTTTCCACAAAGCGATCAGCCTCAAAGATCTTATCCTTAGTGTGCAAAATAAGTGGAACCTTCTTGCCACCCTCAACCATCTCAAATGGAGCCTTCCCAGTGGAACCATGCACCGTATTGTTGTATGCAAACTTAACCAATGGCAAATACTGCTCCCACTGTGTCTTGTGGTCTAAAACATAGCACCTCAAAAGATCCAACACTGTGAAATTTGCTTTCTCAGACTGACCATCTGTCTGTGCATGAAAGGATCATGAGAATTTCAGTGTGCTACCCATATTCTCAAACAACCCCTTCCAGAATAGACTGGTCATCGGAGGGTCTCGATCACTGATGATCGACTCAGGCATACCATGATACTTGAAAATGTGCTACATAAATAATCGTGGCATATGATCAGCCTTTATCTTCTTCCTCACCGGAATGAAATGGGCTTGTTTACTAAACCTGCAAATAATAGTCCATATCCCATCATTCCATGTAGATGTCCTAGGAAGCTCAAAGATAAAGTCCATAGCAATGCTTCGCCAAGGCCTATTTAGAATAGGCAAGGGCTGCAACAAGCCCAGCATGTTTTGCCTATCATGCTTTACCTTCTGACATATGATCCATGCCCTAACATACTGCTCTACATCATGCCTCAAAGTTGGCCAATAAAAGAAATGATCCACTGCCTTGACTATTGCATCAATACCTCTGTGTCTTGCATAGGGAGGAGCATGACTTTCAATGATCACTCTAGGCCTCAACTGCTTTGTGACACACAGTCGTCCATGCATCATCAAAAATCCATCTCTTAGCATAAAATGCTCATGCCTTTGGCCATTGCAAAGCTGATCATAAACATTAGCAAAGTCCGAATCAGCAGTATATCGCTCTTTCATGGCATCCAACTCAGTGTGATAAACCATAGTGACGACTAAAATTTGTGGCTTATGTGACAATGCATCAGCCACAACATTCTTTTTACCATCAATGTGTACAATCTGAAAATGAAACATAGAGAGAAAATTTGCCCATCTCATATGCTTCTCTAACAACTTTGTTTGCGTCAGAAAGTACCTCAAAGTCTGATGGTCTATCTGCACTGTAAAATCAGCCCCCAACAAATAATGTTTCCACGTAGACACTACATGAATTATGGCCAAGAGCTCTTTCTCATAAACCTATAAATTCTTCTCTACACCGTGGAGAATTCGGCTCTCATAAGCCACAACTCGGCCATCTTGCATAAGGACACCCCCAATGTTGTTACCACATGCATCACACTGAACCACAAATGACTTCCTTAGATCAGGCAACACAAGCACAGGATCTGAAGTCATCTTTTCCTTCAACTTTTCAAATGCTGAAATTTCCACTGTTGTCCATCTAAATTGCACATCTTTCTTTTGCAAAACATGCAATGGAGATGCAATTTCAGTAAAAACCTGCGTACATACTTCCTATAGTAAGAACATAAACCCAAGAAGCTGCAGATCTCATGAACATTCTTCAAAGCTGGCCATAAACGTATTGCTTCAACCTTAGCAGGGTCCATACGAATACCATCAGCCGATACAATATGTCCCAAGAAGTGGATTTCATGCAAAAAGAATTCACTCTTCTTGTCATTGATAACCAGCCTATGCTTACGTAGCTCATTGAAAACAATGTCCAAGTGCTTTCTATGCTCCGTCTCATTCTTTGAATAGACAATCATGTCATCAAAGAAAGTACCCACAAATGCTCTATGTGGCCGAAAGATGCGATCCATCATCCGATTAAAAGTGACAAGAGCATTCGTAAGTCCAAAAGGCATGACAAGAAATTCATATAACCCAAAACATGTCCTAAAAGCTATCTTAGGCACATCCTCTGGTCTAATGCGTATCTCATGATACCCACTTTTCAAAACTATACGTCTGAATATTGTTGGCCCCTACAATTTATCCATAACATCATCGATCTGAGGGATCGGAAAGCGGTTCTTTATCGTAATCTTGTTCAGAGCACGATAGTCAATGCACATACGCCATGAACCATCCTTTTTTCTGCACCAAAAGCACCGGAGAACAGAAAGGAGATGAGCTGGGCTGAATCAGTCCTTTTTCTAACAGCTCATTTGCCTGACTCATAATCTCCTCCTGTTGGGCTGCACTGACTCTATAGGGTGATTTATTAGGAGGGCTACTTCCAAGGATAAGGTCTATGCCATGATCTTCAGGTCTTTCAAGTGGTAGTTGCCCTGGAAGTGACTGAGAGAAGCAATCAACATACATTTTCAGAAATGATATGCAATCCTTCTCTAATTTAGACATATTTCCAACATTCTCACTATCATCCTTATCCTTAGCAAAAACTAAATACATTGAAAGATGATTTTTCATTACTTTAGAAATAGCAGCTGCAGATACAACAACGACAAATTTCCCTTTCAACTTTACATCAAGTGTGAGTGTCTTTCCCTTATGTTGAATAGTGATCTCTTTTGCATATGAATCAATCACTGCATGCATACGGTGGCACCATGGCATACCAAGCAACACATCACAACCCTCAAGTGGAGCAATGTAAAACTCTTCGCTGTCCATATATCCTTGTATGTGTAACCGAAGCTTTCCAATGAGTGATGTGACAGGTTCTGCATGACCCTTACATGCCATTCCAACTTCCCCCATGGCTCCCATCTCATCCTCTTTGATGCCTAGACGGGCTGCCATGTAGGTAGAGATGAAGTTGGCTCGTGCACCATTATCAAAGAAGATCAACGCATGCTGATCCCTAATTTTTCCCCATGCTCTGCACAACTCAGTAGCATCATCATTGGGCTTATCGCTAACAAAATCGGATACCAATCCCACTGATGTTTTGGGGCTTTTACCTTTAGGATCTCCCTGATTTTCTAATTTTGCAGCTTGCTGCCTATTGGGACAGTTCTTTGCAATATAACCCTCCTGTTCACAAATAAAGAATTTATTTGCAGCCATCAATTTCCTACGTTGTGCCAATGTTTTCGAGCCCTTTCTTTGCTGTTTTGGCCTCTTTTCAGGCTGGTTTTCAGATATGCCCCTTTTCTCAATCTTAAACAACTTTTTATTCGGCTTCTCCCCGCTCTCTTGGAAGCCCAAATCCTTTCCACACAGCAAAGCATCGGCTGTAGCAACAATCTCTATGAGCTGAGACATGCTAGACACGGCGGATTTTATGCAAAGATCCCTGATTCCTTTGGGCAGCCCACATACATATTTTTCCACTTGCTCATGAAGGGGTACGGCACGATAAGAAGTGACGGGCAGTAATGCATCCCAAAACTTCTTATTGTATTGCTATAAATTCTTGCATTCCTTTGCATCAAGCTTGTTCCAAGCTGTCATGATGTCCACCTCAAAGGTACTAGTCAACCAATTCGATGCAAACATTTGCTTGAATTGTACCCGTGTTGACGGTGCTCTACCTTGCATCAAGAGCGTGGACCACCACTGCAATGCATTCCCCTTCAAGAAAGTGGCTGCCTTTCGAATCTTAGAAGATTCGGTGAAGTTTCCCCTTGAATAGGCTGCTTCAAACTGCTGAATGAAGGTCAAAGCTTTCAACCTATCTTTCCACGAATTTCCGGTGCTGATTTCAGTGTATGATGCCTTTGACTGATGGCACAGGTCCCAAGGTGGCTGTAAACCCTAATTACTGCTGTAATTTAGGGTTTACAGCAGTAAACTCTCTATTGTCCACCAAATTTGACTGTACTCTGCTACCAATGGCTGAGAATTACTAAGAATGCTTGAGCATAGACTAGAGGAGATGAGAGAATGTTGTAGAGAGAGAGAAAATCAGCTGAAATGTATCTTTTAATTCGTAGCTCTGATGGCACCAACAGCTTCAAAAGGGGGGTAAAACACCAGCTTTGCTGACGAGCCCTCCTCTTCTACCGCCGCCTCTCTTGAGGCGGAAGAGAAACTCTCCCTCCACCAAGCTCAGAATGGCTGCAATTCAACTTCCACCACCCTCCAACAACCTTCTCCCTAGTTGCATGGGAAAGTTTTGCCAAGTGGCAGCCTTCCTAATGCATTTTCAGCCATTAAATTAATTTTTCAAATTTAATTAATTCTGAAAATTAATTTCAGCCCTTTTGACCCTGCCCAAAATTAAACATGCCCATCTGTAATGAAATTGGCTAGGCCATTTGCAACTTGGAGTGGTTTCCAATCTCTGTTGACCCTTAGACTAGCATTAATTAATTAATTAATGCTAATCCCTAGTGTCACCACTGACACTTAATGGCCAAACAATTGTCCTAGGGTCCAACCTGACACCAACTGACCACCAAAACCCAGTTGGCATAACTTAACACAACTTTTGCCTTTAGCACCCACTGTATCCTCGGGGTCCTTAGCCCGTTCCCATGAAATAACTGCCATGTGCATCACATCTGCTAAACAACCTTGCATATTTGATTAATAACTTAATCAAATGTTACTAGCAAGATTAAAGCATCTCAAAAGTTCACGTCCCCGTAACAAGAACTCTTGAGATTATGGATGATTCGGTAGCATCCTCCGAAAGCATATTCATCATTTCAGATGCTAGACTATGGCCCTAAAGAGACTACAATGCTACATTAACCTAGGCACTTCCATCCCTCCTCTGTGAAAGCCATCAAGAGAAAGAGAGAGAGAGAGTTATCTCCCATTAGACTAGAGAGGGATGTACTCATCTATCTCCACACTACCCTGGAACACCCATGCTGAGACCCGGTCTTGGTAGAAAGGCCTCCTATAGAAGTGTATAGCCAACCCATCACCTCCTCTACTTATGATTCTTCCATAAATATGCCCATAGAAAAATCACACAAAGTACTACTTTTGAACAACTCTTTACACATCATGTCCCCTTTTGAGCACACAAGGCTGCAAAGACTCAAAAGGAGAACATCCTCCTGTCTTTGATAATGGTGAGGGCTAATCTCACTCCAAGATCCTATGCTCAAAGGGTGTGATCCCTAAGGGACACTTATAGCAATGCGTGGATAGTTAGAAAATCCTTGTGCAACACCCTCTCCTCTTGCACACACTACTACCTAGCTCTTAGCCCCTCCTCTTAGCATATTTTGTTAGACTCTCAAATGATTTATTGGCTCTCATCAAAAATCCATGCAACAAAGTTCACACATCTATCTACATACCTCTTTTTCGTGAATAGAGCAAGTGAGGGACCTAATAAGAGGGAGGACCCAAGGTAAAAGCAATGGTGTCAAGTGGTAGCAATTGCACACAATGCTAGAGCAAAGGTCCCAAAGCTATCAACAAGAGATCAATAAACCCAAGGTAAAGACAATGGTGTCAAGTGGTACCATTTGCACACAATGCTAGAGCAAAGGTCCCAAAGCTATCAACAAGAGATTAATAAACAGCCAGTCATTGGAACAGATAGGTTAGGGACAAGGATACCTTGCACTTTGTGCTATTCAGTGAGCAACTTGGGAGTCTTCCCCTGCTCATTCTATTAGTTTGGAGGGATATCTATCAGGTGGCCAACAAGTCAATCGTAGCATAGCTTGGAAGTAGGAGAGGGATGGTGGCTTGTATACAGGAAATTGAAGCCATGATCATCCACAAGTGGCTACCATCCTTGCAGATGCCTATGCCATTGAGTAGTGATTGGGCAGCCCAGTACTCCCCTTTGGGTGTCCAAGTTGTCAAAAGATGATGTACCAGCGAGACAATAGGGTTTGCGAGGAACACAAAGTGAACTCGGCAAACATGGAGAAGAGAAGAGAAAAGAGAAGAAACTGTAATGAATGGAATGATGAAAGTCTAAATCATGGAGTGAATGTGATACAAGGGAACAAGGGTGCAGTAGCACAAGGAAGATGATGAAGACAGCCACGAACCACGAACGGCAATGTCCTCCTAAATGGGTGTGAGGGTGGTGGAGAGGCTAGAGAGAAGAGGTGACGGACTGAATGAATCAGCCGTGAGAAATGAATGAGAAAGTGGCCGATAAATAAGCACAATCAGTCTAAGATGGCGCCCCTTTTTGGGGCTGCAAACCCTAAACGCAAACTGCGGGTGAAGGGTGAAGGGTTTCTCAACACAAGTATAGGTCATATACTTGTTCTTCAACAACCCCATTGACACTTTCTTCACTATGCAAGGCAGTGGCAAGCTAGTAGCGGATTAAGGGAAGTGGGATTGGCCTTCCCTAACCTCCCATGGAGGAGGATCTATTTTGGCAGTTTGAGGGGAAAAGCTTGGATGCTCGATCACCCAATTGCTTGGAAGGATATTCATGAACCTTTGGATGTGGGAGTGCCATCCCTTGGATGAAATGGTTTGGATCTTTGGGGAATGACACTAGACAACCTTGTCAGTTTGGCAAGCCTCTGTGAGTTTCTTTTCCTAGCGGTGATGGGTTGGCAGACACATTTTGAGGCAAGATGATGATGACAAGGCCCCTGCCCATACCTGACAGTGGGCCAAGCAGAGCATCACTGAGCTTTTTAGACGTACTTTCTAAAAGTGCTTACAAAACAGTTGGTGTGATTTGTGAGAGGAGGTGAAGTATATAGTAAAGAGGACTCGCAAGGAAGCAAATACTACCACATAATTCATGGCTCATTAATAGGCAAGCGTCATTCACACTCCAAATTTTACTCCGGAGATTGAGCCAAGGACTTGTGACATATGAGAGCTTCTTTATAGCATGATTGCTAGTATGTCTGAAAGTAAGATGCAGTAAGGCTATCAAGCAATAGCATACCACCAGCTCCAAGACACTTACTCATACCTGCACTTTAATCATATGTACCCTCAGAATCCCAATCAGAGAGGTAACAGGGTAGCTCAGAGTGCATGAGAAAGAGGCAAGAGCCATTCCAGCCATTTGGGATACAAGCATCTTCTATATCTCAACTCCTTGCATGTTTCAGTATTAGAGGTGCCAAACTTGCTCTTCTTACAGCCATTATACAAGACACTCTCCCTAGAAACCTAGAAAGTGACCTGCATCAAGGAGATGTTTGGGATCCTTGAATTTCATTCCACCTTAGCAATGTACATAGCCATGGTGTAGAAATTTGCTTTTATTTGAGGAGTTTTTTGACCAGCAGGGTTTAAAGCACATGCTGGCACTGTTGCCCTTTTGCATTGGCCAGTCTTCCTGGTAGAATTTTATCAGCTAGATTGGGATGCTTCTAAGAGTCAAAAGCAGCTCGTGATTGCTCACAAAGCATCAAAGTGCATACCCACAGGTGCTACAGGTGGAAGTTCATATTGATTATTGTAAACGCATAGACTGGAGAAGACTCTTACAGATCCATGTTCATACGCTGCTGACACCAACCTCATGAACATCTGTTATCTCATCAATCCCCTTAAGAACATCTTCAAGTTTTAGTATGTAATTGACCTACATCCTAACTTGGTAATGCCCTTTTTTTCAGAGGAAAGAAAGATTCTACTAATAAATCCCCCAGGCACAAAGTATCCCAAGGCAAAGATAAAAAATAGGCTGTAAGGGACTTCCAAAACTACAACAGAGGGCGCTGACTCAATAATGCTTGGAAAAGGTTGTTGAAGACAAAATCGACCTTTGAATCATCCACCTTTGGAGGAATTGCAAGGGATTTAAGAGAACAAGGGATATGAGAAGCAACCACCATACCTGATACCAATTTCCACTGCCCCCAAGCAGGATCCTCACTATGACTCATTACAATCAAGGATGGAAACAGCCCAAAATGATTAACTGAGAACTCAGGCCACAACAATGAACTTAATGCTCAATGCGTGTCTCCATTCACAAAGGTTTGGCTCATCACTTTCTGTAACTTAAGGTTTGAGCTAGGTTGAAAACACATTCCCAACAGCACTCAGAGAGATACGCATGATAGTGTTTTACTCAAAAAACAAAACCTCGCAAATTATCACAAGAAGAAGAGAGTATCATCGGACTGGGGTGAAATAGATGTGTTACTCTTTCTTCTTCAAAGTCCGTCTCAGAAAGCTGACACCTAAATGGCAGCACTATAAAGAAGCCTTGACAGGTGGCTTAGAATTTGACAGATATTATTGCTAGCAGATCAAGTTTCTCCAGATTGGGAGACCAAAGCTTCATTTGAGAGTACAGTCCATTGAACACTTTCTGGCTAACAGAACCTTTCTCCCAGAATACAAGAAACATCTTCCACAACTTTTCTTTCGTCATCTTACCTCATGTCAAAGTGTGTATCACTAGACCAAAGCTTTATTTGAGAGTACAGTCCATTGAACACTTTCTGGCTAACAGAACCTTTCTCCCAGAATACAAGAAACATCTTCCACAACTTTTCTTTCGTCATCTTACCTCACGTCAAATTGTGTATCAGTACAACCAAAGTATCACTAGAAGGGTCCCCTCTTAGGAAACAACATTTCTGCTTTTAATATCCGTCGTTTAAAGACGTCAGACCATAGTGCTAATTCTTTCAAGAAAGGATGAAACATCAAAAACTGTATTATTTACCAGAACAAGCTCCATATCAGCCATTGGGATGTTTCTGAACTGCTTAATATGAATTGCTCGATCTCCATATTGTGAGACATTGCTTGGCAGTGTTGCACGTCTGATCATTTTTGCATGTACAGCATCTATTAGAACCAAAAACCAGCCACAATATGATACTTTCAACATTCATGTCATATGTTCTACCTGTACACAAGGATTATCCTCTCAAAAGTAGGCTCCTGCACAGTGGTTTTGCTCAGCAAATTCCTTATACTGCAAGCAGTGAAAAAATGCACAATCAAGCTCATATTCTAGATTTCACTTCTTTAAAAAGCAGAATATCCATTTTTGCATGCATCCATTGATTCACATTCTCTCTCTCTCTCTCTCTCTCTCTCTCTTTTTTTCGTAAATCTCTCTCTCTCTCTCTCTCTCTCTCTCTCTCTCTCTCTCTCTCTCTACCAAGTCCATAATCAGTCCACCCAAAAAAACATGATCCCCAACCCATCACTAATCATTCAAGGATGTGGGCGGAACATTTCTTTTTTTTTTCATAATATTGTGAAAAAAGTACAAGATTACATGATTACAAGATGTAGGATGGCTCTAGGTCATCGTGCATAAACTCGCTGTACAGAAGATCAAATAACTTAAAGAATACAAAAGGCACAGCAAAGAAGCAACAGAGATTACTGCATGCCAAGGGACCAAGTCCTCCCTGGAAAGGAGATCAGTGTGCTGAATAAGGTCAAGCTGCCAATGTAGAAGACCTTTCAACTTGGTGAGGTGGGTTTGCACTTCAGATGTGATTCAAAAACAAAAAGCATTCTGGGTTATCCAATAGTGCCAGCAGCCCCAAAAACGAAGAATGGAGGGGGGTTAGCATTTCTCTTATGCCTCTACCAAAATAGCTCCATTTCTAGCTCCTCTCTTCAACGGGGCACTAGTAGAAGGTTTTCTCCACACTAAAGAGTATGCACACCATGACCCCCATTCACAAATCTAGTAACCCCATGGATGCCAAGAATTACAAGATCGTTGGTAGCCAAGGTATATGGATTAGTATTTAGGGAAGAGCTTAGTGACTTCACGAAAGGAATGCCCTTAGAGCTCCTAGAGAGCCGGTTTTCACAATACTCTTTACATGCTATAACATATTCTCATATTGAGGAGCTTGATTAAGCAGGCTAAGGCCACATACTTTGTTGCTACTTTTTGGATTACAAAAAGCCTTTGATAAAGGCAATGGAACTCGCTTCTCCAAAGACTAAAAGCCCTCCAAATATTTGTAAAGAATGTAGGGGATCATTGCACCATATGAAAGAGTGGTGGGGCGAGTTAGATGCGTAGGTGGTTTATCAAAGGAGTTACATGTTGCACTATTGAGGTGAAGCACAGCTGCCCACTCCCCCTATCACAACACAACCAAAAAAAAAGTACTCTTTTTATTAGATTTGAGTATTTAATTTGTTGTTGAGTCTAGCCACAAATGAGTGGTCACAAGTTATGGTGGACCCATGCAATGGGTTAGAACAAAGATGGTGCACGTTTCCACCTATATGAGCCGATTGGGCACTTAGGACTAAAACTCAAAGCATATAAGGGTCAAACTCGTGCACAAAAAGGATTAAGCCTCAAGAGTGTGGGTTAGATTTTCCCAAAAAACAATTACAATTAGCAATAGGGTATGATCATGAAAAGTTTGCACAATGTGTATGTGTGGGCTGCGATTTCAGAATGCAAACATAGGAATCTCATAGCAAGATTCTAGGAGGATTTTTGTTAAGTGCTCAAAAAGAGCTTTCACATCATATTCATATTGGGGGTTCCTAAATTTTAAGAAATGCCTAAATTTGAGGAGCCTAGGTTTGGCCTTGAAATGCTAATCCAAAAAAGTAGGGATGATAGCGTTTACTAACTTTAGTTGTTTCTATTCTTGATTGTTTTTTGCCAAAGAAGGAAAGCCATAAAGAAGAGAGAACTGTCAAACAGCTTTTCATTCAAGCTTCCAACCATCCCTCCACTTGTCCCACTTCATAACATGATGCTGGATACTTAATTGTGCACCTCCACTTTCCCTCTTTGTACTCAAGCCTTGATCTCCTTTAAAAAAGAGCTCCCTTTCTCTCATCTTTCATCACAATTTCCCCCTTCTCTTGTTGTTGTTTTTAGGACAAGAGACATGTAAATTCACATCAGCATCTCTTTTCTAAGCTCTTCTTCCACTTTAGGATTGTAAAGGAAGCCATGTCAATATATTATAGTACAAGCATGAAGAAAGGCTGGTTTTCCCCTCTTTTCCTACTCTCACTTTGTACAAAAATCAGTTGTATTGTTGCATAACAAATATATGCATGTGATGAATGTGTGAGCATATACATCTTTTGCATGATCTTGTGAGTAAGAAATATTTCTCACTTAAGAGTCTCATTCAGTTCCTCAATCTCTAGTTGAACCTTGTCATTAATATCCTCTAGACATTCCCATAAAAAGGTAAGGAGGCTCTCACAAATGCATTATAAATCCTTCAATGATATTCCAATCAATATATCAATATCGATCCATGAGCTATAGGAGTTTTGAATCAGAAAGAAGATGATTTGAAAGTCGAGATGACTGAGTACAGGCAGTTACTCACCAAGTTTGCCACTATTGGCTTACCAAAATTAGATGACAATAAAGTAACATTGTTCTTGAACAAGCTACCTCCTAATAAATACTTCCACTTTATGCAACAAGGCATTTTGTTACCTTGATTGTCAACCTTCCATGCATTTGAGGTTCACCTTTTGCGTTATGCAAGACTACATGATCAAGTCTAGAAAAAGACCTCTCCCACATTCTAACTTTCAGGGGGCTCCAATATCTTCTTCAAAGGGGAAATTCAGAAGTGGCAAAAACTCTCAAGACAAGAAGGCAACCATTAACAATGAATAGATTTTCCATACACTACAAATGTTGGGGTCATATGAACGAGGAGTGTCACATCAATGACCAAAGTCTCCCACCCAAATCATCTTCATAGCATGCTGCAACTACCTTCATGGGCAGTCAAGCTGCAACTACCTCCACAGGCAGTACTCCCCCTAGACAGCTGAGATAGGGTACTCGAGTTGCTTCCCCTACTGCTCCTCCGCCTCATACCCAACCACCTCAGTGGACTACCACTAGACATGGTTAGATATTATCCAAAAATGAGGAAGAAAAGGCTCCCCTGAACATCCTCATAGCCAACAGTGGACAACATCAGCTGTAGGCCATCTCATGGGCTATGCGTTGATGTCCTTTGATCCATGATCCGGGCTCCCTAGACATTTAAACTGTCATTAAATGCAGATGTTGCCCCTAGTGTCCTAGCACTAAGTGACACTAGGGTTAGGGTTTATTTTAGGGTCTCTTATGACGATTAAGCCGTTAGGGCTTCATATTTTACTATTTAAAGACATCTTGTGCCTCATTTTGCATAAGTGTGGCATTATTCAGTGTAATCGCCTAGAGCATTGTACTCTCCCTCTCTCATTAATTCATTACTTCTCATTCACGATTAAATATTGTCGTACATCGATTAATTCTCTCATTCTCATTTATTTTCATTAAGTTAATTGCACAATCACTCCACGGCTAAGCTAACAATGGTATCAGAGTGACTTTTGTTCATTGCCCTCACCATTGCTCGCGACCATTTTCTTGCCGCCATTGCCATTGAGTGCCACGCCTCGGCTAGCTGCCGCCCAACGCCATCGCCATTGAGCTCCTCCCACTCGGTTGCCTGTCCTCGATCCATTGCCCTTGTGCCGGCTCAATTCTGTCATGACTGCCTTTTCGCCGACCTACCAACGACACAAGCGCCGCATGTCCCACCGCTATGTCATTGTTCAACCGCCTGCACACAAGGACAGATTGACCACCGCTCTATCACCATTACTTTAACAAGCCCAATTCAATTTAAAAGGGGCCCATTATCTATTAATTCTCATCTTTTTAATCAGCAAGCCCTTGTTTCTACCATCTACCCCATCTAAGCACAAACTGTGCAAAAGTTGGGGATTTCCTTCAAATCTCCCAACCCAACCTGAATTTGCACAGAAAGTTTGGGGCTTTTCATTAGCTCCACCAAATTCTTCGTCAATTCAAAGAAAATCAATAGTGTCATCATCGCATTTGGGGCTTTTCATCAATTTGACCGAATTTCACTCCAATTCTGTCACCAAATTTGGGCTTTTCGAGAATTTGGCATTCTTCATCAAGATTGAGGCAAAATTCATCATCAAGCGGCAACATTTGGCATCTTCCGGGTAAAATGCTGCAAAAGTTATCAAATTTCTCTTCAGTTTCCCAATAAAATTTGGGGTTTTTCATCATTGGAGCCCAACTACACCCCAATTTCTTTAGAAAATTTGGGGCTTTTCTTAAATTCATCAATATCGAGACTCAATTAAGCTTAAGGTGTGGCATCGGCATTAGTTGAGTAAAAATTTTACCCAATTTCTTCAATTTCTCTTCATTTTTTAGGTAAATTTTGGGGCTTTTGCCCAATTCCACCACCAAGGCGCCCAAAATTTGGGGCTTTTGCCTGAATTCATCGTCTTGGCCCTCGATGTGCTCCAAAATTATCTTATTTTGCTGCTGGCCCTGTTCTTTCCCGACACTGAAGACAAAATTGATTATTTTGGTGTATTATCGGGTGAATTTTCAGTATATTCTACGGCTGTCCACATTATTGAAGCATTTCCAGCCATTAATCTCTGATTTCAGCATATTGCTGATTACCACCTTGATCTGGTAATATTTATTTCTGAAAATTATTTTCTGCATATTTTTCTCTCTCCTCAGCAAAAAAAACAGCAAGAGAAATTATTATTCTTTACATTGTTCAACTTCATTGAGGTGGGCAACATATCTTCTATCAGTGATTTATTATTGTTCGGGCATCTATTTTCTCTCTCTTCACTTGGAAAATATTATTTTATTGCTGATCATCACTTATTGCCAGCAATAATAATGATTTGTTGGGCATGCTCGGCGCCGACAACAAGCTCGACGGCACCAATTACCCAATGTGGGCTTACATGATGTAACATGTTCTTGTTGCAAAGAATCTATGACATATAACCAACGGCACTGAGCAAAGACCAGCTTCTCCAACACCGGCACCACCTCCTGCTTCCACATCACAAGGAGGTTCTCATGATGTCGAATCATCATCTTCTTTGATAAAACCTCACGCTCAAGATCAGATTCGAGCAAGGTGATGATGATGATGATGCTTAACCAAAACAATTATTTGATACAAAGGTGAAATGTGGACAAAAATCATCAAAACTCAAATAAAAGAAATAGTCTAGATTTTCCTTTTTGGGGCTGTTCTAGATCCCAATAAGTTGACCTTTATTTCTTACTTTATTAAGAATAGCTTTGACCTGCTCTTTCCTTGCTTCGCGATAAATTTACTAGTTATCGCAAGTCTCAAAATCAATGCAAATCTAGTGAAACAATGTCATAACTAGAGAGATATATTCACACCTTTTCAATGACGAGGGAGATACATTCACACCTTTTTAATGATGTCCAGAGGTACAATGATGCAGAAATACTAGCCTGGTGGGATTAAGGAAAAAAAACAGACAACTCAAACGGAACCCTTCAGAAAATATTTGTATTGTTATAATTTTACACATTCACCAGCTTTGGTGCTTAGATTAGTGGGCATCTCAATAATATAGTACCTTGAAAGTACATAGAAGTCTAGTTTTGTCTGAAGGGGTGTGAAGTTGAATTGGGACCCATTGCTTTTCTCCCAATAAGAAGAATGTGTCAATATGTTTACTTAGTTATTACCAAGGAACAGTCTGGATCAGCAGTTCAGGTTTTGCAAATATAACATGGACATCAGAAAGAAGCACTACAATTAGTCACCACCAGTATCAAGTTAAGGATCTCATCTCTGGCTAAAGGGCCTGTAATATCCTCCTTTTTCCAGAGAAAAGAAAATGCTATTAAGAACCTTGTAGCTCTGCCTAAAGGCCTATAAGATCCTTTCATGGCATGGTTATTCTTTTAAGTTTCACTATTAAATCCTGAACTGTCTAGGCAACTGATTAGTGAAGCTAATGACATCTCAAAGATTGTATGTCTTGTAGAAACTTGGAAAACCTCCAATATTGTCTGTTTCTTTCCAGGTAAAAGAAAGTGATGCATCATGCACAGGACATAAATTATTGAACAATGTTGAGTCCTTTAAGTCACGATCTTCATTAGTTCTTAAACAGCTATTAATTAGTATGAGAAAGATCTGTTCATTAAGCTTCAAAATGAAAGATACCTAATTCTCATGTTTTGGATGCAAAAATACACTCCAATTTACGGAGAAAATGAACATTAGAATGTACAGATACCTGATTTTCATGTTCTGAATGCGAATACGCTCGACATACAAATCCTCCACGTCAAGATCATTGTTTGGCACACTGTCAAGAATTCTGCTGATACTTGGAGTTTGATCTAGTTGTTTGCGGAAAGCTAGCTTGTGCAACCTGAGTGCATATGTAAAGCTCTCAGTCATCTAGATTAACAGACAGGAACTCTAATGAGCAATGAGTAAATAAGCATTCTACAAGACAAACCTTGATTTGGTAAGTAACTTATCCCAAATACGAGAAATCAGTGAATCAATTTTCTCTGTGAAAAAATATCCTGTGGTTCGATCAACTCCAACACCTTGTCGAAAGATAACATACTGCAACATAAAACTTCAACATCCCTTATCACATGAAATTTAGCAGTAGCATGAAAACATCATCCCATATGCATGCAAACTTCACATGATAAAAAAGACATGACCGGTTCACCTATTGACTAGTATTATTCACCTCTATCACTTTCCCAGTCAATTTGAACAATTTTACATTTGTTAAGGAACTTCTTCCCTTCTTTACTACATTCTATGCCTCAAGTTTTAATAAAATTTTGGGAAGAAAAGAGAGAGTACTTGTAGGTTTTGCTCTTGCAAAAGAGGCACCCAAACCACTTCGTATAAGTCACACAGGCCACAAAGACAAGCATAAGCAGATATGACGTGCAAGAGTGACTTAAGGACATCAGAGAAATTTGATGTTACCTCATTCATAAACTCAGGCAGTTCTTCTACAGGATGCTCTGTAAAGTATTGTTGAAAAAGCTTCTTATCAAGCTGCAAACAGTATAATAAAACAAGTAAATAAATCCTAGGACCCTTTGAAAAAATTCACTTTCAATGCAGATCGATATTACCTTGGATCTGTCCACTGCAATTGGCAGATTAAGAAGATATTGTCCAGACCTTGCTATTTCAAACTCCTCTTTGCTCAAAAGTTTGTAATTGCTCTTTTCCATGATCTGCAGTGCACGATAAACCTCTCAAACAAGTCATACACCTTCTTTTCCTCCTGCTGATCAATATTGCAAACTAGTAGGAGAGCGGTAAGGTCTTTATACACACATACAGCTTCTACTTTACCTGTCATTTCGTATCACATCAATTGGTCTTTAGCAGGCAATATAATAAGTCCCCCCCTCCCCCCCAAAAAAATTCCCTCCCACCCTGTGTGTGCGCATGCACACAGGCGTGTGCAGATGTGCTTCTGCATGCAGGAGGGAAATATCTGCATATAATTTCTCCTTTAAATGAACTTGGGATTATGTTTCGATGTTTTCTAGGTGTCCGAAGCTCTTGGTAACCAGGTAATGTCAAATTTTAAAAACACTATGTAGAAAAATATTTGCAAGAGATTGAAGGCTCTTAGGGACTGGGAGACCCAAATTGTATTGTACTCTCTCTCACTTTGTCACTGTCACTCACCTGCTCACTCCTCCAACTCCAACACACTCACAACAACTGGTATCAGAGCTCAAGGTTCTGCACATGTCCCAAAACCAAGGGCAACTGACAGTGCAGGCAACTCGCAAACAAGTCGCGCTGAAGATAGTCACGGATTCTCAGCTCAGGTGACATGCAGGCAGCCTACGGTAGGTCCAGCGAGGAAGCGCTGAGCGCTAGCGACAGGGGTGACGAGCATGGAGACTAGGCATCAGCACTGCACACATGGGCTGTGTGCAAGTCCAACGGTCGTGACCAACAGGGACCAAACAAGTGACGACCAAGCGTGGGCAACCTGGTGGGTGTTGGGGGTAAAGGCGCCTCCGTCGTGCCGCCCCGTGTATTACTACACTGACAGTACCCGCCACTGCACACTGCAGGTGGCGAGCGCCCGTCACGTCACTTTATTCTTTATTCTTTTAGTGACAGTTTGAATAAAGGAAGGCCCGGTCACACATTGTGACTGTTGGAGTTCCCATTTCTTGTCTCTCTCTTTCTTGCTCTTGCTCTCCCGCCATAGCTCGCGTGCAAGCTTCGATCCTTCTCACCTTTCAACTGGTATCAGAGCTTGGCATTCTCTTGCTCGAGCTCGACTCGGTGCTTCCCGACCTTCGCATCGACTCGCTTCACGCATTGGGTCTCCATCCCGGCAGCCATAGCCGACCTCTTGAGCTCCCGACTCTCCCCGGCTTCCCGAGCTCCATCCTGGCCTTCTTGAGCTTCATCAGGGCCTTGCCCTTGAGGTATTGCTTCAGCATTTGCAGGCATTTGAGTGTATTCTCAGATTGAAACAGGGCAGGAACAAAGGGCAGCCACTCTTCTTGAGCTCCATAGCTCATATCTTCCCTCCCCTTTGCATTGGGCCTTCATGGCTTGGTATGTGCCTACCTTGGGCCATCATTGAGCCCCCCATTACCCCCTTTTCAGCCCATGTGGAGCAGCAGCAAGTTCAGCACCAACAAGGCAGATTGCATCATTTTTTCCAGGCTGTGAGCACTCATCTACTTCAGCTCCACACTTGGCCATTGCTTCTTGCTCTCTACCTTGATCAAGAGGGCTATAGACTTCATGTTTGATGTCATTAAAGCTTTGGGCATTGGTCTTGATCTTTCGGGGCTGATTTCTTCAGATTTGGGACTGTCATAAACTGTCATAACAGGCTGAAAACAGGGCAGCACCATTGGCATTAGCATTTGTTGCTTATACTCCATTCCGGTTGTGCTATTTGATGCCCGTATGCGGTCTACATGATGCCTAGTGCCTTGGGAATGTATGCACATGATTATGCCATGATTTTGGCTTGAAATATTGGCTGATTTGGGACTGTTATTTACTGTTATACAGTGCTGGAAACAGGGCAGCCACACTTGGCATTGGCATTTAATGCTTATACTCTACTCCGGTTACCTTGTTTGATGCCCGTATGCGGTCTACTTCCTACCCGGATGTATTGGGGATGTATGCATTTGGTTTGACCATGATTTTGGCTTGAATTTGGGGCTGAAATCTACTGTTTAGAACAGTAAATACATGCTGGAATAACAGTGGGCTGAAGGTACTTTACATGCTTTGGCACTTACCTACCGATACCGGATGTATGCTTTGAGCTTTGGCATGATATCTCTGACATTTGGGGACGACTTGGAGCATATGTATGAGATTATGGGATGCTTTTGAGCTTCGCATTAGCTCCGTCTTCACTGGCATTTGGACCGACTCGGCATGCTCGTGGACCGCCTATGCCTCATGTCTCTGCTTGACAGTTAGGCTTTTGCATTACATGCTTTGGTTCGTGACATATGCTATTTGGTTCGTGTATGCCATACCGACATTTGGAGCTTGGATTTGGATGTATTTGAGCATTCCTGGCTTACTTGATCACTGATCTTGGTTGCTATTTGGATGTCATTGAGTTGACCGAGAGCTTATTTGGGCTTATGTATTGCTTCATGGTTAATACGACCGGTGCTTCATGTATGTCATGCTCTCTCGGATGCGCTTGATGCATTGACAGGGTCACTTATCACTGGTGCTTTCTCTTGGGTTATTTGAGCTTCTGAGCTCGCTTTGTACGCCTTTTGTGCCAGTGGGAGCATTTTACATGCTTTCTTGACCTTTGACAGTTGCATGCTATTGGAGCACTTACATGTATTTGAAGCAGTTTATGTCTTGAGCAGCTACATATACATTGAGACTTTGGGATCATACTCCAATCTTTATGGATATGCATTGATGTACTCTTGGTTCACAGGATGCTTATGAGCTGAGTCTCATATTTGGATCTTTCTCTTTGAGCAGATACCTATTTGTGTCAGGTTTTGGCAGTTACAGGAACACTTTGCCTAGAGTGTCTGGGGGTGTGCCTTTCACTGGCAGATGTTATTTTGACATGCTTGGTGTTGAGCTCATGTTCTTTTCACTGTCATTGGCCTTGCTTATGTCCGTTTCATGCCGGCTTTGGACCTAGCATTGTTTGCTTGACATTGGATCCTATTTTGGGACAGTTTGCTCTCTAGACTGCATACCTGCAATTTATTACAGCAAGCAGTTATTGGTGGACTGAGGTGTACTTTTCATGCTGAAATATCCTGATTTGGTGTACCGCACCTAGTACTAAGTGGGCAGCAACTTTTGGCACACTTTGCTCACCCTTTGGACCCCGTTTTGGTCATTTTTGGGCAGTTTCTGCAGTAAAACAGCAAGCAGTTTTGGACTGTTTGGGCATTTCCAGCCTGCATAATGGCATCATCTTCGCATGATAGTGCCATCTTTAACATTACAAAGTTGGATGGTACCAACTACTCTTACTGGAAGAGTCAAATATGGCAGGTTTTGGTGCAGAAATCTCAGATTAAGCCACTTCGGTTGAGTGGGGAGCAGCCTGAAACTATGGACATTGACGACTGGCTTGAACTTGATGAGCTATGCAAGTCCACGATTGTATTGTCTCTCACTGAACAGGTACATTATAATGTATTTGAGGAAGCACAGAGTGCATGGGATCTATGGAATAAGATCAAGAATCTTTATGATAAGAAAAGTCCGGCGAGTCAGATGTACTGGTTGAAGCAGCTTATGGATCTGCGCATGAAGGATAATGCGACTATGTCTGCTCACTTGAGCCAGTTCCATGCTATACTGAAGAACCTGGCTTCGCAGGATATCACCTTTGGAGAGGAAGTAACTCCTCTTTTCTTGCTTGGAACTCTGAATGAGTCATGGGATGTATTCCGCACTGCTCTTTGTGCCTCTAGTGCTACTCTAAAATTGGCAGATGTTGAGAGTGCTCTTCTTCAGGAAGAGGTGAATCGCAAAAACTTGGATGCCTCTCGTGGTAGTCATGCTTTGACAGTTAGAGGCAGGAATGACAGGTATGACCGTGGTAATGGCCGAGGCCGTGACTCGCAGAAGGGTCGGTCTAAATCTCGTGGTGGCAAGTCGCGTAGTAAGTCGCGTGGACGCAATGCAAATGTCACTTGTCATCATTGTGGGAAAAAGGGCCATATTAGACCACAGTGTCATGAGTTGCGCAATGAGAAGCGCAAGGATAAGGGGAAAGATAAAGTGCAGGAGAAGTCCTCTGATCGCAGCATAGTACCTGCGAAGTCCAACGTCAAGATTGAGGAAATTAATGTCACGCAGACTGAAGAGTCCGATGGTGGTGATGAGTTTATACTTGCAGCTAGTTCTTCTGATGCTTCACACTTGACTGAGACACCTAGTATGTATGCACAGTGCTGGTTATTGGATTCAGGTGCGTCCTTCCATGTGACGCCTTACCGTGAGTGGTTTCACTCTTATCGTACTGTATCTGGATCAGTCAAACTTGGAGATGACAGGTCTCTTGATATTGTGGGCTGTGGAGATATTCAGTTGCAGTTTTCCACTGGCAGTTCCTTTTTGCTCAGGGATGTACGTCATGTACCTGCGCTTACGCGTAGTCTTATGTCTGCAGGACAGTTGGATGATGCAGGATTTCATGTCTGTTTTGGGGATTCTACCTGGAAGATTACCAAAGGCAGACTTGTGCTTGCTAGTGACGCCAAGGCTGGCAGCCTCTATCCTCTTGTTGTATCTGGGTCTTCTGTAGACCATGTTTTGGCAGTGGGCTCTATCCCACATGTATCACTTTGGCATGCCCGTTTGGGGCATATGTCTTTGAAAGGAATGAAAATGTTATCTGGTTTGCAGTATCTTCCGCCTTTGGATTATGCATGTTTTGACTCGTGTGATCATTGTCTTTATGGTAAGCAGAATAGGTCTACGCATAAGAAATCGGGTAGGCCACGCATGAGTGAGCCCTTGGCATTGGTGCATTCCGATGTTTGTGGGCCTATACCTTGCATGTCTATGGGTGGCGCGAAGTACTTCGTTACCTTCATTGATGATTTTTCTAGGAAAGTGTGGGCTTATCCCATAAAGCAGAAGTCCGATGTCTTGGCAGTTTTTCAGAGATGGCTTGCTCTTGTTGAGAACCAGACTGGGTATAGGCTGAAATGCCTTAGGACAGATAATGGGGGAGAATATGTCTCGCATGCTTTTGAGCAGTTTTGTGATGACAAGGGTATTAAGCGTCAGTTGACCGCCCCTTACACCCCACCCCAAAATGGTTTGGCTGAGCGCATGAACAGGACTATTCAGGAGCGTGTGCGCTCTATGCTTAGCCATGCAGGCCTACCCCCGAGTTTTTGGGCTGAGGCAGTTAGTACATCAGTGCATGTCATAAACCGATCGCCTTCCAGTGGATTGGATTTCCAGGTTGCAGAGGAAGTTTGGGCTGGTAAGCCACCCTCTTATGCGCATCTCCGTGTCTTTGGATGTGAGGCATTCTGCCATGTGCCCAAGGACAAGAGGAGTAAATTGGATCCAAAGAGCATTAAATGCATATTCCTTGGCTATGGTGAGTCAGGAGAGATGGGCTATCGCCTATGGGATCCGCAGGCGCGGAAAATAGTACGCAGCCATCATGTCGTCTTCCATGAAGACAAGATGCACAGGCAGCCTGAGAAGGTGGTTGAGATCCGCAGAGTGATCTTTCAGGAGGAGCCTAAAGCTCCAGCACAGCTAGTAGTACAGCCTGCAGCAGTTCCTCCACAGGGCCAGGATGTTGGACAGGTAGTTAGACAGGCAGCAGAGCCTGCGGTGAGACGGTCTGCTAGAGATAGACGTCCACCTGACAGATTTCAGCCCTCTATGCATTATGTTTTGGTTACAGATGCAGGAGAGCCTTTCACTTATGATGAGGCTATGCGCAGGGGTGACAGTCACTCCTGGGAGAGGGCTATGCAGTCTGAGATAGACTCCCTGCATAAGAATGAGACTTGGGATTTGGTTGCCTTGCCTAAGGGCAAGAAGGCTTTGCCATGCAAGTGGGTGTACAAGCTGAAAAGTACCCCTGGACACCCCAAGCCGGCATACAAGGCTAGATTGGTAGCAAAGGGTTTTAAGCAGGAACATGGTGTGGACTTTGATGAGGTCTTCTCTCCTGTGGTTAAGATGACCACCCTGCGCTTAGTCTTGGCTTTGGTTGCACAGCTTGACTTAGATCTATATCAGATGGATGTCAAGACGGCTTTTCTACATGGGGACTTGCATAATGAGATCTATATGGATCAGCCTAAGGGCTTTGCAGAACCTGGCAGGGAGCACCTAGTGTGCAAGTTGAAGAAGAGCTTGTATGGCTTGAAGCAGGCACCTAGGGAACGGTATCATAAGTTTGATGCCTTTATGCAGTCACAGGGCTACAGCAGGAGTGCTATGGATCCGTGTCTTTACACGAAGAAAGCCCGTGATGGCAGTTTGCTTATCTTGGTACTCTATGTTGATGATATGCTGATAGTAGGGAAAGCTCATGATGAGCTAGATGCTCTTAAATCTCAGCTAAAGAAGAGCTTTGAGATGAAGGATTTGGGACATGCCTCACATATACTTGGGATGCGCATTAAGCGCGATAGGCATCAGGGACTTTTGTATCTCTCACAGCGGGAGTACATTCATAAAGTCCTTGAGCGCTTTCGCATGCAGGACGTAAAGCCTATTGGCTGTCCATTACCTTCTTATGTGAAGGTATCACAGGCCGATTGTCCGCAGACAGATGAGCAGAGGGCCGAGATGGCCAAGATCCCTTATGCATCAGCCGTGGGCAGTTTGATGTATGCCATGATAGCCACTCGTCCAGATATTGCACATGCAGTTGGTGTTGTGGCACGCTATATGGCTACACCTGGCAGCAGACATTGGGATGCCGTGAAGGGTATCATGAGGTACCTGAAGGGCACAGCAGATATGTGTATTTGCTATGGCAGCCAGGATACAGGGGTCGTGGGATACACTGACTCCGATTATGCAGGACATGCAGATAGTAGGAAGTCCACTTCTGGCTATGTATTCACCTATGCTGGAGGGGCTATCTCTTGGATGTCCAGGGTTCAGAAGTGTACGGCTTTGTCTACCACTGAGGCCGAGTATGTTGCAGCCACTGAGGCTTGCAAGGAGGCCATATGGTTAGGCCGTCTAGTTGCTGACCTTGGGATTGATGCTACACCTACACTGCATTCGGATTCTATGAGTGCCATTCAGTTGGCTAAGAATCCGGTCTTCCATGCGAAGACGAAACACATTGAGGTGAGGTATCACTTCATACGTGGTGTCGTGGAGGACAGGTCTGTTGACCTTGTCAAGATCTCCACTGACGAGAATCCTGCAGATTTGCTCACGAAGAGCCTCACTACTGAGCGCTTTGCCTTCCTCAGGAGGTTGATGGGCGTTGGATGAGATGTCACCTTTCCTCACCTATGTACATTTGTACTGTCTTTTCTTTTTCTTTTCTCTCTCACTAGGGCAGATTCGCCTTTAAGTGGGAGGTTGTTGGGGGTAAAGGCGCCTCCGTCATGCCGCCCCGTGTATTACTACACTGACAGTACCCGCCACTGCACACTGCAGGTGGCGAGCGCCCGTCACGTCACTTTATTCTTTATTCTTTTAGTGACAGTTTAAATAAAGGAAGGCCCGGTCACACATTGTGACTGTTGGAGTTCCCATTTCTTGTCTCTCTCTTTCTTGCTCTTGCTCTCCCGCCATAGCTCGCGTGCAAGCTTCGATCCTTCTCACCTTTCAGTGGGTGCTGCACGTGGGCTGGCGACGAGCGTGACGGTCGACGAAGCGCACGCGGCGGATGGGTTGTCAGTCGTGGCGGCAGATCAACGGATCCCCCCCCCCCCAGTCTTTTTTTTTCTAACACAAAATTTCAAATCCCTTTTATCCCCTCTCTCTGATGGGTGTTCACACGTGGAAGCACAGGTTCCAAATCTATGCAAATATGGCCTGGAAAGTTGGGGCTTTTTCCAAATTTGATCCCATTTGTGCTTGGCGGTGATATTCGTGTCAGAAATTGCAGACATTGTGCATGTTGACCTCAATTAAGTTGGGGATTTTGCCAAATTGGTTGGAATTTCACTCATTTGAGTAAAATTTCTTGACATTGGACCCGGAAAAATTGGGGCTTTTCATGTTTTACTAAAGTTTTGCTCAGCTGGGTCAGATTGGCTGACATTAATGCACTGTTGGCTCTGGAATTTTTGGGATTTTGTGAAGATTTTGGTAAATTTCTGCAATATTTGCCCGTGTGGTGGCTGGTTTATGTAAAAACAGCAAAGATTTATTACTGTTTGGGCAAGAACAGCAGTGTATTTGCTGGTTCAGCTTGTGCTCTTGCAGCTCAATGCATTTACTCTTGTGTTCGTGATAAAAATGGCTGCAACTTCTTCCACTTCTGACATTAAGAGTTTGATGGAAATCAAACGGTTTGATGGTCAAGGCTTTGACCTTTGGAAAGACCGTATGCAAGGCATATTGTTCTTAAACGATTTTGAGGATGCTTTGTAGGAAGATAAACCCGCACAAATGTCTAATGTAGATTGGGCCAAAGTCAACAAAAAGGTTGTGGCTTATATAAATATGGGTGCCACTGATGACATTTTGACATAGGCTTAGATACTGGCTATGCAATGGGAGAAGTTGAAAACTACCTATGAGATCACCACACCTGTTAATCTGGTGCATTTAATGCGCAAGTTGGTGAATATGCAACTGGATGAGTCCAAGCCTGCAGCTGAGCACTTGAGTGAATTTATTGGCGTTTTAAATCAGCTCAAGGATGCCAATTTAGATTTTGATGGTAAGTTGAGGACGATCTTTCTGATCATGGCGTTGCCCGATTTTTGGGAGACTTTGGTGGTTTCTCTCAATAATAACCCCAATCTCTCATATGATGGTGTGAGGGGTTCAATCTTCAATGAAGAAATTAGACGTAAGTCTAGTGGAGAAGGCAGAAACTTAGCTTATAATGTTAGAGGCAAGGCTAAAAAGAAAAATGCAAATGTTGGACAGAGAAATAGAAGCAAGAGCAAAGGAAAGGAAAAGAGTGATATTACTTGCTATCAGTGTGGTCGGAAGGGCCACAAGAAGCCTGATTGCAGGTACTACAAGAAGGAACAAGAGAGAAAGAAAAATACAGGAGACAAAAAGAAAAAAAAGGATAAGACAGATGCATCTGAGGCAGCCAAAGGCAAGGAAAAGGCCATTGTGGCCTCCACTGTAGTCATAGAGGAGCTTTCGAATGCAGAGGCTGATATCTTATGTGCAGTAGATTATGATGCCCTTGTATGTCACATGCAGGATATGCAGATTACCAAGGCTGATGTGATTGATGCACTTTTATCAATTGATGATGGTGTCACTTACACTCGGATTGTAGACTCTAGTGCCTCTTTCCATGTAACTCCCTACTTGGAGTGTTTTGCTATGTTCAATGTAGGCAGTTATGGAAAAGTATATCTTGGAAATAACCATGCTTGCAGCATTGATGGGATAGACACGGTACACTTGTCTTTGGATGATGGGCAAGAGCTTGTGTTGAAAGATGTCAAATATGTGTCTAGCATCAAGAAGAGTTTACTATCTGTTGGTCGGCTTGACTTGTATGGTTACACTACACTATTTGGTGGTGGTTTGTGGAAATTGAAAAAGGGTTTCATGCTGATTGCAGAAGGAAAGAAAGACACTTTGTATTGTTTACATTGTAAAGCTTTGAATGGCAAAGTTTCTTGCAGTTGCTGAAATTGGTTGTCGTTTGGAGATGTGGCATAAGAGATTAGGCCATATGAGCCAAAAAGGACTTGATATCCTTACCTCTTTGAAGAAGGTTGATGGAAAAGGCTCTAAACTTGACTTTTGTAATGAGTGTCAGTTTGGAAAGCAAATGAAAATTTCCTTTTACTCTAGTGTCTCTCATAAAACCAATGTCTTGGACTTAGCGCATTCTGATGTATGTAGCATACCCGTGAAATCATTGGGTGGTGTTGCATATCTTCTCTCTTTTATTGATGATTGTTCCAAGAAGATTTGGGTTTATTTGTTGAAAAAGAAAAGTGAAGTGTTTACTGTTTTTAAAACTTTTCATGCATTTGTGAGACCACTCAAACAGGTAGAAAGCTAAAATGCTTGAGAACTGATAATAGGGGTGAGTTCACATCTACTGAGTTTAAGTCTTTTTGTGACTTACATGGAATCAAGAGGGAGCTAACAACTCTTTACAGTCCTTCTTCATTGGGTGGTTGAAAGATACAAAAGGACTTTATGTGAAAGAATGTGGTGCATACTGTCCACTGCTAATCTCCCTCATGAATTTTGGGGAGAGGCACTTAAAACCGCGGTTCGCATTTGCAACCGCTCTCCAAACACATCCTTAAATAATGGCATCCCTAAGGAGGTTTGGTCTTGGCAAATCAATCTCATATGGCCATTTATGGATATTTGGTTGTGATGCTTTTGTGTATGTTAGAGATGAGTTGAGAAGTAAACTTGACCCGAAATCCACCAAAGGCATTTTCATGGGCTATGGTGATGAGGGTGAATTTGGCTATAGAGTGTGGTTACCTTAGTCCAAGAAAATTATTCGCAGTCATAATGTTGTGTTTAATGAGGTAAAATTACTGAAAGGTACTTTAGCCTCCGATGAAGACATGAAAAATGTCAAATTGCAAAATTGCAGCCACCTATTACTTCAGATGATGAGCCTCATGGTGCTGTACCACAAGCTAAAACTGATGATCAGCTGGTTATTTTTGAGCCAGATGATGATGGATAGCAAATATAAGCACAAGGAAGTCATGGACAGCAAGATAGAATTGCTGATTATGAAAATGCAAGTGCTGGTAATGAAAATGAAGGTGTTGTACAGCATGAACAGTATGTTGAAAATGTCTTACAGCAGCCAACAAATGCTGAAAATAACATACCTCCATATGTAGACCCAATTCCTGAGAATGTACATCATTGGGTACGTAGGTCTACACGCTTAAGAAGGCAACCACATAGATATGACCCCTCTTTGCACTATGTGATGCTTATAGATGAGAGTGAGCCTCTTACATATAAAGAGACCAAGTCATGCAAATTCAGCAGCAAATGGGAGCTAACTATGCAGAAAGAGATTAAATCTTTGTTTGCTAATGATACTTGGGATCTTGTGTCGTTGCCCAAAGGAAGAAAGCCTCTTCCAAACAAATGGGTTTACAAAGCAAAGACAGTTGATCGAAAACCCAAGTACAAGGCAAGATTGGTTGCCAAAGGATATGCACAGAAGGAAGCGATTGACTTCCAAGAGGTCTTCTCACCTGTTGTGAATATGATCACTCTACATGTGCTTTTTGCTCTCACTACTATATTGGACTTAGAGCTGTACCAAATGGATGTGAAAACAACTTTTCTGTATGGTGACATTGATGAGGAAATCTAGATGAAACAGCAAGAGGGCTTTGTAGTTCCTGGAAAAGAGCAGTTGATGTGTAAACTAAAACACAGCTTGTATGGGCTGAAGCAAGCACCATGGTAGTGGTACAAAAAGTTTGACACTTTTATGCTCTCTCATGGGTTTACACGCAGCCATGCAGATCATTGTTTGTACATAAAAAAGGATACAGATGGCAACCCCATCATACTTGTTTTGTATGTGGATGATATGTTGCTAGCTGGAAAAAGAAAGACTAGCTTGGATGCTCTCAAAGATCAGCTGAAATCAGCTTTCTCCATGAAAGATTTGGGGAATGCAGAGCATATATTGGGCCCAAATGAGGATTCGCAGGGATAAAACGCAGAAATTGTTGTTCTTATCTCAAGAAAAGTACATTGAAAAGGTACTGGAAAGATTTAACATGGCTGAAGCTAAGCCTTTTGGGGTGCCCTTACCTCCATATCTTAAGCTTAGTAAAGCCAACAACCCACAAGATGACATGGAAGCCAATGCTATGAAGGGAGTCCCTTATGCATCAGCTTGTGGCTCTCTTATGTATGCTATGGTAGCTACTTGTCCAGACATTGCTCATGCAGTGGGAGTTGTTAGCAGGTTTATGTCAAATCCTAGCAAGACACATTGAGAGGCTGTCAAATGTATTATTCGATACCTAAAGGGTACACAAAGAAAGTGTATTTGCGATGGGTAGGGTGCACTAGTTTGCAGGGTTATTGTGATGCAAATATGACATGTGAATTGGACACTCGCAGGTCCACTAGCGGGCATGTCTTTACAGTTGCTGGTGGGACCATTTCTTGGTACTCTAAGTCATAGAACATCGTAGCTCTAAGTACTACTGAAGCTGGATACATATCAGCTACTAAAGCTTCTAAGGAAGCTATATGGTTGAGCAGACTTACAGAGGATCTCGGCATGTCTATGAGTACTCCAATGTTGGGATGTGATAGCCAAAGTGTTGTGTATTTGGCTAAGAATGCCATGTATCATTCACGCACAAAGCATATAGATGTGCGATATCACTTTATCAGACAGATTCTGAAAGATAGTCTAATCACATTGATCAAGATCAAAACACACGACAACCTTGCAGATGTTTTCACTAAAAGTCTAAGCAAGGCTCAGTATGAGCATTGCATATGACTAGTGGAAGTTGGTTAGAGATTCACTTTGGACCTTTAAGTGGGAGGTTGTTGGGGTGTAAAGGACCTTTTATTCACCTCCGTCGTGTATTATTTAATTGTACATGTGAATGCACCCTTACATGTCCTAAGTATAAATACATTCTATTCTTTGTGTACCAACACGTTGTTGGTACACCCAAATCGTATTATACTCTCTCTTGCTCTGTCACTCTCACTCACCTGTTCACTCCTCCAGCTGCAACACACTCGCAACACAAAGAAACAAACCATGAACCAATGAACCTCTATAATGAAGCTCTCTAGAAGCTAAATTTGGCGACTCCTAAAATTTAGGAGTTTACTATTTTTGGAAGTTGCTCAAATGGAAAATATATTCACGTCAAAGGCTTTGGAATTTTGCAAGAAATAATTTTGTCTTCAACAACTATCTCAAATTCTTAACCATTTGAGAGATTTTTAGAGTAGAAGGTTTGGAAGCTTCTTTCTCCAGAACAGTGATGTGGCATCTAGAATAGAACATATGTCATTTCGAAGAGATAAGTGTCCCTAGCTTGTCATTTTCAGCACACTTGTCATTTGTAGCCTTTGCTTCCCACTTTTGAGCACCCAAGCATACTCACATGACTATGGTTAGAAGTCTCACGTGTTGTACCAACTGACATGAATGCAAACCTGAGTAATGTACTGAGATTGCAGATGCCAAGGTACTGAAATTATAGATGTACTCAAATTGATATGACATGAATGTACTCGGAATGACATGAATGCAGACTTGGGTGAATGTATTGATGCACTGACTTATGGACTAGGCAATGATGCATTGACTTTGATTTCGATCATGTCCTGGAATCTGCAGTAATGCAGTGATTGGGACTGCGACTTGTATTTCTGCAGCGATTGTAAACAGTGTGAAGGCATTTGGACTCATAAAAGATTACTGGGCTTACAAAAATTTAGTGAGGGGGTTAGGGAAACCTTGAAAATTTGTAGGAATCATAGACATTGCTCTGATTTGACAATACAAAGTACAAGCTGAGTGGCTTTGGGCACAATGTGTGAAAGATGGATATTGTAAACAAATATAAGCATAAAACCATGGAAAATGAAAATCTGGGAGACAAATCTGATCAAGAACTAACACAACCGTCCATGGAAGCAATGTTCAATACCCCTTCTAAGAACACACAGTACAAGACATATGGTCGTAGGGTCCATGATTGGACGGTCTCCCCAGCATCTGACAAGCATGAAAAGACCTCACGTACCATGAATGAAAGGAAGTACAAAGAAATTCATCTCATGATTCGCTCTGAACTACGAATTATGAGACAAGAATTGAAAAAAGAAATACAAGAGCAAGTCAAAGCCAAATTAATAGTAAATCAGAAGGCAGAAATGCAAGACATGCAGATAAAGATTAAGAATGACTTACAGGCACAAATGTTATCCGAAATGCACATACTGAAAACTAAAATGTAAAAAGTGATTGATACCTACAAATTTGAAATCTTAGAACTGAGGGAAGAATTTAATACATTTAAGAAAAAAGAAATGAACGTGCAAAAAGAACTACAAAAAGAAAAAGAGGCACTAAAGGCATGTAAAAGGGAGATTCACTCATGGGCAAAAGTGGCAAAGACAACACAGAAGCAAATAGAAGAGGCCAGCCCATGGATTGAGGTAGTAAAAAAGAATAAGGAAACATCAGTGAACAAGACTAAAGTAATGAATGCTACTTTGGAAGAACAGGCTAGGAGACGGGATAGGGTTTTGCATGTACATGTAGTAGGGTGGGAGGAAAAGAGCAGCCCATAGGAAGATGCTAAAACACTTGTCGACAAAATTGGGGCTTCAGATGTGCCTATAGTCAACGCTTGGAGATTGGGGAAAGAGGACTCTAAGTCCAACGCTCTACTTCTTCACTTTGGGGACACAGAGAAAAAAAAGGCCTTCCTCTCTAAGAGGAGAGCCCTCAAAGATGAGAAGATTTATTTGGTGAGGACCTTACCCCAACATAGATAGCACATCGCAGAGAACACATGCCCAAGGCATTGGTAGCTCGCAAGAGGGAAAATGGGCTGTTTATAGGGATGGACAAATCATCACCACTGACAAAAGGACTTCATGATAGTACGAGGCCTATAAGACACTTCAAATATCAATATGGAATTGTAATGAAGCCCTACGCTTGGATGCTAGTTACTTTGCAGATAGCTTCTAAAACATTGATATAGCAATGTACACAAAAACACACCAATAAAGGTAGCCAATTACCAAACGTGCAAGGATACAGGTAGGAAAGTGCATTTCATCCAATGGCTAGAAAACCAAGCAGCACTAGGGGTTCTAGAGGTGTGGCCATACTATACTAGGAAGACCTCAAAGGGATAGTGCAAGTAATGAAGAGAGATAATAATGCATGATACTTATGGATTAGGATACATGTAGAAAGACCACAGGATATATTCATTAGAATATGCTACTTTCCTCATGCAAACTCTACCTATGTCACATAGGATGGATCTCCCTTTGATGTACTTTACGAGGATATCATGAGGTATGCTAGCATTGGAAACATATTATTAGTAGGAGATTTCAATGTACACATTGGAGATAGACAGAGTGACATTTATATATATGATAATGACATGTTCAAAGAGATGGACATAGATGAAATAGGCCTACGCAAGAGAGCCCAAGATAAAGAAGTCAGTATCTATGGGACACACCTATTGGCTTTGGGAAGTGCACATAGACTAGCCATCTTTAATGGTCTGCCACAATGGTCAAGATCTGACAATTTGACATATTGCAATCACAAAGAAGGGGCAAGTACTGTGGACTACTTGATAGGCTCACCAGCATTGATACCAAACATCCAAAACTGTAAGGCATCTAAGAGACCAATCAACATAGCAGCAAATCATGCTATTATGGCATTCATGCTCTCTTGTGGACATATGAAACATGAAACACCATACCTCCCTAAACATCCCAAATACTACTTAATAGAAGACACCTCACACATCTACAGTGGTTCTCTACAAACCAATTTACATACATTGGACTTGAGCAAATCGTTGGAAGAATGTACAAGGGATTTAGCAAAGGCCATACATGGATCAACCATGTATGCATTCCCACACACCTTGCCCCAATGTAGACCCACACGCTCTACTGCTCCGCAAAATAGCTAGTATGGTGATGAGTGTAGAGTCACCCAAGCTCACTTATAGAGAGAAGTAGAGCTAGGCACTCAAACACATCGTCAAGCAAAGACGTGCTTCAAATGCCTTGTGTAGAAGAAGAAACAAGCCTACTTAGCGAAAGTAGAAGCAGAGATATATCAGCTATTTTTGGGACGGGATAGCAAGAGTATATGGAATATGTTTCGTGAAAGGCAACCCCCCATACAAATTACATTAGCATATGCTTGGCTTGACTATGGGAGACAGCTGTGTGACTTGCCAGGACAGCCACCTATGCAGCCCCCATAGATTACATCACCATATGCTTGGCTTGACTGTGGGAGACAGTTGTATGACTTGCCAGGACAGCCACCTATATAGCCCCCACAGGCCTATAGGCCAACACAATGGTCTTTCTTCACCTAGAAAATGATTAGGGATGCGATTTATAGATTACAAAATGGGAGGACATAGGATGAGGATAGACTATGGACTAGTGGCAAAACACTTCTCACATGCCTATGACTTACTAGCACGTATGTTCGATAGAGCAATATGTGAAGCTTCCCTATGAGTTGGTCACACAATACTATATTTCCACTATTTAAGAGTGGTGATCCCCTAATCCCTAGCAACTACAAGACTATCATGATCGGTCATACTTTGGCCAAGATATATTGATCTATATTGGAGCATGAACTCAGTGAGGGGGCTGAAATGCAAGGCAAGAGAGCACAAGGACAGGCAAGATATATTGATCTATATTGGAGCATGAACTCAGTGAGGGGGCTGAAATGCAAGGCAAGAGAGCACAAGGGCAGGCATGTTTCAAATGAGGAATCAGAACATACCACGTTGGACCGACCATATTCTCACACTTAGAGCCATTATTGAGGAGGGCCGAACCCAAGACAAGAGGACCTATTGATGCTTTGTAGACTTTCGCAAAGCTTTTGATACAGTGTCTCGTATATGCATCATGCAAAGATTGCAAGATATTGGAGTACCAGAGGGTATACGATGGGGTATCTATGCATTATATTAATCGTGACAGGTCATTTGCGAGCACTTAGCCGGCTATCAGAGAGGATTGACAATACCATAGGAGTGAAACAAGGATGTCCGCTTTCACCCACAGTGTTTGGTCTATACATAGATGAAGTGTCTCATTACATTGACCGAGAAGGAGGAGCCGGGTGCTGATACTGATATTATTGTATGCTGATGATATTGTTCTCATTTCAGATTCACCGGAGGGGTTGCAGTGCCACCTAGATGATTTGCACATCTTCTATAGAGATAGAGCCTTCACAGTGAATCTTGGAAAGAGCAAAACCATGGTTTTCAATACTTCAGTAGCATGGGTGACTAGATCTATGTACCAGTTCACATTTGGGGGAGACATAGTGGAGCATGTGAGGGAATATGTCTACCCGGGAATCACCTTCTTTAGTCCATGTTTTTCGTTGAGAGGGGCATCAGAGGCACGTCTAGCACGAGGATATGCAGCACTAGGGGCACTCAAGAGTCAATGTGCTCACATACAGTTCCAGGAGCCCCGTACCAAACTATGGCTGTTTGACACCCTAGTCACACCTACACTACTATATGGAGCAAAGGTATGGGTTTGCAACTTGTACCACAAGCGTCTTAGCCCACTCACTGATCAAACTGGAGCAAAGAGGGATTATTATGATGGCTAGGATAGCATGGAAAGGCCATTGATCATGATGATAGCACGTATGATTAGGAGTGAGCCCTTCATCCCACATCCCATTGTCATAGCAGAGCTAGGGGCAGCACCTATAGTTATGGAGGCACTCTTTAGGGCAGTGACCTTTCGGCACATATTATGGGAACTTCCACGTCATAGATACTACAAACTGGCACTAACTTCATCTAGACAACTAGCAACAAAATGCAAAAATAAATGTTGGTTTTCACAAATGGCTATTTGGATGAGCCTACATGGATTGAATATTGACTACCTTCCACCTTTTGATTATAGCCTTGACTTCCCTACATTTTCTCTCAGCCGTGATTAGAGCTAATATCTTGAGGATTGAGACAACAAGGACATGGATCCACCCACCACTCCCTCTAGGATCAAGAATGGAGTTCTACAAGAGTCATTTCTTGTCTCTCTCTGATAATAGATTCACTATTCGGCCAGCATATATAGACACCCATCTCTCACATTGCATATGGGCTGCTATCGCACAGATTCGTACCCCCTCACATAGGCTTCAAATGGAGACAAGCAGATGGACAAATACCCTAGCAGAGGATAAGACTTGCCAGCTTTGTGGTCGATAGTCTGAGACGGAAAAGCCCCGCATATGCAAATGTACAATATACTGTGACATACAAGGATGGTACCACTGCCTCTTCCGTGATGGTTTTGGACCCCTTCGTCGTGTCATGGAGTACGAGGACCAGTCCTCCTGGAGCTCCAGAGGCATTGCACAACACTACTGCAAAACAAGAGGCCAACTCATCTAGAGGGACCCACACAGAGAGCAGTGACAGACTTTTTCCGTAGACAAAACCCTACTAACACTACTAGCCTAGCAAAGACAGAGCCATCCCGCCAGACACCTTACATGCCATGTCGTGGAGTCACATTGGATAGAGCCATTCGCCTTCGTTGAGCACGACGACCCCGTCTACCAGGACCACATCCGAGGAGGCCGCACCACAATCGAATCAGAGCCATTATCACAAGACACCGAAGACTCGCCACCAGGCATATCAGTGAAGGGGCTAGGGACCACACCATAGCTGAGATCATGTGCAGATCTTGAGATCAACTATAGCCTATAGTCTCCACCACATTTTTGTACATGGTTCTATCAAATCTGGTTCTCCTTTTCTTTTCTACCAATGGGACAATACTACGCATGATTCAACCCTAGTATAGTCCCATTGTATAGTTATTCTCAGCATGGTTTCATAGGCCACCCACTTATTTTTAATGTTATCTTTACCTTACTGATGAGATGACATTAGACATGGATGTACTCTGGATTTTGTCTCACAAGCTACATTGGCCTTATGTAGACGTTAATATATCTTTCTTTCTTTCTTTCTGGCTGACCTACACCAAGAGAGGCCATAAATGCTCGTCGGCCTGCAATAAATGTTGGTCATTGATGAATAAAATGCTAAAAAACTAGAGGTGACCCTGGAAAATCCTAAATGACAATGACAATGACAATAACAAAGTTCGGCAAGTGTAGGCAAACTGTGGAAAGCACTAATTGGCCTAAGGATGCACACAGGAAGCCAACCAATAAAGAAAATGCACCTAAACTGCTAGAGCTCCTATGTCTCTATCAAACTCTGATAGGAGCTCACAACTAGGAGATGATAGACTGGCATAACTAACATAGACAAGCGATTAGGCTGATGACGATGGCAACACCAAGCATGGAGGATCGGAGTGTGCACTTGCAAAGGGAAGACTAAAGACTAAAGAGTGTGTATATCTGCCGAGGGGGAGGAGGGGGAGGTTTTTTGCTATAAAGTGACCAACACCAAGAGAGGCCATAAATGCTGGCCAACCTGCAATAAATGCTGGTCACTAAAGAATAAAATGACAAAATCCCAGATGACAATGACGTCTAGGAATGCACACAAAAAGCCGACAAATAAAGAAAATGCACCTAAACTGCCAAGCTCCTGTTTCCGACAAACTCTGACAAGAGCTCACAACCAAGAGATGACAAACTGACATAACCAACGTAGGCAAGCTAGCACCCCCTCCTAGTAGACATCCTAGCTATAGGTGCAAAAGTCTCAAAACAGTCCAAGCCTCCCCTCTAAGCAAAACCCTTGGCAACAAGCCTAGCTTTGTGCTTGTCCAGGGGGCCATCTACAAAGTTCATGGGAAGACCTCGTGGCTAAGGATGTGAGCGTGTGAAGCCCACTCTCCTAGGATCTTGTCCAAAGAACAGCACCTGTAGAAGCATCCTCCCCTGTCACCACAACTTGTGTAAATACCATGCGGGTACCAAAGCATGTAAGACCATGAACGGACAATAGGGTAAAACCTAAATCTGATACAAAGTGAACTTTGACTGAAGAAGATTGTCTGTCTAGCAGTAAAGGAATAGTCCCCACTCCTCAAACAAGAGTGAAAGAGTTGTCACCAATGGTGACTGTGCCCACTCTGGTACTCAGATAATACTGCATGGGTATCAAGCCATGTAAGACTATGAACATAGAATAGGTTAAAACCTAAATCTGGTACATAGTGAACTTTGTTTGAAGAAGATTGCATGTCTAGCAGTAAAGGAATAGTCCCCACTCCTTGAACAAGAACACGAGAGTTGTCACCAATGGTGACTATGTCCCCTCTAGTGCTTAGATCTTTAAGCCAATCCTGTTTGTAGGTCATGTGAAAAGAGGCCCCACTCTCAACGAGCCAAGGCTTCTCTTGAGAAGAAAAAGCTAGAGTTGTATCCTCCTCCGCATATGCATAAAGATAGTCTTTGTCATCGTCAAGGCAGCCTTCATATCCTTCAAATCCGCCTTCTCATTTGGCTTCAAATGGGGGTACTTTTGCTAGCACTTCTCCTCGGGATGAGTGTCCTTCCACAGTGTGGGCACTTAGGCTTATTCTCCTTCTTGTCCTCCTACTTCTTGTCCTTGGCCTGTGCCTTCTTCTTCCCTCCATCTATACCTATAGTAAATGCCTTGGTGGAGCCAGAACCACCAGCCCCAACTCTAAGTCACTTGTCATGCTCCAAGAGAAGCGGTGAAAGCTCCTCCCATAAGAGTGTCTTGTGGGTCCTCCATGTGATAAGGTTGGTGCAAAAGACATCAAACCAATGAGATGGCAGCTAAGTCAAAAGGATCGTAGCCATGTCTTCAAATTATATCATCCAACCAAGAGAGACAAGCTGATCTCTCACATCCTCCATCTTCATGATGTGCTCCTTCATAAAGAAGGAATCATCAAGACTAAGCATCCGCAACTTCTTCAAGGGAAATCTTAAGGGCAAACATCTCGTGCTAATACAAAGACGCAAGCTTCTTACACACTTTTGCTGCAATCTTCAACCTGCGCACATGCACAAGGATAAATTCCTACAAACTCGTTTAAAAAAAAGGATCTGACTTGAGAGTTGAGCAGATCCCACAAGGTTGCATAGTCCACATAAGTCCCATTTGCTAGATCCTCTATATGACGGGGAATGGAATCTCAAACAAGAGGCCAAAGATCGAAGGTGTCGAGTATACACTCCACCTTACATGACCACAAAGAATAGTTCGAACCATGAAGGGATGGAATCTTAAAGAAGAGCCCAAAGATCGAAGGTGTCAAGTATACACTCCATCTTACATGACCACAACGAATAGTTTGAACCATCGAATTTGTCTTCTTTGGGAATGGAATCTTAAACAAGAACCCAAAGATTGAAGGTGTCAAGTATACACTCCACCTTACATGACCCAGCTTACCTGACCACAATGAATAGTTTGAACCATCAAGCTTGTCTTCTTTAGGTAACGAAGGTAAGACAAGCACTTGCACTAAGGGTATCAAAGATGGCATCTTCACTGAGAACAAAGCCCTTGGTGAAAGATGAATAGAAAGGGGACGGGTGCGAATGGGGGACTCCTCTCGCCAACTATAATTGCAATAATCACATCTCCACTCAAAAGAGTGTCTAAAAAGAAGCTCCTCCTCTAAGTCATCAAAGCTCGTGAACTGATAAGACATCTTTGATCCTGCAATCACCCAAAATTCTACATTTATCAAAGAAATAAATGTTGCCTACCACGAGGAAGCTATTGCCTACCACGAGGAAGCTGTTGCCTGCATAGAAAGTTATCGCCTATGCCCAAGAAGCTATAACCTACAACAAGATGATGTGACCTACACCATGAAGAGGTCATTTGCTGCAAAATGAAAATTTGCATTTTTTGCAAAACGCAAAAACAGATGCCGGCTAACACACGTATGTTGCCGCCTGGGTCCTAGAGGCTATCACCTGGTTGTCAAGAAGATTAAAATGGACCACCTATACGAGCTGTAAATGCAGTAAACATAGGCTAAAAATCTGTATTTTGAAGATATGGGCTGCTTCTCCATGATGAAAACCTGCTCTTCTGCAAGAAATCTCCAAACTGTGTCCTCACTTAGGTGATGATACCATGTGAGAGTGCACAACGGAAGAGAAACACAAACACAGAGAGAAGCAAAGAGAGGAAGAGAGGAAGTAAAAGATAAAGGAAAAATATTGCATTGACCAAAGAATGTTGATACAATGAAGATGGATTGATCAATCCCTGCATGCAACCCAAAGTGTCAATGAGGGCACCAAATGAGGCTGATGATGATGGTAGCACCAAGCACAAAGAATTGGAGTGTTGGAGTGTGTGCACCTACAAAGGGAAAACTGAAGACTGAAGAGTGTGTGTATCTGCCAAGTGGGGGGGGAGGGGGCTAGCTATAAATAGCCATAAATGCCAAAATCTGGTTGACCAGCACCAGGAGAGGCCATAAATGCTAGCTGATCTACAATAAATGCTAGTCACTAAAAAATAAAATGCCATAAAAATAGAGGTGACATCAGAAAAATCCCAAACGACAATGACAATGTTCGGCAAGTATAGGTAGACTCTGGAAAGCAATAACTGGCTTGGGAATGCACACAAGAAGCCGACAAATAAAGAAAATGCATCTAAGCTGCCAAAGCTTCTATGTCTTTGTCAAACTCTAACAAGAGCTCACAACCAAGAGATGACAGACTGACATAACTAACATAGGTAGGCTAACAGATATGACTCGGGAAAAGAGTTCAATGCCATGTTTATCAATTCTACATCCTAAATGACCTCATCAACATTGAGCAACTACTCATGCAAATCTTGTATGTGTGTGAGGTGATCTGTCATACCATCACCTTCATCCATATTTACATTAGCCAACTCTCTATGAAGATAGGATATCCTCGCCTCATTGTGTGTTGCAAACATGCGCTCAAGTACATCCCAAGCAGCCTTTGAAGTCCTACAAGACCAAATGTGTAAAATAAATGTCCTTTTCATTGACAAGGCAATCAAAGATAATGCATGTATATCCTTGGAGTCCCACCTTTGTTGATCCTTGGTAGGAGGGGGAGGAGGGGGAGGAGGGGCACCAGCACCAGTACCACTAACTTGTCCCCGAGCGTTATGCTAGGGTATTTGAGGTGCAACACCTCCTAGTCGTTGCAAATCACCAATGACATAGTCCCACAAGTTCTTCACCACCAGAAGGTTGTGGACCATGAAACTCCACGAGTAGTTTGTGCCATCAAGTTTGTCCTCTTGAGTAAGGACACCAAGGATGCTCCTCTAATCATTATGCCCTTGGCGTGTCATGCTATTAATGATGCACAAAAATCAGCAGCCAAATACTTCAAATCGCCACTTGGACCGCTCATTCAGCCAATTGAACCACCAATTCTGACCGCAAAAACTGCGACTTGGAGGTCCCGATCTCTACACGCTTCCCAAGGTGCCCATAATTTGGGACTTTCCTCAATTCGACTTCCAATGCACAAATCAACACCTGGCAACACAACATTGCGCAATTTCTTCTCGATTTATGCAAAAAATTTGGGGCTTTTTGGTCTAGAGGCTTCGACATGCATTAGAGGCAGATTCCAACTATTGTTCATTGTCGGCACGCATCCTAAGCGATATTTCTACAAACATGCAGATTATAAGGTATAAATTTCTTTAATTTCTTTGAAATTTTGTGAAGAAATTTGGAGGTTTTGCCCGACACGCATTCCAAGGCAGATAACAGGTAACAGCAACATTAAATTGTTGTGATAGTCAAATTTGGCAGCAAATTTTGGGAAAATTCAGTAAAATTTGGTGAGACTCAGCATTAAATCGCTAAATTTTGTATTTTTGGGCATGCATTTCGAGGCAAGTGCAGTACAGCAATGCATTGCTGTCATTTGTAGACTGAGTGCTGATATGTGCAACATTGGGCAAGGCGGCACTGTGCTGAGTACTACAGCACTGGTTGGCAGACCTAGGCAGTGCAGGTGCTGCAAGCAGGCGCAGCACTAGCATTCCAAGTGGCTACACTGGTGGTTCTGGCGGGCAGCAAGCTGGACAACAGCATAGGGTGGAGCACGCTGGGCAGCGCCTCTAGTGGACTGAGCTGGCATGGAGAACAGTGCTGCTAGGTAGCAGAGGCTACAGAAATTTAGCCTATGAGGCACCTTGAAGGCGGCAACAGCACCCAAATCTCAGCTGAGCTGAGCTGTTCGCAGCTCTGTCACTTCCTTGTGCCAACCAAGACTGATGGCAACACGACCTCAGGTGCAGCAACACCAGCTGAAAGTTAGGTCAAGGTGAGTTAGGCTAACTTACTCTAGTCCCTAGTGTCACTAATCTAATGCCAAGTCACTAGGTACACACACTAAATTGACACTTCTTAAAGTGTCCACACCACACAAATTACATGGACACTACCCAAAATTGGCAAATTCTAACACACACAGACTACAACAACTATTGCAACAATGTCTCTTTCATCCATCACGTCCCACTAGTGGCTCTCTCCTAGTGTGAGAGATGCTCAGTCTCCAAATTTTAGCACCATACAGGGTATCAATGTGACAAGTTTGTCAAATAGCCAAGCTTAGTTCAAGGTTCTTGAAAATGTGTCCACTAGCACCTAGGGCAGCTCCTCAAGTTAGTCTTGCATATGATACTTCTTTCATGCAATACTATGGGCCCTTTGGTGTAGCATTGATGTATACAAATGATCTAATAATCTCCATCAAAGGCAAGCTAAATGTATTGATCTAGTTAACTAGGCTTGCACTGTATTAAACACCATCACTAGCTTCCCTAGCTTTGATAGAAAACAAGAGAAAGAGTGTCATGGGGACATGAAATGTTGAGATTTTTTAATCTTGCTAGTAACATTTGATTAAGTTATTAATCGGATGTGCAAGGTTGTTTAGCACGTGATCAACACATGGCAGTTATTTCATGGTAACAAGCCACCCCAAGGATGCAGTGGGTGTCAAAGACAAAAGTTGTAATAAGTTATATCTGCCAAATACTAGGTGATACCCGGTATCAGATTTGGGCTTAGACTAATTTATTGGCCGCTAATGTCAGTGGTGACATTAGAGACTAGGCATTAATTAAATAGTCAATGCCAGTCTAAGAACTAACAAGGGTGCTTGGAAGATAAATTGGCCTAGCCAATTTAATTATTGGCTGGTGAAATTAATTTTTTTAGCACTAGAATGATTATCAAATTAATTTTCAAAATTAATATTTTGAAAAGTAATTTAATAAGTTAGATAATGCTAGAAAATGACATTAGAAGGCTGCCACTTAGCAAAACTTGCCAAGCAAGTGGAAAAAACGTTTATAGGGGCTCGTGGAGTCTATTCCAGCCACTGTGAGAGAAAAGGAGATTGTTAGAGATCAAGGAGATGCTGCTGATGTGATTTACAACCACTAGAGACCTGTCCTACAGCAAGCGACAACAATTTAAAGCCTTCCAAGAGCAAGTGACAGCAGCCCAAGGTCCTTCTAGTACAAATAACAGTATATTGGAAGGGGTAGTAGTCTTTCTAGTAGTCCTAAGTTGTAGGTGATAGCTTCCATGGCTGTTTAAGCAGAGCAGCAGTAGCTTTTCAACATTTCTCGTGACGAAACTCTAAAATTTCTCTCTCATCCCCTATCTCTCTCTTAAGTTATCTCAGCATTTTCCAACTGTTTGAGAAATCATAGGAAGAGCTTTCAATCAATCTCTATTGTAAATCCTAATTACACTAAAATTAGGGTTTGGACAATTTCCTTGAGATATGTGCTTAAAATTGAGGGCCTAGGACTTGAATTCCAACAAGAAATCAAGGAATTTCAAGGAGATTCAATAAACCAACCAGCCAATATCGAATTTGGGGCCAAATTTATCTTTCAAGGAGCACAATGAAGACCAATCCCCAAGCAAACCAAGGGGCAAATTGATTTGGAGGCTTGCTGGTCAGTTTTGACAACAAGAGGCACTTAGATTAGCGGAGAAAATCAGAGGATCTCAGTTATACTTCTTCCATTTGCAATATAAGATTTAAAAATATTGCATGGGGCAACAATTTTGGGGGCAACAAGGTGTCCAATGTCTCATTATTAAAGTGATAAAGTATGCTTTTTCAATTTATGTGAATTTTGTGCTTGTTGTAATTAGTACTTAATCAGGTTATTTACCACCCTATCCAAGGAGAAAGGCTGTTTTTTCATGGTTCCATCGTCAAGATACCACTCAATCCCTTGATTTGGTGGGCCTAAGGTACCTCATTATCAAAAGCTTTGCTCTAGTGCTGAAATTGTATTCAGCTAAGCATTATAACAAGAATCTATTCAGATAGTGAGATGGGATCAAGCTGGGATGATGCCTCTCAATCTGAAAATTCACAAAGTGTTGGGAAAAGTGCAATGCCTAATCTTAAGCAAGGCGCGCAGCATGGGCAGCAAGCTGATAATGTTGATTTAGACCAAAATGTGGGTCCTTCTAAGCCTTTAGAAATTGATAACCAACAAGCACAAGAGGAATTTGATGACCATTTTAAAGATCAGCCGATGACAATAGCTAGAATGTTTGTGCAATTGGCAAATGATCCTCAATTTATGCACTTTTTGAATCCTTAAAGCAAGGCGACAAAGACAAGGAGAGGAAATCATCTTCAAGAGGTTCAAGGCAGCAAGATGCACCAAAGGAAGATCCAAGACAGCAACATGACGTTCCAAACATGGATAGTTAGCATAAGCAAATGCCAATGGGACAATTAATGCATACGCAAGGCCAACTTGGAAGTGCCAATCCAATGCTTTTTGGATAGCAGGGGATGTATATACAATGATGGGGCAGCCATGATACTTTGGTGGTCGCAATAGTTTCCATGCTATGGTGGACTTGGGACCTCATATATGGATGTATGACACAACTCCTTATGGTATGCAGCAACCAATGCATAGTGTGCAAGCCCCAATGTATCCACATATGGTCAATAGTATGCATAACCCCATGTATAGAAATGTTGGTATAATGTTGGGGCACAATGTGGCAAGTTTGGCAATGCATATATGCAACCCAATGTGTTTGGAACTCATGGTATTAATGCTAGTCATGCAAATCCTCCGTATATTGTTGGCCATGAGGACAAATGTAACTAGTAATGCATGCAACATATGGGAAAATGTATCTTGGTATGGTTAGTAGTATGCAAATTCCCATGCACAGTCACATTGCAATGGTCCAAAGTATACAAACAATAATGTTTCCTAATGTATATGGTGCTCCTAGCATGTCAGGTACACATGAGGGACTATTCAATTGGATACAATGTTGCATATTAGTTAAGTTGGAATTGCAACAGTGTGAAAGTATGAAGCATCACAATGCTCAAGGGGAAGAAAGATCTACAACCTAGTGGAGATTTCGAGGCAAGTAAAGTTAGAGGTAAAGTTTCCATATGCTTCTTGGTGAAGCTTCAACATTATTTCATCAATAGATGCAAAATGGATAAAAGAGGATGACTTTGCAAACCATGCTCAGTTGTTGCAGCTTCACCTAGATGCCTTTCAGTTAGAGCCAACTTCAGTTCATCAGGCTCAATCGTGTTCAGTAGAGCAGGGGTCCGAAGTATTGTTTGATCCTCAAGGGGGAGATAGCACTTCCACTCCACCAATTGTGGACAGCTATTGTATCTAGTGCATCTCAGATTTATTCAGCATGTATCCAAGGTACAATGCTAACAATATGTCTGCCATGAGGTCACTACTCAATGTACTAGTCATTGTGAGATGTATGCAAATGAGTATGAGTTTCACCTGAGCTGAAACTATACTTTTGCATCAGTTTATGGTTAGTTTCGCATGAGTTTTTGCTTCATCTTTGAGACCAAAATTCTTACGAGTTTCAGCTCAATCTTTGATCAGTTTGAGAAGTGCTTATGGTCAGTTTTTGCATTAGTTACTAATCAGCTTTTGCAATCGGTTTGTGATCAGTTTGGGGTCACATTTGCAATAGTTTGTGATCAATTCTCAAATCAGTAAATGATCAGTTTATGATTAGATTATGTTTAGTTTCCAATGGTTTACAACTAATTCCATGGACAGCAACATGTTAGTAAATGCCATTGATAGTTTCAGTCATGGTTTATGCTGAGAATATGCTTTACTATGGTTGTGAAGTCAGAACAATTGAGAAACATGAGTTATGGATGTAATCCAATGGGTTTCTAATAACAATTCTAGGCTAATTCTTAGTATTATCTGATGTTTATACTAGTTGGAAATTTTCGGCAAGTTTAGGCATATGGCATGGTTGGACAACAGTGGCCAATGTTGTAAATGTGATGCCTTACGAAAATTCGAGTGCAGTATGCTTTTCCTTTGGCACAATGCAGTGCAATCGAGGACGATTGTAGAGATTTCAAGGGAGAGATTTATCACAGGAATGTGAAAATTTGAGATGCTTTAATCTTGCTAATAACATTTGATAAAGTTATTAACCAAATGTGTAAAGTTGTTTAGCATATGTGATGCACATGGCAGTTATTTCGTGGTAACATGCCAAGGACCCCGAGGATGCAATGGGTGTCAGAGACAAAAGTTGTAAGAAGTTATGTCTAACAAGTACTAGGTAGTACCCAGTGTCAAATTTGAGTCTAGTCCAATTTATTGGCCACTAAGATTAGAAGCCTGCCACTTGGCAAAACTTGCCCATGCAAGTAAAAAAAAACGTTTTTAGGTGCTGGTGGAGTCTATTCCAACCAAGAGGTTGTCAGAGAGCAAGGATATGCTACCGATGTGATTTGCAACCACCAAGGTCAGTTCTACAAGTGACAACAATTTGGAGCTCTCCAAGAGCAAGTAACATTAGCCCAAGGTCCTTCTGATATAGATGACCGCATATAGGATGGGACAGCAATCTTTCTAGTAGTCCTAAGCTGTAGATGACAACTTCCATGGTGGTTTGAGCAAGGCAGTAGTAGCTTTTCAACATTTCTTGCGGTAAAACTCTGAAATTTCTCTCTACAGCATTCTCTCTCATCCCCTAGCCTTCTCTCAAGTTATCTTAGCATTTTCCAGCAGTTTGAGCCATCAGAGAAAGAGATTTCAGTTAATCTCTGCTGTAAACCTTAATTACAACAAAAATTAGGGTTTTGACAGCCACCTCGAGATGCATGCTCAAAATTGAGTGCCTAGGTTGTTGAGATGACAAGCTCAACACATGCAGACATTAATGATGAACCGCCTGGTTAAATGGGTCCACACGTCTACACTTAGCACGTCGGTGGTCATTATGACTCTCACATGGCCACTAACTCATTACTTATTATATTCAGGTTGTTACACCTATTTACAACTGGCATAGTTATAGCGTCAGTTGACTAGTGTAGTCAGTTATGCATTGTTTGACTTAGTAGGCCACTTTCCTTTATGTTGTATCTTATCTATACTTTGTGTACATTATAAAGTGTGTGGAAAAAGAAGAAGAAACCAGCAAGAAAACGTTTTGGCCTCCATCTCTCTTCTTGTCTCTTGAGTGAACTTCTCCTTGTGCATTCTGTGTGTGTTCGGCGCAACATCTTGAGCAAGTCCCCCCACCACGCGATTCTTGACATAGTATCAGAGCTGCACCACTTTGAGGCTGGTTTTGAAGGCTAAAGCGAAGGAGAGGAGCCAAGGATTCGAGCAAACAAGCAACGGGTAAGAAGCTCTTCCATTCTCTACTTCTTCTCTTGGATAGTACCTATGGAGGTACCGAAAGCAGGGCAGAGCAAAAATCTCAGATTGCAGTGAGATTTGGTGTGCACGAAGAGCGCTGTGTATTCTGCAAATCGGCCCTTTAGGACTTTCCCGCTGCTATTTTGACCATCTGAGGTCATTTCAGGCCCCGTTTTAGACTCGCAAGGTTGCGGACAGCAGTTCAAGGTATCCAGCAATTTCAGCTGTGTCTGCCTTATACAGGTGCACAGGTTACAGATTTTAAATCTGTAAGTTCAAATATGTTTACCAGCGAATAAACACAAGGTTTATCTGCAAACTGGTTGCAGATTGTATGTATTGTTAAACAGACAGTGAAAAAGGCTCTCTGGTGTATTGCTGTGCACTACAAGTCAAGGGTTACAAAAGATTTGCTTGCTGTTTAGTATTAGTTTTGTGATAATGGCAGAGAACAATGGAAACCCCATCATTGAGAAGCTCGACAAGAACAACTACCCTTCATGGAAATTCCGTGTCACGTAGCTCATCTGGCACATGAATATATGCAACACAGCCAAATACCTTCAAGTGCGATACATCAGGCTTATTGCCAGTAAAACATTCTTTAGGAGTCATCCCATGAACTGCAGTTGTGGGAGTTTTATTTATAATGTAGACGACAGTATGGACAGCCTCAGACCAAAAATGTTTGGGCATATTCTTTTTAGCCATTAATGCCCGTGCAACTTCTGCAATATGCCTATTTTTTCTTTCTGCAACACCATTTTGCTGTGGGGTATACCTGCATGTGAACTGTCTCTTTATCCCATGAGACCTCAGAAAATCACTGAACTCATTCGAGAGGTACTCTCCCCCTCCATCTGACCTCAAGCACTTTACTTTCAAGCATGTTTCTCTTTCAACTGCAGCCTTGAAAGTTCTAAAGTACTCAAACGCTTTACTCTTTTCCTTTATAAAATATACGCACAAATTTCTAGAACAATCATCAATGAATGTGACAAAGTATGAACTGCCTCACCTTATGAAATTCTGCAATTCTAAATGTAGGCAAACTTGTAACCAACCCTTTGGACTACATTAATTTTAGCCTTTGTACATTTGCATGTCCAATGCGTTTGTGCCAAATTTCAATATCTGCAATAACACATTTTCCTTTAGCATACATAGCAGCATTCATAGTAGGAATTCGAGCATTCAGAGTAAACATACACCCAACTCTACTTCCCTTTGCAACCAACCTACACTTGTCATTGAAGTCTTCTACAAAGCAACCCTTTGCATTAAATCTGACTTGCAACCCTTGCTCTACTATCTAACCGACTGACACCAAGTTCTTTGTAATAGATTGCACATGTAATATATCTGAAAGACTCTTTGTCTTACCATCATACAAGGACAAGGGAACTTTCCAATGTGTGAGATTGGGTGGCATGAATCATCACGCGTCTGCACATAACCTGTATTTAGCAAATCTTACATCTCTCCAAACCATTCTGCATGGATGGTCATATGATTAGATGCACCTGAATCAACATACCAAACATCATCATGTGTTCCCTTTCCTGTAACAGCATTCAGCATATGCTGCATAACAAACAGACGTTCATTTTTGTCTTCATTTTGTCATGAAGACAATGCATAGTTTCCTTGCTGCAACTTAAAGAAGCTTGATCCAAAGACAGAAAAATGTGTCTTTACTCTTTAGAGCAGAAAGGGTATCGCTGTTATAACCCTGTCACATGTAAGTTCAGAGTGAGCAAGGATATCATCTTTGATGAAATGAGCAGTTGGTATGCATCTAGTGGTGATGCATTGGATGATGATGATAATCATGACACTCATCTGCAGGCTGAAAAGCAAGAATCACGGACTCTTAGTGGACCAGAGACATCATTTGATAGTCCTTGGTCTGAGAGACTAAGGAGCATCTCTACATCTTCAGGTGCATCTAGTAGCACTACAGATAAAGACAAAGGAAAGAATAAAGTGTCAGATGGCATTGAGCAGTTCTTGATGGAGACTCCAGTGGCTCAAAGAGCTTGGGTGATGAGCTTGGTATTCCTTTTGTCAGGATACCAGGTGTACAGAGAGCTCATAGTAATGTAAAGGCTCCATTGAGTGATCCAGTGGTACGCAGATCTAGCAGGGTCAGATACCCTGTTAAAAGATTTGGTTTTGAAGGTTATGCAGCTCACCATTATGCTTATATGGTGAAACTAGTTGAGGATATTGAGCCCACTTGGTTTGAGGATGCTATTGGTCATACTCATTGGGATGCAGCAATGGATGAGGAGATGGCTGCATTAGAGGCCAATAAGACTTGGGATCTAGTATCATTTCCGAAGGGCAAGAAAGCTATTGGATGTAAGTGTGTTTATAAGATTAAGCACAATGCAAATGGTTCTATTAGTAGGTACAAAGCTAGGCTGGTTGCAAAAGGCTATACCCAGCCATGTGGCATAAATTATGACGAAACCTCCAGTCCAGTTGCTAGGATGGCAACTGTCAGATATGTGATTGCTTTGGCAGCAGCCAAAGGTTGAAGGTTACAGCAAATGGATGTGAAGAATGTCTTCTTGCATGGTGATTTGCAGGAAGAAGTGTATATGGATCAGCCAGCAAGTTATGAAGATTTAGAGCATCCCACATATGTGTGTAGGTTGAAGAAGGCGCTCTATGGGCTCAAGCAAGCACCTAGAGCATGGTCTGACAAGATCAGAGAGTATCTTGTCAATATTGGTTGTTATGTTTCTGATGACGATCACTCACTTTATATGGAAAAGGGAGATGTAGGTTTGGTCATCATAGTCATCTATGTGGATGACTTGATTATTACAGGTGATAGTGATAGTGGGATTGCTGAAGTCAAGGATTTTTTGAAGAAGAAGTTTGAGATGAAGGACTTAGGTAAGCTAAGGTACTTCCTTGGCATTGAGGTAATCAGATATGATGATGGTATATGGCTGTCCCAAAGACAGTATGGCTTGGATATGTTGTCTAAGTATGGTATGACAGCATGCAAACCACTTTCAGTCCCGTTGGAGCAGAATGTAAAGTTGAGTGCTGATGTTGGGGATGAGATAGAAGACCCTACTATGTTCAGGAGGATAGTGGGGAGTTTGATCTACATGACCATTACAAGGCTAGACTTGAGCTACGTTGTTGGTCTTGTGAGTCAGTTTATGCAAATACTTAGAAAGCCACATTTGGATACAGTCAGACACATATTGAGATATGTGAAGTCCACATTACATTATAGACTTTTCTATGAGGCAGGTATAGATATACAGGTGTTTGGATACACAAATGCAGATTGGACTGGTAGTATGTCTGATAGAAGATCTACCAATGGATACATGTTCTCTCTTGGTAGTGTAGCAGTTACTTGGAGCAGCAAAAAGCAATCTACAGTTGCTTTGTCGAGTACAGAGGCTAAGTATAGAGGTACTGCTGTTGTAGCATGTGAGGTAGTATGGCTGCAAAAGTTATTGGCTAATTTAGATGTGCAGATGGAAGGTCCAATTGTCATTTATTGTGACAACATAAGCAGTATACAGTTGGCTAGAAACCCTGTGTTCCATGCCAGGACAAAACATATTAAGGTACACTACCACTTTGTGAGAGAGAAGGTACTAGCAGGTGAGATTGCCTTGGTGTATGCCAGCACACAGGATCAGATAGCTGATATCTTCACGAAGGCATTGGGTAAAGAGAAGCTTCAAAAGTTTCGAAGCTTACTTGGAGTTGCAGAGATGCAGTTGAGCTTGAGGGGGAGTGTTGAGATAACAAGTTCAACACATGCAGACGTTAATGATGGACCGCTTGGTTAGATAGGTCCATACGTCTACACTTAGCACGTCGATGGTCATTATGACTCTCACATGGCCACTCACTCATTACTTATTATATTCAGGTTGTTACACCTATTTACAACTGGCATAGTTATAGCGCCAATTGACTAGTGTAGTCGGTTATGCATTGTTTGACTTAGTAGACCACTTTCCTTTATATTGTATCTTATCTATACTTTGTGTACATTGTAAAGTGTATGGAAGAAGAAGAAGAAACCAACAAGAAAACGTTTTGGCCTCCATCTCTCTTCTTGTCTCTTGAGTGAGCTTCTCCTTGTGCATTCTGTGTGTGTTCGGCGCAGCATCTTGAGCAAGTCCCCCCACCACGCGATTCTTGACATAGGAGTTAAATTCCAACAACTAAAATCGAGAAATTTCAAGGAGATTCAAGATTTGTGGCTGAATTTATCTTTCAAGGAGCACGGTGAAGGCCAATCTCCAAGCAAACCGAGGAGCAAATTGGTTTGGAGGCTTATTGATCAGTTTTAACAACAAGAGGCACTTAGATTAGCAAAGGAGATCAGAGGATCTCAATTATACACCTTTCATTTGCAATATAAGATAAAGAAATACCACAAGGGGCACCAATTTTGGGACCAACTGGGTGTCCAATGTCTAATTACTAAAGTGATAAAGTGTACATTTTCAGTTCATGTGAATTTTATGCTTGCTATAATTAGTACTTAATAAAGTGTGCATTTTCAATTCATGTGAATTTTATGCTTGCTATAATTAGTACTTAATCAAGTTATTTACCACCCTATCTATAGAGAAAGGCTGATTGCAAAGAGAAAACAAGCAGGCCATAGAATGAGAGCAGTGTGATCTTTCGAATCTTCTTCCATTATGATCAACAAACAAAACCAAAGTCAATAAGTATAGAATAGAACTAAACTAACTATGGTTGAATTAGTGTGACACAACTAATTCTCCTATACACACAAACATGACATAAGAGAGATCACTCCCTCTCGACCTCAAGTAAGATACTTCACCCCAAGTAGCTCTCTAAAGTATGTTAGCTTTCTTTAGCTAGTGACTTGAGAGAGATATAGCTACTTGGTCTTCAGTCTTCAAATGGATGAAATGGTAAGTGTATCTCAATGTGCTTTGTCTAGGCATGATAAATTGGATTACTTACCAATGCACACTACTTATATTGTCACAAGAGTCAGATTGGCCTATCCATATGCAATCCGAAATCCTGTAGTAGCTTATGAAGCAAAGCCATCTCACATCCAGCCAGTCCTACACCTCTACCTCTATTATGCCATTGTGAGTTGCTTTTTGCTCCTCCAACTCACCCCTCCACTACCAAGGTTGAACGTAACCATTTGTGGATCTCCCATCATTGGCACATTCTGCCCAATCTATATCTATGTATCCAATCAGTTTTATCAACCTTGTCCATGCTCATAGGAGAGTCCATACTCATGGGTAACCTTGACATATCTCATGATCCTCCTCAACACATCCAAGTGAGGCTTTCGGCTTTTGCATAAATTGACTAATAAGACCCACAAAATACCTCAAATCAGGCCTTATAATGGTCAAGTAGATCAAACTACCAACCGTTCACCTATATAGAGTTAAATATTGTATCTCGGCTCTATTTCTTGCCATGAGCTTCAAATTCTGAACCAAGAGGTTGCCCATCAGTTTGCATTCCTTCATCCCAAACCTAATGAGCTTATCCAACACATATTGCCTTTGATTGAGCCTATACCATCAAGTGTTCTCACCATCTCTATGCAAAGAACAGATGTCAAATCCCCTATATCGTTCATGTCAAACTCTCTCTATAACATGCTCTTGACTTCATCAGTCCAATAATTATCATTGCAAGTCAAAATCAAGTGATCCACATAAATTACAACCATCACATAACCTGCTTCTGTACTTCTCGAGAACAAACTGATATAAGATTTCCCAACTATAAATCTAAGTCTTTTTAAGTATGTCCTTCTCCGCTTCTAATGTTGGGGGATGCCTGGCCTTTACCATGGCAACACTGGACTCAAGTGAATCCATCATCATCATCCGCTATAGGGTGGAACTCTATCTAGCGACTAGTCTCCTGCTTACCCCTGCACCACATACACTTTCTACCCTGATGTCCAAAAGCATCCAATCTGAGACACTAACTAGGTTTTCCTTGTGACAATGATCTACTAATTGAGGGAGGAGTTAACAGCCACAATCTATAACTCTTTAGGTATTCTCTTGAGATCTGCAACTACCACCATGCCTTCAGCACCCCTGCCCTTATAATCGCATCTGTGAAGGATGCATGGAACACAATGCCAAAGAGGCTTCCAAAGTCCTCCATCAGCTGGCAGCACTCCACCCCAAGGCCTAGAAAGAGGAGAGTAACAGGTGCCAAGGCAACCTATGGCACATTCTAGTCAATGCAAAGAGTAGAATGGAGCTATTCAAGGAGCTGTCCCCAGGAAGGTGAATGGCCTGCAACCTGTTCATGGATCACAGTCTCCTTCAACTTCTTGTGGCCCAGACTGTTTAGAGCTGCTCCTCAAAGAAAATCACACACGAGTTTTTTGCTTTGAGTGCAACCTCAAGTTGTGCCAATGTAAAACCAGAGGTTTCTTTTGTGTGCACTTCTCTGAGGACCTCTTGAGCAAGTTGCTACGCCGACCAAAGGATGGGGGAAAGGCTACTGCAGGGGAGAGTAAGATGAACACAGCTGGGAAGAGAAGTGAGGCATGAGGAAGTGGGTTGGTGTGGTGGGCTGATACCACAAGCACGCAGTTGGCTGCAAGGGTGGCATTGGCAAGATGTCAACAGGAAAGGGGTGGAAAGGGGGCTGAGGTGGCAGCACACAGGTAGGTCGCTGGTGGGACAGGCAGGTGGAAGGGGTGGCACAAGCAGATGGAGCAGCAGAAGCAGCGCAAGGGGCAGCATCAGCAACTGGGGAGAGGTGTCAGCAGCACAGGCAATGTTGAAGCAAGCAGGGGAGATGTGAAGGAGCTGTGCTATCAGCAGCAGCACTGAGCAGCAAGCAAGGGGGTGGCTAGTCAAGTCACTTTGCTAAAAACTTTAAAATTCTAATTGATGCTTTCGTTAAATGTGGTTGCTGCCCCAGATATGGATTTGACTGCGTGCGAACCAACAAAAACAGTTGCACAACAATGTCACGCAGCTTCTTACATCTTTGTGTCTAAGTACATGATTTTAGTCCCTGCTTACAAACGATAGCATCAAAACTTTTTATTCACTTTGAAAAATCTGAACGAGGATTAGTTACATGCTTTACCTGAATTTGAGAGCCAGAAAAAGAGGGAGAATAAAATAAAACATGATTAAGAAGCAAGAAAAGTATGATTAAAAGGAAACATTATCTTAAGTCTTCATACCTTGAAGAGATGATCCAAAAACTGCCGCTCAAATTTATCAACTTCCTTCACAGTGAACCTTTGTTTTTCCAGTTTCTTAGCACCGTATATTGGATCAAAAAGAGAATACAATTGCTGACAAGGCCAACATGTAAAGCAACATGCCGAGTGTGAACTTGTCGTACATGAACAACTCAAATTCATGATTTGCAAAATGATACTTATGAAAATCAAGAATGCAGCACACATAACAAGCAATATTACTGTGATAATGGCCTCTGAAAATATGCTAACGAACTCAAAGAAGAACAAAAGCAAGAAGAAACTGAAGATTGAATGAATAGTGAAGGGAAGAGATACAACTAAGGGTGCTCAAGGGGCAGAGAATGTCCAATAGCTATCGTCTCTCATAGGAGTGGGCGGAGGGAGAGTCTCGAAGTGTCATCCTCCATGAACAGATCCCAAGTGCTGCAATTCACCAATGTCAATGAAGAATGATGCCAAGGAGCTGAGGAGAAGGCTGTGATCACCAAAATGCAGCATCCCACAATCTATGGAGGCTGTCCGGAAAAGTAGACAGCAGTAGGAGATGATTATGCAGCCTGGCTAAGTGTGCAGACTGAGAAAAGAGCAGCAGCTGTTCCGAACACAGCCTGTCTAAAAGGGAGTGACTGTCCAACAGGTCTCCAAGCTGGTATTGTAAGCCAGTCCCAGTGCCATTGGATCAGAATATGAAGCTAAGTGCTGACGTGAATGAGATATTGGACAATCCCACAATGTACAAGAAGATAGTGGGACGTTTGATCGTCAGTACTATCACCATGCTAGATTATAACTACATAGTTGGTTTGGGGAGCCAGTTTATGCAGGTTCCCTGTAAGCCTCATTTGGATAGTGTGGGTTGTATGTTGCCATATCTTAAGGCCACATTGTACAGGGTGGAAGCTGGCTAAGCAGAGCAGAGTCACCAGCTTACAATGTGGCAGTTTCCAGGGGGCAGACGGCAGCCTCCAACAACATGCAGTGGTGCCGACATATGTATGAAGAAGGTGATGATGGTGATAATGGAGAGCAAGCACAAACAAGGGTGAGGAATGATGAAAAGGAGATGGAAGGGAATACCTACAAAATGTCCTTAAATAGGAAATTTTTGGGCCTTTGTCCTACCACTTAATAAACTATCTTTTTCTTTATTAATTCTTTGTGGGGTTGTTTTTGTGGAGTTAAATTAGGCCAAAAGCATGATAATATATATAAGAATATGATTGAGGCCTTCAATTTTACATGCTCAAGACTACCTTCTACCTTTTTGAATCATAAGCATCATTAAACATAGCACATATCTACTCATGTGGTTCCCAATGTGGGAATGCATTACCATCGCCTTAGTGTAGGGCATCTCAATTCAGCAAGCTATAATTGGCTTTAATCTTGTTTCTCCAAATAATCAAGGTTGGGACCTACAATTCGTCATAAAGAACAAAAATCAACCTTTCTAATTATAGATTCATCTAACATATGGAAGTTGAATGATGCATTTTTGTTGTTCTCTAATTTCATCCCATACATAATATTCAATCATATGGCATGGTTTGATAGGTCTATACAATGTGGAGTGTTTTTGGCAATTGGAACTCCTATAATGTTTGAGATTTGTACTTTGTTATGACAAGCCATTATTGAGATTCTAGTATTTTTTTGCGCTGTAGGTTCCTCTTATAGAGACTTCTTACATGGGTGACATAGTCTCATATGTTGTCTTTTTCTTTCTGACTGACATTCACCAGTTTAATAATGAGATTATTAGAGTATCCTATCTCCCAAAATCTCTTGATAAAGAGATCCTTTAGCTAGGTGAAGTCATTACATTTAGTATTATCTAGACTGGTGAACCAAGTTTGTCCCTTGTCTCCTAAGGCACAAACCAAATGCTTGTGCTCATTGAGCAAGGTTCATGAGGTTATTAGCCTCACATACCTGCTCAAACTGCCCAATGAAGCTATATGGGTCATTCTTTGCCAAGTATTTATCAAGTTTATTCACAACTATAGTAATTTCTTTTTGGCTCCTGGCATTTAGGGTAGCAATGATGCCACCAAGGCTACCCTACTTTGCTCAGTGCTAGTAGTATCTAGCAATCTCTTGGTGACTAGCTCGCTTATTGTAAGATTGGCTTCCAGAACTCTCTCCCTATTGGCATTGCCTCCTTTCTATTCCTACTTGATATGGCTAGGATCTTGTGAACCTCATTGAGCTCTCTCTCATGACATAGCCTATGAGCCCTTTGCTCTTGATTATAACTTGATATGTGATGCAATGCCATCCTTGTCAATCTCCCCTCTTCTTCAAGGTCAACTATGACGTCTGCCACTAATCTTCCATGGTGCACTATCCTCATCTATTGGTCATATTGTGTGATAAGTCACCGGATGTCATCGGGGTGCTTGAGCTAGTGCCTGCCATCATAGTTGCCTCCTCCTGACCCACTAGTGCATCTATGAGGTCAAAGAAGTTACCTAGAGATGTATCCCTAATCTTGGTGAGCCTTTCCTTCACTTGGCAATGTGATGGTTCAGTCCCCCTCTATGTCTTTGTCCTTGGTTTTCTGGGTTTCTTGTTCGATTCCTAGGGTTGTACTCCTATTAGTGGGTTCATTTTTAGGTTAACTCCCCTTAATGTGTTCCTTGTTAATCCCCCATTCACAATTGTGAAACACTTATACACCATTGCAAAGTTATTTCTTAGCATTGTTTCATAGGCCACTTACACCTTATTTGTGCATCATGCTTTTCTCTTATACATCCAATGACTGAGAGATCAGGGGCTCAACTTTACAAAACATAGGATTTAGTCAATTTAATATTATCTTCACCATCCTGATGAAATGACATTAGACATGGATGTACTTTGGATTTTGTCTCATAGGGCACATTTCCCTTACGTGTATGTCTTTTTTTTTCATAATAGATAATTGTATTAATTACGAAAAAAGTACAAGATTACGTGATTACAAGATGCACGATGGCTCTAGGCCATTGTGCATATCCTTGCTTTACAAAATATCAAATAACTAAAAAAGTACAAAAGTCATGGCAAGGAAGCAGCAAAGATTGTCGTATGCCAAGGGGACCAAGTCCTCCCTGGAAAGGAGATCCATGTGCTGAATAAGGTTAAGCTCCCGATGTAGAATACCTTTCAACTTAACGAGGTGAGATTGCGCCCCAAATTGTGGAATCAAAAATAAAAGCATTTCAAGTTGTCTAATTGTGCCAGCAACCCCAGAAACGGAAAAACGGAAACAAAATCTTCATATGTAGTTGTGTCGAAGAAGGATATTTGGACTAAGCAAAGACCCAATCAAAGGAGCGTAGTGAAGTACCGACCACATCCCACCAGATACCATACATCATCATGTCCTCCCTTTCCTACAACAGCATTCATCATATGCTACATAGCAAATAGACGCTCATTTTTATCTTCATTCTATCATAAAAGACGATGCATGGTTTCCTTGTTGCAATTTACCACTACGAATGTCATCCTTCTTAGCATAACATTGGGATGTAATATAATCAATTTTGCCACAATAATGACAAACAATACCAAAATTACTAAAACCTATGTTCCACCATTCACCTCTTGTTGAGAAACCCTTCACCCGCAGTTTGCGTTTTTGTGTTTCTACATTTTGCATTTAGGGCTTACAGCCCCAAAAAGGGGCGCCATCCTAGACTGACTATGCCTATTTATAGGTCACTCTCTCATTCATTCCTCTTCTCTCCAACCTTTCCACTACACCTCTTCTCTCCAGCCTCTCCACTACCCTCACCCCCCTTCAAGAGGACATTGCGGTTCGTGGTTCGTGGCTGTCTTCATCATCTTCCTTGTGCTACGACACCCTTGTTCCCTTATATCACATTCACTCCATGATTCAGAACTTCATCATTTCATTCATCAGAGTTTCTTCTCTCTTCTCTTCTCTTCTCTTCTCCATGTTTGCCGAGTTCACTCTATGTTTCTCCCCGCAAACCCTACTGTCTCGCTGGTACATCATCTTTTGGCATGGTATTAGAGCTGAATCTGCTCAAACAGCGGCAAAGATCCTCCACTCCAGTGAAGGCAAAGACCAGTGGCGGGTTCGGCATCCACTTCTCTTCTTCCATTGCATCAATATCTCGTTTTTGCAGGTTTCAGGTGTTTTCAGCTTACTGCCCACACCCCTTTCGCGGAGGACATCGCAATCTCAACTGTCCCTTGCTGTCATCTACAAGCTGGCACTTGTTTCCAGCCTTCCACCTGCAGTTTGCAGCTGTTTACAGCAGAGCGACTGTTGCTGATCACTCTCCATTCAGAAAACAATCTCGTTTTTGCAGATTTCAGTCTCTTGCTACTGGTCACATCCTCCTCCAACTGGCAGCTCACTTCCAGCCCTTCCACTACCTTCCCACCCCTTGAGGTGGACATTGCGGTTCGTGCTTCACACTGCCCTCACATCCCTTGAGGCCGACATTGTGGTTCGTGGTTCATAGTGGCTGACCTCTTCCTTCTTCAGCAAGGCACACTGGTATCCATGGCTTCTTTACCAACAGATGACCAAACTATTGGATGCTCCTACTGTGGCATCACCGAACACACCATCAATGCTTGCCGAGTTCGACCTTTACTCCCCACCCCTCCAGAGTACATGCGTCTTCCACCAGGCACTCCTTGTGCCACCTCTCCTTTCTAGACCACAGAGATTGTTCTGCATCGGCTATCAAAGTACTATGCTCAAGGCAATAAGACGCATCTGCTGCGCACTAAGTCCTATTGAGCCCATGGAGGATCGATTGGCGCTACAATCTCCTAGAGATCGTTGAATGCCAACGGCAGTCTTCTCCCACTTATTTTCAGGTACAGTGGCTTCCACGACCTACGGATCTGCCACCAAGCACTCCTTGTACCACCTCTCCTTTCTGGGCCACAGAGATTGTTTTGCATCGGCTATCAAAGTACTATGCTCAAGGCAATAAGACGCATCCGCTACGCACTAAGTCCTTTTGAGTACATGGAGAATCGATTGGCGCTACAACCTCTTGGAGATCGTCACAATGCCAACGGGCCAACGGCAATCTTCTCCCACTTATTTTCAGGTACAGTGGCTTCCACGACCTACAGATCTGCAGTCCACTCCATCGAGAGACAGTGATTGTTTGATACCGTCTCCTTGTCAGTCTGCTCCTTCGAGAGACGGTGGCTGCTCGACTCCTTCCTCTTCTTCGGCTACCCAGTCCGCTCCACTGAGAGACAGCGACTATTGCCCACCTCTTGCTCATTTTGAGCCCCACCCTTCCCCACCCTCGACTACTCAGATTCGAGAGGCTACCTCTAGGAGCTCTTCCACACCCCAGATATCTTCTTCAGCACGACCGGAGGCACTTCCTTCATCATCAGACATTTCGGAGTCCGTGATCCATGAGTTTTTGGATTCCCTCTCTACTTCAGAGGGGGATTCAGAGGGGGATGTTATTTCTTTGTCCTCAAAGGGAGCATCTACTTCTTCTTCAACTTCAACGGAGGCCCTTCCACCTCCCACCTCGGAGGGGGAACCTACTCCACATGAAGTTATTCACCCATCCTCTACTTTCTTGGGGTGGCTATCTTTGACCAGTCATCTCTTCTACTGATACCCAGGATCTTCAGGTACCACCTAGATCGGGACTTCAGAGGTTCAGTCGCGACTTGGTGACAAGGCCTTCGTATTCTTTCCAGCAAGGATGCATGGAGCTAGTGGCTTCTCTCCCAAGGTTGTGTTTCGGGTTCTCCAGTTCACTTAGTCTACTGGTCTTTACTGTAGATTCCCTTTCCAGGGAAATCTTAGATCTTAGGGATCCTCTACATCTTCTTCCTCCTCTTCTCTTCTTGCCTTCGTCACTTGGTTAGCATGGAGCCATCTCCCGAGATTGAGTATGGGCATCTACTTATGGTTCTCAGCACCACACAAAGTCCGACATTCCTCCTATGCATTGCATGTTTTCATTGTCTTTGTACTAGGGCGCTTGGGCAAGTGAACAATTTCTCCATGAGGGACACTGTCCAAGTGACACTTGCTGCATGAGCATTCTTTAACATGCAGCATTGCATCTCCACCTCACTCTTCTATTGTTCCCCTTTTTTGGGCCTGAGAGGGGGTGTTGAGAAACCCTTCACCTGCAGTTTGCGTTTTTGCATTAAGGGTTTACAACCCTAAAAAGAGGCTCCATCCTAGACTGATTGTGCCTATTTATAGGCCACTCTCTCATTCATTCCTCACACAGCTGATTCATTCAATCCATCACCTCTTCTCTCCAGCCTCTCCACTACCCTCACACCCCTTCAGGAGGACATTGCGGTTCGTGGTTCGTGGCTGTCTTCATCATCTTCCTTATACTACGACACCCTTGTTCCCTTGTATCACATTCACTCCATGATTCAGAACTTCATCATTCCATTCATCAGAGTTTCTTCTCTCTTCTCTTTTCTTCTCCATGTTTGCCGAGTTCACTTCGTGTTTCTCCCTGCAAACCCTACTGTCTCACTGTTACATCATCTTTTGACACCTCTTCCTTTAGAGCTGCCCTATCCCTGAAATTACCACGGCCTCCTGAAACCTGCATTTCATTGAACTGTTAATTTAACCTATTTTGTTGATTATCACCAATATGTCCCATACCACAACCTCTTGAAGAGAATCAGCCACGTCTCTTTCTTCAACTTGACTAAAATGCCTGGACCTATTCACCACTTCTTTCAGATGATTCACTCTACATATTGATCTCTTCAATGATTATGAGAGAACTCATCAAAAATTAGAAGCAGCTTCCGTACATACACAAAAGTAACAAACGATTTTCAAGTCTTCTTATTATTAAGGCCACCCAAAGTAGATGAAAGTAAATCATCATTATTAAGCAATATACCAATAGCTGCTAAGGCATCTACAATGCTTCTCACTTTCAAAACATGCTCATTTATAAACATCTTCCCTTTTTTCAAAGCATTCAACTCTTACTTCAGTTGAATCTTCCGTATTTTGGTATTTATTGAAAGTATATTCTCAAAGATTATCTAGGCTGTATATAAAGTTTCTACATTTTTTATTGTCCCAACATAACATTATCAATGACTGCAGATGGCCAATGCGTCACCTTTTTATCTTTTGCATTCCATTCTTTTCACACCTTTAATTCTTCTATAGTTTTGCAGAATTACTTAGCTCTGACTCCTTTTCTTTACCTGAAACAAACTCATAGAGATCTTTTCCAATAAGAAAGTTTGTCACATGAAACTTTCATGATGAATAGTCATTCTTATCTAGATTCCCAATGATAGGATTTCCATTGTTCTCTACCATTATCACAAAATTGATACAAAACAACAAGCAAATCCTCTACAATCTTTACAACAAATACACAGTAACACACCAAGCAACCTCTTTCACCGAGACTGCTCAATAATTCATGTAATCTGCAACTTGTTTGCAAATAAAACTTGTGTTTGCTTTCTAGCAAATACCTCAAAACTTATAGATTCAAAATCTGTAACTAGTACACCCACTTTCAGTTGACACAATCAAAATCGCACTATGCCCTGAATTTGTTGTTTGTAACCTTGCAAGCCTTAAACGAGATCCGAAACGGCCCCAAATAGCCAAAAAAGCTAGGGTAAAATCCTAAAGGGCTTATTTGCAAAATATATAGTGCTCTATTCGCACATCAAATCTCACAACAATTTGAGATTTTTGCTTTGCCCTGCTTCTAGTATCTCCACATACATTATTCAAGAGAAAGAGTGAAAGAATGGAAGAGCTTCTTACCCATTGCTTACTTGCTCGAATCCTTACTTCTTCTCCTTCACTTCAGCCTTCAAAACCAACCTCTTAGTTACGCTACTCTAATACCATATCATGAATCACGTGATGAGAAAACTTACTTAAGCTGTTGTGTCAAACACACACCATACACCAAGCAGAAACTCACTCAAAAACACGAGAGAGATGGAGGCCAAAACATTTTCTTAATGGTTTCTTCTTCTTCTTTCACACACAATACAATGTACATATAGTATAGATAAGATACAACATAAAGCAAAGTGGCCTACTGAGTCAAACAATGCATAACTGACTACACTAATCAACTAGCACTATAACTATGTCAACTGGTGATAAGTAGATGCAATAAACCAAATATGATAAGTAATAAGGAAGTGACAATGTAAGCATCATAGTGACCACACATGTACTACGTATAGATGTGCGGACCCATCTAACCAAGCAATCCATCATCAATGTCCACACATGTTGAGCTTGCCATCTCAACAACCTAAACTCTACTAGATACGTAGTGTTGGGCATATAAAATGCCACTCCAAAGGTTACGATAAAACCCTAGGAATGGGTTTGGAGAGACCCCTTTACATAGGCACCTAGAAATGTCCTCTCTTTTGATAGACCACCAGATTAGAAAAAATGATATAAATGAGTTGAAGATTTTAAGTAATGTCAGCAGCAACTAAGCATTGGATTGCTCAGGGTGTCATACAACCTTTCCTTGCTAACTTCAAGAGAAGATTGGACAATAGCTTTTGAACTAAAATAGGTTTCAATCTTTTTGTGGTTATTAGCATACAAGAGCCTAGAGCCTAGAGCCTAGCACTTGGCACTTGGTTCGGTTATATGAAGATCCAATCACCTATATTAGATGCCACAAACTAAAGAAGATGGAGGGGCGTCTATATAGGAAATAGTGAAGCCGTGCACAAGGGCAAGTCGATCAACCACCCAAACATAAAATCTACTACCCCAACTACTAAATATTCCACCCACTAATGCACACTAATAGAGTGCCCAAACCCATAATGTGTACAAAAGTAACATCCTATATATGTATGACTTGATTATTACAAGGAGTCATAGTAAGTGCATAGCTCACACGAGAAAGATGTTAAGCAAGGAATTTAAGATGATAGGTCTTGGTCTACTTCATTGAGCTTAAGGTGTGTCAATTACCCTAGGGCATTTTTATCTCGCAGCCAAGGTTATCTTCGTATGTAGTACGAACTAATCCGCACGGTACGATCCGTACAATATGGTACGGTACATATCCATACAATTTAGTACGAAAATATATATACTTTTAGGCCACTCTCCTTTAAGCCTACAACTTTTTTTTAATCTCTTTTTTTTTCTTTCTTTCTTATTTCTCTCCCCCAAGCCTCTCTCTATCTCTTTCGCCTCTTCCTCTCTCAAATATAGTTGCACTAGTACCACATACGAAAGATTTCATACTATACCACACTTAAAAGTATCGTACCTTATGTATTAGTACCATAAGGTGCCAACTTAATGGATACATCTTTTCCCATTCGAACTGCACTTCGGAATGAGCTAAATGCTCCTTATATTAATATGATTCTCCCATGAGATTAGATTATTTGAGATTTCAACAACTTCTCTCAACCTTCTCTCTCTCAAGCCCACACTTCTCTTATTTGTATGATCATTCATGTATGACGTATACACTCCCATCTATGTAGTTGTAAGTTGTAGGTAACAATAGCGCATGTTGCGCATGCAACATTAGGTTTTGGCATTTTACCCTCAAGTATTCATCTTGTATACTCTAATACCATTGCTATTTAGACTTGAAATATCTATTCTATTATCTTTAGTTCAAAATAATCAAGTTTTTTTTCGTACTAATATCGTACCGTACCTTATAAAATCTTAAGGTACCATTTAGTACCGTATTTTATTGTACTGTACTGTACCTGACAACTATGCTCGCAGCATATATGCCTTAAGTTGTTGACAACCTTTGACATGACTGCTTGCAGGCCTATTTCATGCACCATGGACTCTAGTAGGGTCCAAGCTATCCTAACACACCCAGTGTACACTAACACATTTGTAGGTGTTTATTTATCTCCATGGCCACCTTTACTCCCTCAAAACACAATGTAAGTGAGTCCACGGTCTTGTCTTGTGCAGTACTTTATGAGAGGTGAGTATACAGCTTGTACACATGCCATGCCTCACCTACTACTCGCTACATAGTGCACACATATCAATTTTGCAGAAGTGTGTTTTGTAACCTGCAGTGTCCCTGTGCTAATGTAGGTTCAACAGCTCCTATAAAATTATTGTCACTAGTCTGGTCTAGCTGATTCAAAGATCTACATGCATGGACACCAATATAAAAATCACCTTTCACGCTTAGTAAGACTGTTGCTTTTGGTAGAGGTCTCACCATAAGTTCTTCAAATTGTACATGGTACCAAGCACGGACAGTTGCATCAATTCGCTTACATAATGTCAAAAACTCCTGCTTGTCAGACTCTAGCTCTGCACAGCGTGATGACTAATGAGGAAGGGAATACAAGGAGCGCTATCAATATCAAAAATTTGTTACAAGCTGCCATAATAATACAAAGAACGAATAACCCATCCAAGTCCAGCAAATTTCCTCCTGAGACTGTAGAAGTAAGATAGGCAATAACCCATAAGTTCTGCTAATCCCATTATTAATTTTGGTTTCATGGTCATTATGACAGATTCCCGCTCAATGCGCATGATCTCTTTCTTCTTTGCTTTAGGTTGAGACGCCATGATGACTTTAAAATGGGTCCCTAAACAATAGAAAACAGAGAGAGCTTCATCAGTACCATATGACTCTTTTTTCTTTTCTTTTCCTTCTTTGTTTTTGGGACTGTGTGAGGGGAGTGAAACAAATTTGAACAGAAGGAAGGACAACACATTCTTGAAGTCAATCTAGCATTCAATCTGTTTATGCATTGAAACAGATAACAAACCACAATCAACAAGTTTTGGCAGAATGAGCCAGGCAAGTTTTACCCTGATCTTCAACAAAAATCTACAAGCCAATATATTCAGGACATAACTGGTGGAAAGCCAAACCAATCCAAGAGGGTGTTATTGAGTCTTCAACGCCAAGATGTGGTTAACTGCATTGCTTGCAAACTGCCCAAAACACAGGAGCTCCATCAGGGTTATAGCCTGAGCCATGAGAAAACCCCCAAGTGGGTTATGTACTGCTAAGCGAGCTGATTGCAGGCACGATGAGACCGATGAAATGCAGTGCCAATTTGAATGCAAAGACATGCGTATCAGATGGGTTTGACCTGCCGTTTATGATAAGCAATGCTATCGTCTCTCTGTCGGGCCCAGAAAGCAGACAGAGCTCCGAGTTCCTCATCGTCGGGCTGTAAAGTTTGCACGTCCCGGACCCCACCCATGATATTAGCTCATGAGTGAGAATATTGAAACTTAAAATATACACAATTGACCTCTGAGTGCGAATAGATTTGATAGTACACCTCCTAGGAAGGAGGGCGCAAGAGTTTGAACTCACGCATGACTCACACAATTCACCTTTGCATGTGAATAGATTTGATTCACCTCTCCATGTGAATAGATTTGATAGTACTACCTCTAAGGAAGGAGGATGCAGGGTTTGAACTCACGCACTTCAAACTCCGAGAAAGGAGGACGCAGGATTTGAACTCACGCACTTCAAACTCGACTCACGCCCAAACCACTACACCATGACCCCCTTGGCACAATTCACCTTGTAAATTTTTTTACCTAAGTATGTTTTAACCAAAAGATTTTTCACTATTTGGGCCCCCACCCAAAAAAAAAAAGTTTTTCACTATTTGGGTCCCCACCCAAAAAGCATTGGTGCTAGGTTTAAAAGATAATTTAATTAAGAAAACAACGTGATTAAATTACTAATCACTAAGATCTACCTAAAGAAAGGAAAGGGATTTAATAGGATGCTTTGAAACCAAAAAGAACACTAGCTAAAGAATGGGCAAACTCTTAGCAAAGAGTTTTTTGTTAATATCAAATAAATCCTCAAAATAAAGAATTAAAAATCATATAAATGCTTCATTATAGAGGACAAAGAAAAGTTTTTATGAATGATGATTTATTTATTTTCTTCCAGCAATAAGTGTATGTGAAAAGTATGAATTTTAATAAGAGTACTACTATAAAGACAAGGTGATGTAATCACAATGCACTATACTTTGAAAACAAAAAAGAACAAGAGCTAAAGAATTGGCAAAGTCTTAACAAATCTTTTTCTATAAGCTAGAAATTTTCTCCAAATGAAAAATAAGAAGTTATGGCATAACATGGGGCATGCCTTTCTTTTAATTAAATAGCACATGTGTCTTTGTTAAAGTTTTAAGAAATATTTCATACTTTGATTTTAGTAATTAAGAAGTCAAATGTGATGGTATAAATACACTAGTGGTCTGCCTAATGACAAACTGAAGTTCCTATGCTAATTTATTCTAATAATTTGTTTGTCCATCCATAGTCTCTAATAGATTAATATGATGTTGATGGTTGCAATATATAGTTCTGTGCATTGTGTTTTATGAACAAGTTTGAGCTTCTTTCTGTGTATAGTCAATATTGAAGCCACGCTGCTTCGTAGCATTACGCAAAGCTACTACAAAGCCGATTTGCAAGGAATCAAATTTGTCATGTGATACTTTGGTTACCTTGTTTCTTTCTCCCCCACTCCTCAAAGTTTGGGATGTTAACTCTCTCTCTCTCTCTCTCTCTCTCTCTCTCTCTCTCTCTCTCTCTCTCTCTCTCTCTCTCTCTCTCTCTCTCTCTCTCTCTCTCTCTCTCTCTCTCTCTCTCTCTCTCTCTCTCTCTCTCTCTCTCTCTCTCTCTCTCTCTCTCTCTCTCTCTCTCTCTCTCTCTCTCTCTCTCTCTCTCGTCCATCAACTCGTCCCCTAGCCTCCTTAGAGCCGCCCCCAGCTCCCCCACCGATATCCTCGCATCCCCATCCATGTTGAAGAACGCCAACGCCTCCTCTAGCTCCCCTCCATAGCTGCTACTCCATATGTTGTTGTTGCCATTGCTTGCATCATTATAGGAGTTGCTCGCCTACCGGCCCGCCCACCGCCCTGCTGTGGTTTCCATGACTGCTTCTATCGACGTCACAAGATACCCGACTCCCATCCGTCTGACTCCCATCACGTCCGAGTCATCCCCCCTTGGTCCGAGTCAACCCCACCTGGTCCAAGTCACCCGCCTTAGTCAACCAGCCCCCTGGTCTGAGTCCCCTATGGGGTCCGAGCCACCCACCCTGGTCCGAGGCCCCCCAAATCCGCATTGCCGAAACACCCCCCCCCCAAAAACATGGGCCCCACAAACTACACCTAAGGCCGCCAAGGTGTAGAACTTGCCTGCAAAAATGTCAGGGTCCTCCAAGAAAGACCAAAGAGTGTCCCCACGTACGCGAGGGGAAAAGAGTGAAAGATACTTAGCCCTTTGGAATAGTGCCGACAAGGTGAAAGACACCCATGTACAAAAGAGCATCGAGACACTCCATGACATCTGTAAGATCCAGTAAGACATGGATAACATCAAGGAAATGATGAGGGCCATGTGTGACGAAGACATCGAGCAGGTAAAGGAGGAGACAATTCGCAAGATGCAGGAGTGGAAGGATGAAATTTATGAAGAGGTCAGAGCTCACTTCACATCCTAGCAAGTGGATATCGAATCTTCTCTCCAAGAGAGAAACTGGGCCATTGCAGAACTCCAACAGAAAATTACCGACTGCAAGAGCTAGCTTAATCTCATTAGGAGGAAGGAGGGGAGATCACAAAATCAATGCCTGAGAAGGTCAAGTCAAAAATCAATGAGATGAAGACCCAAATGATGAAGGAGATCAACACATGGGCAGTGGTCGTGCAACAGGCACAAGTTGACACAGCAGAACACTCCAAATGAATCGAAGTAGCAAAAAAACCCCCACAAAGAAGGAGGAGTTCATCAACGTAGCCATTGAGGAAGAGAAGAGGAGGAAAATCAGAGCCCTCCATGTTAGGGTGGTCGGGTGGAAAGAGGGAAACAGCCCTATGGAGGATGCCAATGGCCTTTGTGAGAAAGTGGGGGTGAAGGACCCCTCCCCCATGGAAAAGGCGTTGAGGGTAGGCCGTCCTCAAGACAGAGGACGGCCCCTCATCCTGAAATTTAACGACTTAGAGTCATGACGTGCCTTCCTCTCCAAGAGAACAACCCTCAAATGACAAAAAATATATATGGAAGATGACCTCACCGTAGCCCAAGTGGCCCACAAAAGGGAATGTATGCCATAGATCATGGAGGCACGCAAGGCAGGCAAATGGGTGGTCTATAGGGACAGGCGCATCATCATCATGGAGAAGTGCCAATGACGGGGCGCGGCCTATGAGAGACAATTGAGATTTGCAGTGTGGAACTATAATGGAGCCATGATAACAAATGTTGGGCTCTTCCAGGAAACCTTCATGGGCATGGACATAGTAATGTATATAGAGACACACCAGAGCCCAAGCATGCACCTACCAACAGTGAGAGGCTACAAATGGGAGTCAGTGTGCCGCCCCCGGGCAAATCTCGAGAGAGGACCAAAGGGTCAAGTGGAGTGGTAGTACTCTATAGGGAGGAGCTACAACACATCATACAAGTCATGAAGAGGGATGATGAAGCATGTTTCATGTGGATCAGGATACATACAAATCGCCCACGGGATATACATGTCGCCATATGCTACTTCGCCCCGGCAAATTCCCCGTATGCAACATCGAGAGGACTATCCCTGTACCTACCTCTATATGAGGATATCATGCACTACTTGAGCATAGGAGCTGTCTTGCTGAAAGGGGACTTCAACGCCAACATAGCGCAGAGCCAAGTCCCCTTCTTTAAGAGCAAAGACCACATGTATCGAGAGCTGGCACCAGAGGAGTTGGGGATTAGCCGAACATCACAGGACAACGCTGAGTGCATAGAGTATGGAGACTATTTACTAGTACTAGGAGGTGGTGCACAGATCGGATGCTATATGCATACGTAGCGAGCGCCGGAAGGTCCCCAAGAACAAAAGAACTCTACCTTTGCACAAAAAACAAGAGAGAAGACTTGCACGACATGAAGCAAAATACTAATTGGGTACAATCTCCCCCCATGCCTTGTGTGAGCGCTCCACAAAGCATGTATTTAGTATATTATTCATCTCCAAGCTCAAAAATAGCCCAAATTTACAATTAGCATGCTTTAGCTTTTGTGTTTGCTTTTGTCCAACTAAAGAATAAAGCGGTTGAGCGCCCAAAGAGTCCGGTTGTTCCCAAATACAATGTCCAATAACAAATATTTAAATCGTGCGTCCATGTGCATACAAAATAGTAAATAAATGTCAAGCACTTCAATAAATAAGCACGTCAAAATAAATATTGGCGCCATGCCTAAGATGCGCACCCATAAAAAATGATAATTTCTTTTAAATAACTTGAATACACGCTATCGCCCAATGCTTCCCAACGCCACTGTTGCCTGCTCTACACATCAACTGAAGCATTCACAATTGTTAGAAAATAATAAAATTAAACCGACAAAAGTGAATACCTAGCAATCTTCAGCTACAAAATAAATAAATTGGTTAGAACTCAATCCTAACCTGAATTTATTACGAGTGTACACTCTAAACTCATAAATGTCCATTAATTTAAATATGTATTTTGCGGAATCACCCACTTGCACATTAAATTAGCGAGACGTCCGAAAAGGATAGGCGTCCCCATTGACTTTTCGCACAAGGAATCCACCCTGTGTATGAACCCCGTCAATAAATATAATTTTACGGAATCCACCGCAAAACCTCACAGAATCCACCGTGGAATATGGCTCCTCGCATCAGGAGGGGCACACAAACTAGCCATCCTTAATGACCTGGCTAGATGGCCTAAGTCTGATGCACTCACATGCTTTCCACATAAGCATGCATCCAAAGTCTCGAGAGGAGGTACCACAGTGGACTACCTGTTAGGGCCGCCTGCCTTGATCCTAGACATACAAGCCTTCAGCATCTCACCACGCCCACTGGCGGCAGTTGCAAACCATGCATATCTCCAATTTAGCATCACATGTAATTACAAGGGGACCCCTCCCCAACCCCCTCCCCCCCAGTGAGCAACCCTCAAAGATTCCCTAGATACCACTTCACCAGGACGATGGTGAGTGCCTACTCATACATTTGTATTGGAGCCTACAGGAGATGGACCCACACGCATCCCTAGAGGAGCTCACGACACAACTGGCCAGGACCCTCCACACATCATCTGCCGCATACTTCCCCCACACACACCCTGCTCTACCCCTCTTAGCAAGAATGCCCCGTGGAATAGCTGGTACAACAAGGAATGCAAGGAAATCCACCTCCGCCTCCAACAAGGGGAAGATGAAGGGAAATACACACACCACCAAGCTCATACAAACTTTTGTCGCCTACTACGAAGGAAGAAGCGAGCATACCTATCCAAGCTAGAGCACGAGTTTTATCAGCTATTCTTAGGGCAAGACAGCAAGGAGGCATGGAAGGCGTTCCAAGCACCCTGAGTAGAGACACGCATTACCTTCCCACAAATGTGGCATAGCTACGCCACCTCATTGTACCACGTGCCACGACAACCTCCCCTACCTTGGCCATTAGAGGATAGGCCAACTGCTTCCACCTTCTTCAGGACTAAAATGATCAGTGATGCCATTGACAGACTCCAGAATGGTTGGGCCCAAAACCACGTGGGACTAGTAGCAAAACACCTCTCATTCGCTAGAGATACCATCACCCCCCCCCTTAACATGGCACTATGTGAAGGCTTCCCAGCCAGTTGGTCAACTAATACAATAGTACCAATTCTAAAAGCCGGAGACCCCATGGTCCCCACAAACTATCGAATGGTAATGGTTGGCCATGTACTGGCTAAGCTTTACGGATCCATCACGGAGCATGAGCTAAGCAAATGGGCGGAGACACACCAACACTGGGCACGGGGGCAAGCCGGCTCTAACTTGACCACATCCTCACACTCCAAGCCATCATTGAAGAGAACAGGGCACATGGAAAGCAGGTGTATTGTTGCTTTGTGGATTTTCGCAAGGCCTTTAATACAGTTCCCCGAGCTAGACTCATGTAGAGACTGCAGGCACTTGAAGCCCCGACAGAGATAAGATGGGGAATCCTGGCTCTATATGATTTTGTCAATCACTGGATGGGTCCAAGCACCAGGAGGGTTATCAGGGGAGATTATTAGCACTATTGGGGTAAAGCAGGGATGCCCCCTCTCCCCCACCCTGTTCAGACTCTACATTGACGAGATATCAAATTATATGGATAGACTTGGAGGGGAGGGGTCTTGCCTGGGGGGGACACTGATACCCATGCTACTATATGCAAACGATATAGTTCTCCTCTCTAGCACATCGGAGGGACTGTAGTGCCACCTAAATGCATTATGGACCTTTTGCCAAGACAAGGACCTCACAATGAACTTGGGGAAAACCAAGATCATGGTATTCAACACATCCACCCAGTGGATCCACCGGTCAGTGTCCCACTTCAAATACGGAGAGGATATGGTCGAGGTGGTCCAAAAATATGTTTACCTGGGAATAAAATTCTTAGGGCCGAGATTCACTCTGAGGAAGGCCACGACGGACTGACTGACACGCGGCTATGTTGCCTTGGGATCTATGGAAAGCCAATGTGCACATCTACAAATTCAGGAACCTCGGATGGAGCTATGGCTCTTTAATACCTTGGTCACATTAGCACTTCTATATAGGGTCCCGATATGGGGGTCTAGCCTCTACTATACACGGTGAACCACACAAGATTAGCCATTGCCTGAAGGGGAGGAGAGATACAAAGGATGGGGGTAGATGGAACGCCCCCTGGTGATGATGATCTCTCGGTTGATCAGGAGTAAACCATCAATACCACACGAGATCATGAGGACCGAATTGGGAGCACCACCTATAGTGGCAGAGGCCCTATCCCAGATGGTGACCTTCTTGCATAGGCTTTGGAGCCTATTGTGACACAGATACTCCCACCTTGCACTAGAATCATCCAAACAACTCGCATCGCAAGGGGACACTGAATGATGGTCGCTCATACTCAGGCCTAGCTACAACTGCATGGGCTACACATGGACCACCTCCTACCCCTAGAATATAGTCTGTACTGCCCATGCATGAAGATTAGCCGGGAGGAGCTGAACTGCATTATCAGGGCAGATATTATTCAGCTACACACAACTAGGACATGGGTGTTACCAGCTGAGGATCTGGGAAAGAAGATGGCCTTCTATCGAGAGCACCTGCTACGTCTCATGCCTGACGGCTTCATTATACGCCCAATATACATGGATATACACATGTCCCATGGGGTTCAAAGTGCCATCGGGCAACTTCGTATGTCATCACACTAGCTACGGATCGAGACAGGCAGATACAGAGTGGACTCTCTCCCACCAGAGAATAGGATCTGCCAACTTTGCCAGCTAGAGCCAAAGATAGAAGAACATTACATATGTAGATGCCCGGTGTATTACGAGATCAAAGGCCGCTTCCACTGTCTCTTTAAGGAGGGATTCAGACCACTCTCCCAAATACTAGACTTCCCCAACCAGAAATGCCTTGGGCTCTTCCTCCTAGGAGCTACGCCAACATAGGGACCACCTGTTACATGTCTAGGACCAAACAACCCGGGAACACACAACAACGCACCCTCCAAGAGTTCTACAGACCCTTGACCACCCCCTCTACAACGAGGACTGGAGCCAACCAACCAATGGCCCCACCTCGAGGAGTCACCTTGGATAGAGCCATAGAGAGAAGCAGAGCTCGTCGCCCACACCCAATAAGCCCCCGCCCCCACAGAGGAGACATCACCTACATATACAATGGATAGTACAGCGCCACCGAGGAACCATAACCCACCGCTTCAGCCTCTCCATGCTATATAGGCCCATGCGGGACATCTTAAGATGACCACGCTCCATGAGTAGTTCCACACTGCACTTGAAGTGCATCTAGATTGTATTGAGTCTATATACCATTGTGTACCTACTCACCTAGTTCACCGTAACACTAGATAGTAGCTTTATTGGGACTTGGAAAACTTCCCAGATCTTTTGTATGTAACCTTTTGGTCTCATAGGCCAACTTGGCCTTTTGTAGACGTTAATATAACTCTCTCTTTCTCTCTCTCTCTCTCTCTCTCTCTCTCTCTCTCTCTCTCTCTCTCTCTCTCTCTCTCTCTCTCCACACATGCTCTTGTGTATATGTGGGAGCTTTCGCTCAACCACCAAGACCCACGGACCGCTTATTGTTTCAAGCATTCCAAGCGAGCTCTAATGGCTATCTCTCACCTAGCCGACGCGCCGTTGATCTTACGAGTGTAGTGAGCCTACCTTGATGCCAATATGAGTTGCCTCCTCTCTCGCACACACCGGTAGCTCCACGATTCTAGATGCTAGCTCAAGCATTCTCAAGCCTCCTCCATCTCCAAGCTCCATCCACCATAGCTGCGCGCACAAGAGAAGAGGAGAAGAGAAGAGAAGAAGAGAAGAGGAGATGGTGAAGAGCTTCACTCTCTTGATCCCTCACTCTCACACACTTACTCTCTCACACTTTCACACCCCCTCTCTCAAGAGCACACACAAGCAAGGAGAAGAGAAGAAGAGAAGAGCTCTTGTTAGCCACACACCAAAGAATGAGCTTCCATTCACTTTTTGAACTTCATATACAAAACCCTAAATTCCCATGAGCACCCATCCCTTTCTTTTACATGACCGGCCATTGTGGCAAGGTCCTTTATCTATTTTCCCCTTCTAGCCTTATGCCTCTAGCCTACACCCGTTTAATACTTTACAATTGGCACAGGAGGGAGCCTGGCACTCTTTTACACGAACTTTTGGAGTTTTTTGAGGCGCCTTTCATTTAAAATTACGCTTTTGGCTCCAACTTAGCTTTAGAGGCCGCTCGGGTGTCTTTGCTCTTTTTCCATCCTCTTTCCACTTTTTCATTCATTCTTCCACCTTCTTGACTTGGGGTTAACATTACCCCCCTCTGAGACGTGTGCCAGTCCCATGGTACTCTTGGCTGCTGTTGGGGTTTAAGAGGCAGTCATCGAAGTAGTCATGTAAGGGTAGGGCCACATGTAAACTCGGGTGCTCATGGAAGCTTGGTAATAAGGTTGGTTGGAGAAGCCAAATAGATAGCAAGTGGATGACGGGGGGCCTTCGAAGTCGGTGGTTTGTCTCCTTTGTGATGCTTGGAAGGAAAATCAGCCGTGCTCTACCTAAGGGGGGGTGTCGATCTTATTGTGTAGTGTATTGTGCTCGTGCTAGTGGAATAAGGAGTTGGGTCTAACCACAGGCTAGCCTGGGTGATGTCCCACACTTGAGGACCCCATTCGTGCAAGGGAGGTGTGGTGCAAGTAGCTTAGGGTGACAGGTCTAACCATAGGCGAGTGGTATCCCCCTAGGTATGTTCTGTCCTTGATGTGCCCTAAGTGTAAAGTGGGGGAGCAAAAAGGGCGAGGGGGTTAGGAGCAAGGCCAATCAACCGAAGCCACCAGGCATGCCTAACGTGAGGACCCCTAGGTGCAGTGATTGTGCTTTATGTGGTGCTAAGTGCTTCTGTAAGTGAGTTGTCTTGTCCATTCCATGCGTAATGTTCCTCTTGCTCTTCTTTGGATGCTTGTTCGTATTCTTTTTCTTTAAAAAAAAAAGAAGAAGAATAGTATTACACTAGTAGAACGACAGCCTATGCCTAATTCTCCTCGTCTGATTTAGGCGGAGAAGGGGGTTGGATGGATTTGCTCAAAAATCGATGGCTTTGCATGTATCCTTTGAGATTCATGCGGACGTGGAGGGAGGTGGTGGAGAGGAAAGGATGGTTGCATCTAGTGAACTGGCTGTCGTTCATATCCTCTAGGAGAGCTAGGCAAAAAGAGGGGAGAAGGCTAGCCCTTATCATTAGACGCGCCATGGCACAACTGTCGATGGCGTTAGGGTCAAAAAAGAGAGAAGGTAGGCCACGTTAGGGTCAAAAAAGAGAGATGGCGTTAGGGTCAAAAAAGAGAGAAGGCAGGCCACGTTCTTGTGGGGTCGGGTCCTGCTTGAGTAGTAACTTAAGTAACCTAAGATAATTACAAGTAGTTACAAAGGTTGGATCGGGGCATGAAGAGAAATCCGCAAGGAACCGCGTCATGGATTCATTTAGGCTTCCCGAGTCGAAGAGGAGGGCATGTTCGAAGGAGGCAGCATTGGAGTTGTAGATGATGGAAAAATCATAATGCCCATGGAGGGTGGCAACAAAATCCACACCTACCCTATGAGGGTATGCCATGAATGTGGGGTCGTTCCTCTCATAGGGTAGGATGCTGCAAAAAGCCATCCAGGCGAGCATGGTGATGTCGCACACTCGCCTCCTCCATAGGGGTTGGCAGTTGTATCCCTGTACAGTATGTGGTACTTCAAACACCTTGTTTTGCCAAAACTCTGCTTCTTCCTTTCCCCACAGAGCGGGGGTCCTCTCCCTTTCTTCTAGCTACTTCTGTTCCAGTCGGCTATATCAGTCGCAATCACCTCCTCCATCACCTTGAGTGGTAGGACCCTCCACAGGCTATTGGGCATGAGGAAGCTGAAGATGAATGGGTCTTTTTCTCTTTCTTGCCATTCCCAAATCACTAGCTCCGTGTGGAATCCAACAGGGAGGTCATCGGGGCATGGTGGGAGGGGTGCGGATGGCGCACGACCGGTTTGGCTCTTAGTCGCTTCCTGGTTTCTTCAACTAACTTTCTCCATCTCTCCTTTGTTGGGGTAAAGGCGCCTCCGCCGTGCCACCCCGTGTATTACTACATTGACAGTACCCGCCACTACACACTGCAGGTGGCGGGCGCCCGTCACGTCACTTTATTCTTTACATTCATTTTTTAGTGACTAGTAAATAAAGGAAGGCCCGGTCACACATTGTGACTGTTGGAGTTCCCATTTCTTGTCTCTCTCTTTCTTGCTCTTGCTCTCCCGCCATAGCTCGCGTGCAAGCTTCGATCCTTCTCACCTTTCAATTGGTAGTATCAGAGCTCGACTCGGTGCTTCTCTACCTTCGCATCGACTCCCTTCACGCATTGGATCTCCATCCCGGCAGCCATATTCGATCTCCCCGAGCTCCCGTCACTCCCCTGCTTCCCGAGCACCTTCCCGGCCTATTGAGGCACCTTCAAGGCATTGATATTGAGGTATTTGATCATTCTTTTAGGGTTTTATTTCAGTCTACAGGTTGCAAACACCAAGGGCAGCCATGGCTTCAAACCCTTGAAGCTTATTCTCCTCATATTGTGCCTTACACCTATCAAGGCTCAAAGAGGCTTGTCATAGGCCTTTGATAGGCCCTTCTTGAGCCCCCCATTACCCCCTTTTCAGCCCATGTGGAGCAGCAGCAAGTTCAGCACCAATAGGGCAGATTGCACCATTTTTTTCCAGGCTGTTAGCACTCGTCTACTTCAGCTCCACACTTGGCCATTGCTTCTTGCTCTCTACCTTGATCAAGAGGGCTATAGACTTCATGTTTGATGTCATTCAAGCTTTGGGCATTGGTCTTGATCATTTGGGGCTGATTTCTTCAGATTTGGGACTGTCATAAACTATCATAACAGGCTGAAAATAGGGCAGCACCATTGGCATTAGCATTTGTTGCTTATACTCCATTCCGGTTGTGCTATTTGATGCCCGTATGCGGTCTACATGATGCCTAGTGCCTTGGGAATGTATGCACATGATTATGCCATGATTTTGGCCTGAAATATTGGCTGATTTGGGACTGTTATTTACTGTTATACAGTGCTGGAAACAGGGCAGCCACACTTGGCATTTGCATTTGATGCTTATACTCTACTCCGGTTACCTTGTTTGATGCCCGTATGCGGTCTACATGATGCCTAATGTCTTGGGAATGTATGCATTTGATTTGCCTATGATTTGGCATTGTTTTTGGGCTGGAAATTGACAGTTTTGGACTGTTTAGAGCTGCTGTACATGAGCGGGCTGAAGCTCATTTGTCACATGTATTGCTTCTCTATTGATACCGGATGTATGCTATGGGTTATGTCATGATGTATTACACTTTGGGGATCGACTTTGAACTCATGATCATGATTCTGGAATGCTTTTGAGCATCACATTTGCTCCGTTGTTATTGGTTTGTCATTGGCAGTTTGATCGACTTGACTGGCATTTGGGTCACTTATGCCTATTGTCTGTACTTGACGGATAAGCTCTATGCATTACATGCTTTGGTCCGTGGTTGATGTCTCTTAGTTCGTCCATGCTTGACAGATATTTTGGAGCTCTGATTTGGATGTTTTGAGCACTTCCGACTCACAGGGATATTGACTTTGGCTTGCTACTGGATGTATTGACTTGACAGAGATCTTGCCATTGGGATTATGTCTTGCTTAGTGGTTGCTACATCAGTTGCTTTGTGTATGTCATGCTCTTGGGAAGCGTATGACGCATTGACTTGGTCACTTGTCATTGGTACTTTGTCTTGGGTTGCTTGAGCCCTTAACTCGATTGTATGCCTTTTGTGCCAGTGGGAGCATCTTGCATGCTTACTTGACCTTGAGCAGGGATTACATGCTATTGGAGCAGTCTATGTCATTGAGCAGTTATAGATGTATTGAGACTTTGGGATTATACTCCGACAATTGGATGTTGCATTGAGTATATGTCTTGGTTCACAGGATGCTTATGAGCTGAGTCTCAATTTTGGATCCTCTTTCTTTTGAGCAGACACCTATTTGTATTAGGTTTTGACAGTTGGTTCTACATTTTGCCTAGATTGTCTGGGGGTGTGCCTCTTACTGGCAGATGCTATTTGACATCTCTTGGTGTTATGTTCATGTATTTCCACTATCATTTGGCTTTGCTTTGTCCTCTTTATGCCGGCTTTGGACCTAGCATTGTTTAGTTGATATTAGATCCAGTTTGGGGACAGTTTGCTCTCATTATTGCAATTCTGAAATTTATTATAGCAAGCATTTGTTGGTGGACTGAGCAGTATTTTTTATGCTGAAATATCCTAATTTGGTGTACCGCCCTAGTACTAAGTGGACAGCATCTTTTGGCACACTTTTCTTGCCATTTGGAGCTCATTTCAGTGGATTTTGGGCATTTTCTGCAGTAAAACAGCCAGCAATTTTACATTGTCTGTGCATTTCCAGCTTGCATTATGGCGTCCTCTTCGACTGATAATGCCATATTTAACATCACAAAGTTGGATGGTACCAACTACTCTTATTGGAAGAGTCAAATTTGGCAGGTCTTGGTGCAGAAATCTTAGATTAAGCCACTTTGGTTGAGTGGGGAGTAGCCTGAAACTATGGACAATGACGACTGGCTTGAACTTGATGAGCTATGCAAGTCCATGATTGTATTGTCTCTCATTGAACAGGTACATTATAATGTATTTGAGGAAGCACAGAGTGCATGGGATCTATGGAATAAGATCAAGAATCTTTATGATAAGAAAAGTCTGGCGAGTTAGATGTACTGGTTGAAGCAGCTTATGGATCTGCGCATGAAGGATAATGCGACTATGTCTACTCACTTGAGCCAGTTCCATGCTATACTGAAGAACCTGACTTCGTAAGATATCACCTTTGGAGAGGAAGTAACTCCTCTTTTCTTGCTTGGGACTCTGAATGAGTCATGGGATGTATTCCGCACTACCCTATGTGCCTCTAGTGCTACTCTGAAACTGAATGATGTTGAGAGTGCTCTTCTTCAGGAAGAGGTTAATCGCAAAAACTTGGATGCCTCTCGTGTTTCACATGCTTTGACAATTAGAGGTAGGAATGATAGGAATGAACGTGGGAATGGCCATGGCCGTGACTCTAAGAAGGGTCGGTCTAAATCTCATGGTAAGTCGTATGGTAAGTCGCGTGGGCGCAACGCTAATATCACTTGTCATCATTGTGGAAAAAAGGGCCATATCAGACCACAGTGTCATGAGTTGCGCAATGAGAAGCGCAAGGATAAGGGGAAAGAGAAAGTGCAGGAGAAGTCCTCTGATCGCAACATAGTACCTGCGAAGTCCAGCGTCAAGATTGAAGAAATTAATGTCACGCAGACCGAGGATTTCGATGGTAGTGATGAGTTCATACTTGTAGCTAGTTCTTCTGATGCTTCACACTTGACTGAGACACCTAGTATGTATGCACAGTGCTGGTTATTGGATTCAAGTGCGTCCTTCCATGTGATGCCTTACCGTGAGTGGTTTCACTCTTACCGTACTGTATCTAGATCAGTCAGGCTTGGAGATGACAGGTCTCTTGATATTGTGGACTGTGGAGATATTCAGTTGTAGTTTTCCACTGGCAGTTCCTTTTTGCTCAGGGATGTACGTCATGTACCTACGCTTACGCGCAGTCTTATGTCTGCAGGATAGTTGGATGATGCAGGGTTTCATGTCTGTTTTGGGGATTCTGCTTGGAAGATTACCAAAGGCAGACTTGTGCTTGCTAAAGGCGCCAAGGCTGGCAGCCTCTATCCTCTTGTTGTATCTGGGTCTTCTGTAGACCATGTTTTGGCAGTGGGTTCTATCCCACATGTATCACTTTGGCATGCCCGTTTGGGGCATATGTCTTTGAAGGGAATGAAAATGTTATCTGGTTTGCAGTATCTTCCGCCTTTGGACTATGCACATTTTGACTCTTGTGATCATTGTCTTTATGGTAAGCAGAATAGGTCTACGCATAAGAAATCGGGTAGGCCATGCATGAGTGAGCCCTTGGCTTTGGTGCATTCAGATGTTTGTGGGCCCATGCCGTGTATGTCTATGGGTGGCACGAAGTACTTTGTTACCTTCATTGATGATTTTTCTAGGAAAGTGTGGGCTTATCCCATAAAGCAAAAGTCTGATGTCTTGGCACTTTCAGCGTTGGCTTGCTCTTGTTGAGAACCAGACTGGGTATAGGCTGAAATGCCTTAGGACTGACAATGGGGGAGAATATGTCTCACGTGCTTTTGAGCAGTTTTGTGATGACAGGGGTATTAAGCGTCAGTTGACCGCCCCTTACACCCCCGCCCAGAATGGTTTGGCTGAGCGCATGAACAGGACTATTCAGGAGCGTGTTCGCTCTATGCTTAGCCATGCAGGCCTACCAGAGAGCTTTTGGGCTGAGGCAGTTAGTACGGCAGTGCATGTCATAAACCGATCGCCTTCTAGTGGATTGGATTTCCAGGTTGTAGAGGAAGTTTGGGCTGGTAAGCCACCCTCTTATGCGCATCTCCGTGTCTTTGGATGTGAGGCATTCTACCATGTGCCCAAGGACAAGAGGAGTAAGTTGGATCCAAAGAGCATTAAATGCATCTTTCTTGGTTATGGTGATTCAGGAGAGATGGGCTATCGCCTATGGGATCCGCAGGCGCGGAAAATAGTACGCAGCCATGATGTAGTCTTCCATGAAGACAAGATGCATAGGCAGTCTAAGAAAGTGGTTGAGATCCGCAGAGTGATCTTTCAGGAGGAGCCTAGAGCTCCTGCACAGCTAGTTGGACAGCCTACAGCTGCAGCAGATGCTCATGGTCAGGGTGTTGTAGAGGCAGCTGGGCAGGTAGCAGAGCCTGCAGTGAGACGGTTTTGCTAGAGACAAATGTCCACCTGATAGATTTCAGCCCTCTATGCATTATATTTTGGTTACAGATGCAGGAGAGCCTTTTACTTATGATGAGGCTATGCGCAGGGGTGATAGTCACTCCTAGGAGAGGGCTATGCAGTATGAGATCGATTCCTTGCATAAGAATGAGACTTGGGATTTGGTTGCCTTGCCTAAGGGCAAGAAGGCTTTGCCATGCAAGTGGGTGTATAAGCTGAAAAGTACCTCTGGACACCCCAAGCCGGCATACAAGGCTAGATTGGTAGCAAAGGGTTTTAAGCAGGAGCATGGTGTAGACTTTGATGAGGTCTTTTCTCTTGTGGTTAAGATGACCACCCTGTGCTTGGTCTTGGCTTTGGTTGCTCAGCTTGACTTAGATCTATATCAGATGGATATCGAGACGGCTTTCTTACATGGAGACTTGCATGATGAGATCTATATGGAGCAGCCTAAGGGCTTTGCAGAACCTGGTAGGGAGCACCTAGTGTGCAAGTTGAAGAAAAGTCTTTATGGCTTGAAGCAGGCACCTAGGGAATGGTATCATAAGTTTGATGCCTTTATGCAGTCACAGGGCTACAACAGGAGTGCTATGGATCCGTGTCTTTACACGAAGAAATCCCGTGAAGAGCTTTGAGATGAAGGATTTGGGACATGCCTCTCACATACTTGGTATGCGCATTAGACGCGACAGGCATCAGGGACTCCTCTACTTGTCACAGAGGAAGTATATTCATAAAGTCCTTGAGCGCTTCCGCATGTAGGACGTAAAGCCTATTGGCTGTCCATTGCCTTCTTATGTGAAGGTATCACAGACCGATTGTCCGCAGACAGATGAGTAGAGGGCCGAGATGGCCCAGATCCCTTATGCTTCAGCCATGGGCAGTTTGATGTATGCCATGATAGCCACTCGTCCAGATATTGCCTTTGCAGTTGGTGTTGTGGCACGCTATATGGCTACACCTGGTAGGAAACATTGGGATGCCGTGAAGGGTATCATGAGGTACCTGAAGGGCACAACAGATATGTGTATTTGCTATGGCAGCCAGGATACAGGGGTTGTGGGGTACACTAACTCCGATTATGCAGGACATGCAGATAGTAGGAAGTCCACTTCTGGCTATGTATTCACCTATGTTGGAGGTGCTGTCTCTTGGATGTCCAAGGTTCAGAAGTGTACGGCTTTGTCTACCACTGAGGCCGAGTATGTTGCAGCCACTGAGGCTTGCAAGGAGGCCATATGGCCAGGCCGTCTAGTTGCTGACCTTGGGATTGATGCTATACCTACACTGCATTCAGATTCTATGAGTGCCATTTAGTTGGCTAAGAATCCGGTCTTCCATGCGAAGACGAAACACATTGAGGTGAGGTATCACTTCATACGTGGTGTCGTGGAGGACAAGTCTGTTGACCTTGTCAAGATCTCCACTGACGAGAATCCTGCAGATCTGCTCATGAAAAGCCTCATTACTGAGCGCTTTGCCTTCCTCAAGAGATTGATGGGCGTTGGATAAGATGCTGCCTTTCCTCATCCCTTGTACCTATGTACAGTTGTACTGTCTTTTTCTTTTCTTTTCTCTCTCACTGGGGCAGATTCGCCTTTAAGTGGGAGGTTGTTGGGGTAAAGGCGCCTCCGCCGTGCCGCCCCGTGTATTACTACACTGACAGTACCCGCCACTGCACACTGCAGGTGGCGGGCGCCCGTCACGTCACTTTATTCTTTACATTCATTTTTTAGTGACTAGTAAATAAAGGAAGGCCCGGTCACACATTGTGACTGTTGGAGTTCCCATTTCTTGTCTCTCTCTTTCTTGCTCTTGCTCTCCCGCCATAGCTTGCATGCAAGCTTCGATCCTTCTCACCTTTCATCCTTTAGTGCGGCTTGTCTCTCCGCGGATGGATCAACATGTTGCTGTTCTTGGACACGCGGCGAGGGGGGTTGTGGGATCACCTCTTCTCTGAATCTCCCCATAACAAATTCAAGCTCAGCCTCCTCCCCATGTCAGTCTTCTTATTGTGCTCCTTTTTCAAAGTCCATTGCGTCAATTTCCTGGGGGGTTAGGCCGGCCAGTAGTAGGTATTTTCGTTGCTCTTCTAGGCTCAGCCTAACCTCCGCAAGTTGGGGTGGCATCTGCAGCCCTGCATGCAGCGCTTTGCGTGCGATGCTCAGTTTTTTCTGTACCACCTCCAATGACTCCTTTTCCTTTGGGTGGGTCGTGTCCATTAGTGTGTTAATGAAGGCCTTTTGCTAGGCACTGAAGGCTTTCTGGGCGGCATCTGCTTTACTCTCTGCGAGGATTTTTCCTTTCTCCACCAAAGCGAGACACTGTGCTAGTGTTTTCACCCTTTTTTCGTTCTGCGCTGCCCATTCCTCAGCTCTCTTGTTCATTTCTTCCATGCTTTCTCCTTACTTCTGTACTAGGGTTACGAGCTTCTACTCTCGGGCTTTCAATTCCTTGCTCATGTTCTCTTGCTCTTTCCTTCCCAAGTGTAGCTGATCGGATCATAGACTCGATCATAGACTCGATCTCCTTTTGCTACTTCTCCCTCTCCTGCTTTCTCTCCTCTTCTTTTGCATTCAATTCCTCCATCGTTTGCTCGATGTTGGCTATTTTCGCCTCCAATTCCCCATGTTGCATCAGGAGGAGCTTATACTCTCTCTGCATCTGCACCAATTCCTGATTCTCATTCTCCAGCCGTTGCTTGTAGCTCTCCTCCATGTCCTCCTTGGCCTTTAATTATTGTTTGAGATCAAAGATTTGTCGTTGCTTCATGGCTATTGTGCGGGTCTTTTCGAGCTAGAAAGTGGCTATTGACTCCTTTTCTACCACCAACTCAGCCACATCCATCTTCTTTTCCTCCTTAGCCTTCTCCAATTGGGAGAGCAACTCGGCGACGTACTCGTCGTAATTGGCTGGTGGCATCACTGTTGTGTGGATTGGAGTGGTTGAGGCTTCCACTTTCTAACGTTGCTAGTCCTGTCTCAACTCAGCATCTGCGGCTGGTCTCTTTTGCCCCGTAGCTGTGGTCTTTGTGCTCTTTCCTTGGACCATTTTTTTATTTGATAAAATATTGCATCCATGCCACGAAGTTGGAGACCTCTACACTGGTGGGGATGCTAGGAGTGAGGGTGGTTGGTTTGGTGGGAGGCACCATGAGGGTGGGGATAGGATGGATAAGGGCCTTACCTTTGCCTTCAAGGACAACGGCCGACATGATTTCTGGTACATGCGTGCTGGAACTAGGCCCTTCTTCCCTCAACGGGCTCTAGGCTCCCAGATCATCGGCCCTACTCTGCTGCTCAATGGATCGTCATATGGCTTCGGCCAAGTCCTCCTCCTCCTTCCTTCTTAGTTCCTCTTCTTCCTCCACAGCTCTTCTTTGCCTTTCTTCTTCAACTTTCTTGTACTCCTCCTCCAGTTTCTCTTTTTCTTCATGTTCTTTTCTTTTCCTCTTCTCGGCCTCTTGTTTTGACACCTTTTTAGCCTTGTTGACTTATTCCTTTGCTTTTTCTTCTTCCTGTTTCTTCTTCTCCCTTTCCTCGGCCTCCTTGAGGGATTCTCTTTTTGCCTTTTCCAAATCCTCTTTCTCCTTCTTGCGGCCTTCGTTCGGCTTCTTTTTCTTTTGTGCCATCTTCTTCTTGGGTTTCTTGGCTTGCTTTTTGCCTGATTGTTCTTCTTGTTCCTGCCCTTCCTTATCAGTCTCGATGTTGTTGTTGGACCTCTCTTGGTCCTGGTGAGGGGGTGACCTGTCAGGCATTTCTCCTTCCCCTTCTTCTGTATCTTGTGTCTCCTTCACTTCCTCCTGGATGAGTGCAATCAAAATGCTTCCATAGGTAATAAACAAGGCCTTGGACGAGGCCTTCTTTCTTTTCGTGGCCTTGGAAGCTGGGGACTCCCCTCCTGCTGGTGTACTTTCTAAAGCTAGTGCTTTAGCCGCCTGGTCGATGGTTTTGCGTACATATCCGTTCCAGTTGACTTCATGCAAGGTGTGAGCTGCTACATTCTCCAGCACCACAAGCATGTTGATTCGATGTATTAAGGCATTGTATCGTTGGCTGGAGAAGAGTGTATGTACTAGCTTTGCTTGCAGTCTGGCTTCTGCATCAGGAATGCCCTGGATGCTGATGTCGTCATTAGTTAGCACATCCTCCTTTTTCATTTTCAGCATGGCATACACATCCCTCTTCTGCTTCTTCTCTATCTTTGGCTCTAGTCCCAACGCCTTCTCCACCAAGGCAAGGTTTAAGTAAATCTATACATGTTTAGCATTTTCTCCCCTTCCTACCGTGACAGTGCCGCACTCATTGTCAGGGTCGTATGTTCTAAGAAACTCCACATACTTCGTGTGGTCAGGTTCTTGCGCAAATTTCTCGAGGTACTTGGTGAGGTTGCATTGCTCGATGACTCTCTTGGCCGCTTTCTCCTTGGCCGCCACACCCTCTATGTTATGAATGGTTCGGAACTTGAGTTGGTTGTAGGCGCGGCTTTCAAGAGTGATGCGGTATTGCGCTCTTTCCTCCTTCGTGAACGGAAGTCGGTGGGCGTGGTCTTGTTGCGACATCTTTTGTTCTTGTCATAATTCCAAGTTTCCATTAGTGCTTCCAAATTTACAATTCGCTGAAAAAGTCATAATTAAAAAGAAAGACTATATATTTATTGAATGAAAGCATTAAAATCCCATCCAATGTAGAATCTTCCCTTTTGACTTTAACTTTTCACCTTTATTTCAAAGTTATCTTGCCATTTTCCTACCTCGCTCGTTGTTTACGTGTTTATGCGTTTTGCTTGATTTTCCTTGGTTTTAATTTGATTCACCTCATCCCCCTCCCCTCCCAGCTCAAGAAGAATCCTTCCTAGGATTGAAGGTTTTGGAGGTCGAGGATAGTCTGCAATGGGTCTAGGAGTTACCGGCGTAGGAACCAAGTGTAGAATTTGGGGTTGTACTCCAACTGAGCTTCACGGTCTAGATCAAAAGGTCGAGTGTCCACATGTGTGATATAAGTGAGAACAGCAGTAAGAAAGTCACCGAAAGCGACGTGGCTAGCAATATGTAGCTCTTCCTCAGTCAGTAGGCGATCGAGGTAAGGGTGTCCCTTGATGTGGTCTTCTAGGGGTCAGCCACGAAGAGTGGTTAACACTCTATACAGGGTTGGTGCGACATAAGTGGGGTCGTACTCCGTTGTTTTGATTGCATGGCGCTGCTCAGGCTTTGTCATGACTTAGCACCCTTATACTTCCCATTGCAACCTAAGAGCGTACCAGTGCCTCAAGAACGGGGATTCAGTCTCAGCAAGTTTGGATAATTTTGCAATTTCTTGGTTGGTGATGGTAGAAGTGGTTTGTTGATCATATGACGTGATGAGGCGCTATTTGAGGGCTTGCCCTTTAGAGATCTCGCTATTGAGCAATTCAGCAAACGGAGTTAGCTGGTTTTGCGAAGGCAAGTTCAAGGGTCTCCCAAGAACAAGTCATCGTACTAACTTTGGTTGCAAAAGGCTCAGGCAACAAGCCTAAGTCCAAGCGGTCGTAGCTCAAAGCTAGCTCTCTGAAAGTGGCATCTAGTCATCTAATGCAATCAACCACATCATCCCCCATATCTTCGGCTAGATCTGAGGCTAGTGTCAAAAATGATTTTCGCTCATAGGAGGGTTTGAGACGTGCTGATGGTTGGGGTTTGATAACACTAGAGCCTTTGACAATGAATAGTTGTGGTTGCGGGTGTTCTTGAGGTTGCGGTTGGACCTCCTGGCTTAGGGCTGGGGAAGTAGCAGCTACTTTTGATGGACTGCTGCCCTTCAAAATGGATCATTATAGTCGGATTGTCTCTAGCGAGTGATGGCTCGAGTGACAATTTTTGTCGTTTGGGCTGATATGCTTGTTCGACTCTCTTGGGCATGTGCATGGATGAGTTTGATGGATGTGGGTCTGGGAAGCACTGTGGCTTATGGTTTTGAGGTTCTATGGGGCTTGGAGTGATCAAGCTTGAGGCCGGCATACGAGTGGTGCCCTTGACTGTGTGGGCTTTAGGGATCCATATCCAAGCATTCCCCTCATAGTAGCCTTGCGCGTGCAAGAGGGCTTTAGGGACCCACCTTAGCTTGATCCTGCGTGGGTTTCTGTAACTGCGCCTTGGGTTCCTAGGTTTAGAGCTTCGGGCCTTATGAGGATGTGTGCATTGACTCCTAGGTGGTAGTTGCAGTTGTTTAGGCCTCCATTGAAACCTAGGTTGTTGGGCCTTAGCGTTTGCTGCCATGAGCAGCGGTTCTTGAGAGGTGGTGGGTGGTGGCTGAGCACTACCCTTCTCCTTAGATTTGACTACTAATACCTCTATCGGTGGTCGTGCGGACTGTGGTGAGGTTGCGCAACCCTTATTGAAAGCTATAACAATGCGGATGTTGTCTATGGCGAGGTGAATACGCTACAACTCATAATCAACATTGCAACAAGTTTGCTTTTTGAAGGTTCGCCCTAGCAGTGTCTCCATGCCTGCGTCCTTGGCGTTTGGCAACACGTAGAAGATCATTGGTACAGCCTCAGACTCGATAGAAAAAGCGGCCCTGCACTTGCCGAGAAGTGTGTATGAGGGGCCCCCATATGGGCTTAAATTGGTGTTAGTGGGTTATAGTGGTGGTTTGCCAAGTTGGGTCTAATGATCGTGAGTCAAGACATTGAAGTCCGCTCACTCGTCGATCAAGGCATTGAAGATGCATGTTTGCTTGGCAGTGACTGTGATGTGCAGATACATGGGCTCTACAGTTTCTTCATCCTCATCATCAATTTCAGTGATGGTGGCTACTCATTGATGTTGCCCGTTCGGCTAATTGCGCGGACTTGAAAAGGTCCAAGACCCCTAAACTTCATTTTTTGCTTATGCCCCATAACTGAGTATAGAAGCACTAAGTCGCCCTGTTCAAAGTCGCGTTGCTTGACGTGCTTGTTAAACCAGCTCTTGCGTCGTGCCTTCTCACATATGAGTGTGTGAGTGGCTAGAAGGTGAGTTTCCGAGGGCATTCGAGTTCAACTAGGCGTTGCGTCCATGCCTCATTTCCTTCCCATCGCTCCTGAAGTTCAATTCGCAGGCTAGGCACACGAAGAATTTGACAGGGAGAATTGCTTCGATTCTGTAGGTCAACCTAAAGGGGGTCTGGCCAACAGCCATTTTATAAGCTGTGTAGTAAGCCCACAAGGTTGCCATCAGCTTGTTATCCCAGTCACTGCACGAGGCAGAGACCACCTTGGTTAGGACATTGACAAGAATCTTATTCATGGATTCTACCTGGTCGTTTGCTTGAGGGTAGTATGGAGAGGATTTCCGATGGATAATTAGGAAGGTGGATAGGAGATGTGCTATCACTTCATTGATGAAGTGTGTCCCCTGGTCATCACTGACTAGTTCGATGGGTTAGCCAAATCATGAAATCACCTGCTCCCACAAGAACTTGGCAGTCATTCGAGCATGTTTCTTTCATGTTGCTCTCGTCTCTGCCCACTTCGTTAGGTAGTCTGTGGCCACAATGATGTATTTGGCCTACGAATACTGTGCAGCAGGACTGATGGGTCCTATGAAGTCGATTTTTCATTTTTTTGAAGGGTTGTCGTGCAATGATTGGGGTCAACTCCATTTGATCCTTGCGAATCGGGACCTTCATCTGCTGACACTCGTCACAATGCTTAACAAATCGTGCGGCATCACGGAACAATGTTGGCCACCATAGTTGAGACTGCAGCACCTTGCGGGCCGTCGTGTCTCCGCTAAAGTGTCCACCAGCAATTCCACTGTGTGCCTCTAAGAGCACGTTGTGCATCTCATGCTTGCACAAGCATCTGCGCAGCAATCCATCTTGCCTGCTATCAACTGGTAGGGTTGGATTTTAAGAATGAGTCACCTCAGTCTTGCCTTCTCTATTGGTCGTTCAGGCAGTCCATGCTCAAGCACTTGGACTATGTCATCTGCCCAATATGGCCTTAGATCGGCCTTGAATAAATCTCTCTCACTGGAGAGGTTAAAGAGGTGGGCGTCTGGCAATTCATCGGCAATGCCTTCTCTAGCGGCTTCTCTTGTGGGGATGCGTGACATATGATTAGCCATGTAGTGCTGTTTTCCCTTCCGTACAACAATGGAGAAGTTAAACTCCAAAAGCAGAAGGAGCCATCGAGCTATGCATCTTGTAGCGCAAGGTTTATTCACTAGATATAGCAAGGCTTGATGGTCCACAAAAAAGGTAAAGGGTGTAGCCAATAGATAATTCCAAAACTTCTTTACAACAAATACCATGGCCAAGTCCTCTCTTTCCATCGTCGAGTAGTTTATTTCCATCTCAATGAGTTGTCTACTAGCAAAGCTCAATGGATAGTCTAGATTGTGCTTGCCAGGTTGGCACAACACTGCCCCCGCAGCAACTTTAGAAGCATCGATATGCACGTGGAAGGTAATGGTCCAATCTGGGGCTTGTAGGATTGGTGATGTGGTTAGAGCCTTCTTCAACTCTTCATATGCTCGTTGGCATGCTTCAGTCAATCAACAACTTGTATAAAGGTCTGCCTACTATCAATGCGTAATTTAGCACAAACCGCCGATAGTATCCTGTATGGCCTAAGAAACATTGAACTCCCTTGTAGTTGGTTGGGGGTGGAAGGTCGACAATAACCCTAACTTTCGAGAAGTCATTGGCAATGCTATTCTTCGACACCACGTGGCCTAGGATGCATCCATGCTTCACCCAAAACTGGCATTTCAAGGGGTTCAAGGAGAGACGATATAGGCAACACTGCTCAAAGACTGCTTGGAGTTTGTCTAAGTGTTTCATCTAGGTCGAGTGAACGCAGAGATCATCGACAAAGACTTTCAACTCCTTGCGAAGCATGTCTTTAAATATGGTGCACATGAGGCGTTGGAAGGTGCAGGGGCATTAGTCAACCTGAAAGGCATGACTATGTAAGCAAAGACGCCCCACTCGGTGGTGAAGGCAGTCTTATGCTTGTCGACAGGGTGCACTTGCACATGATTGTATCCTGAGAAGCCATCCAAAAAACTGTAGGCCTCCTTGCCCACCACTCTTTCAAGCATGTGCTTAGTGTATGGCAATGGATAATTGTCCCTTTTAGTAGCAGCATTCACCTTCTTGTAATTGACGCACACTCTAATTTTTCCGTTTTTCTTCATCACAATGACTATGGGTGATACCCAGTCCGTGTGCTCAATTTCATAAATGAATCCCGCTCTCATCAGCTTATCAATCTCTTCCTTGACATCATGAGCGTGCTTTGGATTCATTGGGTATGGTCGCTGCTTCACCAGCGTTGCGTTTGGTGTCATGGGTATATTATGAGTCACTACACTCGGATCTACCCCTTTAAGCTCTTCCAAGGACCAAGCGAATACGTCTACATACTCTTGTAAAAGAGCGACAAGACTCGTTTCTTCTTCCTCAGTCAAGTCATCGGTAATGAAGGCTAGTCGGGGTGTCTCCCCTTCCTGGGCTAGGTTCATCTCCTTGACCTTGGCTGGTCCCTCGATTGGTTCGCTTGTTTGCCCTTGCCGTTTGGCACCCAACATGATCACTACCCTATCTCCTTTCTTGAATTTCATAAATCTTTTAAGGATATCCCGTAGTTTTCATTGTTCATCTGTTCGTATGTCCCTGGGTTGTCTCGCCCTTTCCTGCTTCAATCGTCTGCGTCTTAGGTGGATGGGTAGGTCCCCCTTGGTGCAATAGGTCTTGGGTGGCCTAGGTATTTCTGGGTCGCTATCGGAGCTTACCTCCGACTTAGAGTCGAACTCGCTGTCTTCGCTAGAAGAGGTGGTCTACCCTGGTGGTCGCAACTCAGATGGTGATTCTATCCTAAGCACTGGTGTCATTTCCGATTGGGATAGGCCTGCTTGCTCCAAGTCTATGGCTCCTACGTGTTCTAACCAGACGCGATCACAATCCATGCTCATGACCCCTCGCTGTATCCTGAAGACACTCTTTTTCTGTGGCTTGGAGTCTGCTCGTGTTTGTTTTATTTCATGTCCCTCAGTGTGTTATTCTACCGTATCTATCTCACCCTCACTTTTATGAAGGATTGACAGTCTTCATACTCGTCATTAGAGTCCTCTGCGTCAGATTGCTCGTCGTCTCCTAGGGCTTGGTATATCTCCTGTCCTTGATCCGAGACTAGGGCCCAGTTGTACATAAGGTTTAAATCATGCACCCTGGTCCATTGCCACTTAGATTCATTCAAGAGATCTTGGAGTGGTTTGAAGTTTGTTGCTGGATTGTCAGCTAGCTTGTCCGTTAAGTATTCCAAAACCTCCTGGAGTTCTCTTTTGTTGCTTAGCACTCGGAAGGTGACGGGCTTAGGTTTCCCACGAAGGGTTCCTGCCATCATGCAAACTGGTACGGAGGGCATGTCGTCAGACTTGCTCATCATCTTGATGGCTTGCTCATATGCCTCATGATCCAAGAACGACAAGTCGACTGTAGCAAGGACGTGCATCAAATCTCGTTGGGATATACTTGGTCAAGGGCCCATAAGACTTCTTGACTTGAGCGTTACCCTTGAGCATCGTAGAGATGGTATCCAAGTGATGAGGTCTTCCAAGTGTCCATCTCTACCCTCACAGCTTCCGTTCTGTTGCCTAGGAAGATCAAGCTGTTACCCCAATCTTCAATAGTTTTGGCATTGCGCATCCACGGTCGGCCTAACAGGATATCGTAGTCCACCCCCTTCATGACTATAAAGTCGACAGAGAATTGGACACCTGGGATTTTCACTGGCCAGTTTTTAAGTACCCCAAATGGCTTCACTCTCATGCCGTTCGCTAATGTGACATTAAACCGAGCGGTCTTGACATATGGGTTTCCCTAGGTCTGAAGTACTGCGTGGCTCAGCACACTAACCCCGGCTCCTATGTCTATGATCCCCTTTCTCGTTGTGTTGCCTAAGGCTAGGACTGGTAACACTGCATGCATCTCGGTGCCTTCCCAGAAAGCATTAACGTGCAAGGATTTTGGCACAGAGTGCAGTGTTAGACTCGGTACTTATGTTTCTGCATCATGATTGTGCAGATCCGCAGCTTGTTCTCGTGACCTCTCAACCCGCTACTTGAGGTCTTGCCATAGGGTGGGATGCTGCTTAAGTAGGTCTCCCACGCTTAACGTCACAGGGGTGGTCACTAGCGTGGTAAGGAGGCTATCGATTGCTCGTCTCTCTTCTAAAACGGATTGTCTTGGCCAATAGCCGTGACTGATTTGCGGGCCTGCAGCATCAAGGCTTGGCCTAAGCGGTGATGCCTGCGGTGCGGTTGCATCTCCTGACTTTGGTGGAGGGGGTGAGACCGCCGTGCTTATGCTGGGGAGATCATTGATCTCGTCCTCTAGGATGGGGGCTTAGTATCCCTTAAGTGCTCTTGGGCCTCTTTCACCCAGTCCTTCACTTTCTCTATGGGCTCGAGTTGGCACTTCGGATGCGGGTATTCCCCTACCTTGGCACTTCCCTTTTCGGCCGTCTTGGGGGTTGAAGTTTCTGCCTCTACGTCCATGACCTTCTTTCCAACAGGCAGAGTTGTAGAACTCTTTGTTTTCAGTGCGACCTTAGCTTCTAACCTCTTCTTCCTTCTCCTGCGGCTCTTCTTCCCTATCGAGGCTGCATCGAGGTTACTGAGTCTTGGTAGTGATATGCCGGCCTGCTTCGTCTGGGCACGGGTCATGACCCGCAATGGGATAGGTGTGGCCTCCCCATCGAGGTTCTCGACAGCAAACAGCCCCAATGGGACATATGGTACGTTGGCTGAACTTGAAGAAGGTTTTCGCTTTGGGCAATCGACAAAGAGATGGGTGATTCTGCACTCAACGCACCTTAGATCAGCTTTGTCTCTATTTTGCTGCTCCCTCTCGGGGCAACGTGATGAGACACGACTTGGGTGACCACAAGTCCAACAGATGATTGGATCTTGTGCCTGCCCTCCTAGGCCTCTACCTCGTCCTCTCCCCAACGCCATCACCAATACTGGTCGATAATCCATAAGAACTGTGTTGCCCTCGTCATCGTGGGAGACATAAGGGTATAAGTAAGTCTCTTTCTCATTTGGCTCTTCCACGTAGTGGACTGGAGCATCACTCGGTGGATGGGTCACATAGGGACCAAGCGGTCTAGGTATGCCTGTAGGGTTTATGTCCACCTAGGGACAGCTGGCTTAATGCCATTAGGTGCAGGAAGGGCCAATGGGGCTTCCCTTTCGAAGAGTGGCTGCGGCTTGTTCGCTAGGTAAGGCTGGCCATATGGTTGGGAGTACGGAAGTCTTTTAGGCAATCTGCAATGCACGATGTCGTGACCAAACCTGCCACAGTTAGCGCAAGGTCTCGATCGAGGGTCTTGACACTTGGCCGGCAAATGGTTTCTATCACAATACACACATTGGATGTGTGGGCGCGCTGGTTGTCTCCACATGTCTTGTAGCTTGGCTATCTCCATCTTGATATCAATCAAGTCTTAGTTCGTCTCGGTGGCTTTCCCCTTATCTTGGGATAATGGGGCTGGTCGTTCACTAGAGGCTGACGCTCTCCCTGAACTTCATGAGTTGGTTTCTTCTGAGTTGGAGCTCCTGAAGCTTCACTCTTTCAGCCGATCATAAACTCTGATGGCTTCCTAAAAAACCCTAGCTAGCATGTCTCACTGCAAGCTCAAGTTGGCTGCCAAAGCCTTATATAGTTCCTCGTTTCGAATTCCGCTGATGAACATAATTGAAACTGCTCAGTCGATCGTTCGCCCATAGGGATTCTCTTGAAGAGACTCCTCACGTGGGTTATGTAATCGCGAATGTCCTCATTCTCTTTCTGCTTGACATTCATCAGTCATACTAGTAGATTGTCGGAGTATCTAGGCTCGGAAAATCTCTTGATGGAGAGATTCTTGAGGCTATTGAAATTTGCTCGCTTTGCGGCATCTAAGCTTGTATACCAAGTCCTGCCCTTGTCACCGAAGTAGAGCCCAAACACTTGGGAGCACTGAGTCAGGTCGCTGAGGCCGTTGGCTTTGCAAACTTGCTCGAACTGTTCTACAAAGCTGTATGGATCGTCGTGGGGTTGATACTTGTCAAGCTGCTTTGCGACTATTGGGATTTTAGACTGGCTCTTAGAGCCTTGGATTGCTCCTAATCATACCAATAGTGAGATCGCCAATGCTGCGACACTTTGCTCTACTGCGGTGTTGTCTAGCAATCGCTTCATAAGAAGCTCGCTCAGCGTTAAGTCTCCTTTTAGGGCTCTCTCGTGATCCATTCGATTTCTGTCGACTAAGTTCAACACTTGCTGCAGCTCACGCAACTCCGTGCTTTGCCTTTGGCTCCTGGCATGTTGGTCTCTATTGTATTCGACTATGCTTTGCAATGCTTTGTGGGCTAGCTTTCTCTCTTCTTCTAAGTCTGCGATGATAGTATTTGCTGTTCAGCCGCGGTGCTCATACCGGGCGTGCGCATCGTAGTTGCTGACCAGCTGCTCTGCTGAATAGCCTCTGGGAAGATGCCTAAGTTGAGTTCCTCGTTAGACATGCGATTTGAATTTTCTTCTACCATAGTCGAGTTCTCGTGCTCCACCAAGCTATCAATTAGGTTGGGTAGGTTTGTCAAATCCACTTCGTTTGCACCGCTTACCTGGTCCTACTTCGCGTGTTGATGGTTTGTCTATGTATGTGGGTTCTCTCCTATTTGTGGGTTCCTTGAGTGGTTTATCTGAGTGAGTTTCTTGACTTATTAAATACAATCCTCAATTTATCTCCACTCAGTGCGTGTGTTCTTTCTAGTGCACTTGTGCTCAATCAAGCTTTCGGTTTTCCTTAAGTGCACTTCAAGTGCAGAAATTCAAGGTAACTGCGGCAAACAATCTCTAAGTGTCTTATGCACCCTCGCTTCATTTTGGGCCTAATAGGCTTTGTCGATCAATTCTTTGGTCATCTTGATGGGATTTAGGGCTTTTCGGTTACGTTGCCTTGCTCGTTTTTGGGTCCAATCAGGGTTTTATGGCTCAGCAGGTTGCCTCTAGGTCTCTAGGTTTCTAGGTCTCACGACAGCCCACTCAAGTTGCTAAGCGGCTGCGCCTTATGATTTTATCTATTCCGCATGTCAGAATCAAGTTCTGAGCATCAAGAGGGCTTGTGACAATTTGTGCTGCTGAGCTCTAGCTGGGTCAAGTCAAATTTCTAAAAAGTTGAGATAAATTCACACTCCGCCCAAATGGTCTGAGTTGCAAGGGTCGAGTGGGTGACTTGGATGGGTCAAATCACATTGGTTCGAGGACAAAAACTTTTCCCGGGCCGAGGCCCGAGTGCCGTCACTCGGACAGGCCGAGTCAGGTCTTGGGCCTAGGGTCAAGTCGGGTCTTGGGTCTAGGGCCGAGTCGGGTCTTGGGCCGAGGGCCAAACTAGTAAATGGGGCCGAGTGGACTACGAGCTGAGTGCCGAGTTGGTCAAGGGGCCAAGTGCCATCACTCGGACGACTGAGTAGACTATGGGTTGAGAGCCAATTAGGGTTTTTGGGTTGAGCCGGCCGAATGGCAGGGGCCGAGGGCCGATTCTGGGACTTGGCCCAAAAATAGCCGCTCGAACGGGCCAAACATGGCATGACGAATGCCGTGCGACGACGATTTTGATTAAATCTCATGATTTAGGCAATCACTCCAAGCACAAACTTCCACATCCTTACCAAGGTACCAAGGGAAGTGATTGGTATATCGGAGGTGAGCGGTAGGCTCTCCGATGACGAGATTGAATCGAATCTTTGCGAGGACTCTCTCTCTCTCTCTCTCTCTCACTGTAATGGTTGCAAATGAGCTCTCCCTTGGTCTCTTGGCTCTTAAACCCCCTTCGGGTAAGATTTTCATGCTCCCAATCACTCACTTGCTGACATTAAGCATCCCAAGCAAGCTTTTTGCCATTTTTTGCATGATTCATGCCCTGTTTTGCCCCATTTTGCAACAGTAAACCCTACCCTTTCCCGATTCGATTTCCTAATCCTATCCTACACTAAATGCAACAAGAATCGAAAGCAACAAACTCAGATGATTTCTCCATGTCTTCCAATCATCAAACAAACAAACTAACCCAAAATACTTACTTGTTTTGAAGATCAAAACACCCAACCTTCCTACCTATCTTAAGCTCCGTTTCGAGGATGAATCCCTTACTTTGATGCTCAATATGAGGTGCGCAAGCGCTCAAGCTTGAATCCATTGGTCGTGGCAACGAAACCAAAATGTGGGAGCTTTTGCTCAACCACCAAGGCCCACGGACCGCTTATTGTTTCAAGCGTTCTAAGCGAGCTTTAACGACTATCTCTCACCTAGCCGATGCGCCGTCGATCTTATGAGTGTACTGAGCTTACCTTGATGCCGATATGAGTTGCCTCCTCTCTTGCACACACCGGTAGCTCCATGATTCTAGATACTAGCTCAAGCATTCTCAAGACTCCTCCATCTCCAAGCTCCATCCACCATAGCCGCGCGCGAAAGAGAAGAGAAGAGAAGAGAAGAGAAGAGAAGAAGAGAAGAGGAGATGGTGAAGAGCTTCACCCTCTTGATCCCTCACTCTCACACACTCACTCTCTCACACTCTCACACTCCCTCTCTCAAGAGCACACACAAGCAAGGAGAAGAGAAGAGCTATTGTTAGCCACACACCAAAGAATGAACTTCCATTCACTTTTTGAACTTCATATACAAAACCCTAAATTCCCATGGGCACCCATCCCTTTCTTTTACATGACAGGCCATTGTGGCAAGGTCCTTTGTCTATTTCCCCCTTCTAGCCTTATGCCTCTAGCCTACACCCGTTTAATACTTTACAATTGGGATAGGAGGGAGCTTGGCACTCTTTTACATGAACTTTTGGAGTTTTTTGAGGTGCCTTTCATTTAAAATTACGCTTTTGGCCCCAGCTTAGCTTTAGAGACTGCCTACGTGTCTTTGCTCTTTTTCCATCATCTTCTCGCTTTTTCATTCATTCTTCCGTCTTCTTGACTTGGGGTTAACAGTATACATTGTCAGCCCTCCTATTCATGGTGTTTGATCCACCATGTTGCCAACCCTCTCGCCCCCACCATCAACTTACTTATTTGTCCATCGTGCTAATACCACTTGTTTGCTCTCTATGCTTGTATGCTAGCCCTTCCACTCAATTGCTTAATAGCTTGTCTATTCCACTTGGCCTCCCAATCAAGGCCTCTGTCTTCCCACCTTTTGCAATCCACATCATGTACCTATACACCCTCCCATCTACCCATTTTCTCTCCTCTCACCTATATGCTTGCTTCCTCTCTCGCTCATGCCCCTACTCACCTAACTACCCAACATTACCACAGAGAGAGAGAGAGAGAGAGAGAGAGAGAGAGAGAGAGAGAGAGAGAGAGAGAGAGAGAGAGAGAGAGAGAGAGAGAGAGAGAGAGAGAGAGAGAGAGAGAGAGAGAGAGAGAGAGCGTGTGTGTGTGTGGGGGGGGGGGGAGGGGCAATGCATAACCTGCATTGGTCAATGTGCTTGTAGGTGTGCAGGCTTTACATGTAGTAAAGTGCATAAAAAATTGTATGGTGTGACCTACACTAGGCAGCATGCAAGTAGGAGCGCAAGATCTACACAACAATGATCTATAGATAGGCAATGATCATTAAAAGGCTTGTAGGGACGTGAGAGCCTATAGGAATAGATATGCAATGTTAGCAAGTGATTGCATGCACATAGGTGTAATTAGCAAAGACTTACAGAAAGAGACAAAACTTCTACATGGCAAGCTTACAAGCATGACCTACTGACCTAAAGCACTCAAGCTGGTGAATAATAAAGCATTTCTTTTATCTATAGGCAAACATGCATACAAGGAGCAATGATGGGACCCCACAAATGTGCATGTATGTGAAATGGGTTGGGCTACAACAAAGATTGTTGGTAGTAGAGTAGTTACATGGTGAGCCAACATGTATAATCAATTGAGCTAACATGCTAACTATTTCACAAGTAGGAGTGACACTCACAATCAAAGAGTGATTTTAAAGCAATTTCTATAGTAGTGTCAATTTAGGCAGTGTTGTTGAGACCAAAAATGGGCTCGACACTGGCTCTAGGGCTCTAACTGGACCTCCTAAACTCACCTAAATAGCCCCATGGCCTTGTGGCCAGGAGCATATAGACACTATGAATTGATTTAACCAAAGAATACATTTCTAAATTAAATTTCTAAATTGTAGTCCAATGCATTGTCCTTCCCAACTCCAAGCACTTGGAGTTCCCAAATAGATCGGTGTCTTACTACTAGCACCTCGTATTGCATACACATGGAGCATCCCCTAGCTGATTGCTCTGGCCCCACTACGCCTCTCCTACACCCCAGGGATTAGCCCTAGGATGCACCATTCCAAACATAAAGCACATGTGAAACATAGTCCAATCTTTTAATGTTCATTCCAGGAGATAATTTAATTCTTACCAAATCAAGCCCGAAAGGAAATTAACGTACTATTCTACAGCATGGGACTCCTTACGCTAAACAGAGGTGAAGGA